>NC_137470.1:70309156-70909156 GCF_964235325.1 Thermobia domestica | reverse complement strand
TATTACCTTATATGTTTATATGGTTATGTATAGGGGTCTATTCCCTATCATAAGACATAGGTACATTTGTGCACCCCTTTAAAATTTGTTAGGGGTACCTTGGCCCATCCCTTAAATTTTAGAAATTGCTCATTTTATATATTTGGTATTATAGTACTGGACCCTAACATGTATTATGATAAATTTGGGTGGTTTACCTCGTTTCTCTTTCATGGGTACATGTTATATGGGTATGTACAGAGGTTTATTACCTTTATATGTTTATGTTCCCTTTTAAATTTGGGGAATTATCAAATAACAAAATTCGGTAAACCTTTTTCTAGGACCCATTGGTGTTCCTCTTATAGCCAAATATTCAAAATTTAAAGGTTATTGACCGGCTTTATTATTGAATAAGTACAGGATTTATTACTTTTTCATAACACACAGGTGTATTTGTGTACCAATCTTAAATTTTGGGAGGGGTACATTTCTTGTTGTCATATCAATAATTGGTAATTGGATAGTATCTCATTCATTGGGTAAATCATTGTGATCACGTAATCAGTTATTGACCTATGATGGAATTAGGAGTCCAGGACATTGGAACATTGAAACTTTGTAGGATAATTTGAGAATTGCGTCATTGGTTTTGATTATTCCCGCCAAATATAAACGTAAGCAAGACGTTGTACCACGTGATTGTCCTTGATGAGGTAGTGTACAGGGATTCATTTCCTTTGTTGTGGTACTTCTTAAGTTTGAGTACACACACACTTCTAGAAGACAGTTGGTTCTACTCAGGTAAACAATTGACGGACATTATTGACATTATTGAACATATAATGATATGATTAACACTAAGACTTAGGTATATCAAGAGAAGTATTCTTTAAATTTGGGAATGGTGATAAACAGAATTTTAACATAAGGTGCGAAATTTGAAACAATACATTGAACTTTAGTCACAGCTCATAGTCTAAGATCATTGGTGGTGATTGATTTGAAATCTGATAGCTAACCTTATTGAATCTTATGACTCATAGACGAAAGGCAATACATGCTACAACACTGGCAAAGTTATTGTTAATGCAATTTGATTGGTTGATCACTATCTTTCCTGCAATCTGATTGGTTGATCACTATCTTTCGTGCAATCTGATTGGTTGATGATTTTCAAATCTTTGCTGTATTCAGTTTTAAGTTTTGTTTAACATTTAAAAATCTTGGTTTCGTTCAACATTTTGCACTCACTGATAAATATGATCAAAACCGTTTATTTGTTAATCGAATAGTTAAAAACCGGATAAAGTTTGACGGTTAACCGTGAAACGTAACATTTTTTAGTTTGAAATTTTTTTTGCTTGAAATTTTTGGTTTGAAAATTTTTTCGTTTCCAAATTTTTTTGTTTCAAAATTTTGTTTGAGATTTTTTTCGTTTGAAATTTTTTGTTTGAAAATTTTTGTTCGAAAATTTTGTTTAAAATTTTTTGTTTAAAATTTTTCGTTTTTAAATTTTTTGTTTCAAAATTTTGTTTGAAATTTTTTTTCGCTTCAAAATTTTGTTTGAATTTTTTTTTTGGGTTTGAAATTTTTTGTTTGAATTTTTTTTCTTTTCAAAATTTTGTTTCAAAGATTTTTTGTTCTAAATTTTTGTTTGAAATTTTTATTTCAAAGTTTGAGTTGACATTTTTAAAAGTTTGTGCATTTATTAGTAAAGAACCGGAACTGTTTAGAACAAAAACCTTTGACAACATTGTGGTGCAATAGTACACGTCAGAACATGATAATGCAACGTCATCAGTTTTCATCATATATAAGTATCGTTCGAGTTAGTATTCATGATAACATCATCATGGCTACTTGTCTGCAGTTTCTAAACACGCGTGATGTGATGAAATCATTTACCAAGATTACTGATTTACAACAGAATGTACCTTATAGAATCTTAGCTAGCCAAATGATCCCTACAAAGTTTGGATTAAGAATCGTAGTGAAGCTTGAAAATGATAAGAATATAATTTTACCAGCAAGATATTTACCCATGGAACCATCAAAACAAGAAGAACTGCTGTGTTTCTTAAATACTGGATCTGTATCTTTATGTTACAAAGGATTCTTGGGTCGAAGTCATCAACTTGAATTTAGTACACAGCCAGATTCGTCAGCCATTGTGATGAAATCATGAATCAGCACATTTCATTCCAATGACGTCAGCCGTAGTTGTATGAATTTGCTTGGTCGGCATGACGTCAGCAACTGTGATGAAATCATGAATTCAAACGTCAGCACATTCCTTACCAATGACGTCAGCAATAACTATAAACCAGCAAATACAGTGTCATCCCACGAAATCATTTGAGCAAGTGCTTTTCAGGAGGAAAGATGTGTACTTCTAACGATAAAGAGTTCATCTTCGCAAGCTATTATCCAATAAATATATTTCAAACAAAACATGTGATGATTGGTATCAGTGCTAGAACATTTGAACCTGTGATTCGATTGGGCAAAGCAGAACAATTTGGTGTACAACTGACCTGTGAAGAATGGCAAATATTATGTTCACGAATCGACCAAATGAACGATTATTTTCATGATGAGCTAAATGTGACCATAGTCAAATCATTAGGCTCAAATCATGAAGTGGTGCTACGTACAGTCCTCGAAGAGAAGATGGTGCTGTTACGTAAAAAGAGTACATTTCATGTCCCTCGCAACATGGTGTATCTAACGGAAACAGAATGGAACAAATTCATCAGCGTATTTCAGTGTGTTAAACATGCAGTGGAAGTGTGTAACAAAACTAGTATATTCCTGAAAAAGTACTATTTTGAAAAATGTGTTATGCATATTGTACAACATGTATCTAGATATTGTGATGGTTGTCAACATCGTTCGTGGGTGCATACCTGTATTGATAAACAGTTTATTTGTGATCAAATGGACATTGAGTTTCCACCAATTGATATTGCATTAGACCTTAAAAGACTTCAATTGGAATTAAAATTATATGCTAAAGACAAACTAGTGCAAGAAGTTCAAAATACATTGTATCGACAATATCCAGAACCACAATCTGGTATGGATGTATGTGGAGTGTAATAAAATGATCCATTTCAATGACTTGTGTTTTTTCATTTCAAGTACAACCCCCAGGTTCTGACGTGTACAATTGCACCACAATGTTGTCAAAGGTTTTTGTTCTAAACAGTTCCGGTTCTTTACTAATAAATGCACAAACTTTTAAAAATGTCAACTCAAACTTTGAAACAAAAATTTCAAACAAAAATTTAGAACAAAAAATCTTTGAAAAAAAATTTTGAAAAGAAAAAAAATTCAAACAAAAAATTTCAAACCCAAAAAAAAAAATTCAAACAAAATTTTGAAGCGAAAAAAAATTTCAAACAAAATTTTGAAACAAAAAATTTGGAAACGAAAAATTTTAAACAAAATTTTCGAACAAAAATTTTCAAACAAAAAATTTCAAACGAAAAAAATCTGAAACAAAATTTTGAAACAAAAAAATTTGGAAACGAAAAAATTTTCAAACCAAAAATTTCAAGCAAAAAAAATTTCAAACTAAAAAATTTTACGTTTCACGGTTAACCGTCAAACTTTATCCGGTTTTTAACTATTCGATTAACAAATAAACGGTTTTGATCATATTTATCAGTGAGTGCAAAATGTTGAACGAAACCAAGATTTTTAAATGTTAAACAAAACTTAAAACTGAATACAGCAAAGATTTGAAAATCATCAACCAATCAGATTGCAGGAAAGATAGTGATCAACCAATCAAATTGCATTAACAATAACTTTGCCAGTGTTGTAGCATGTATTGCCTTTCGTCTATGAGTCATAAGATTCAATAAGGTTAGCTATCAGATTTCAAATCAATCACCACCAATGATCTTAGACTATGAGCTGTGACTAAAGTTCAATGTATTGTTTCAAATTTCGCACCTTATGTTAAAATTCTGTTTATCACCATTCCCAAATTTAAAGAATACTTCTCTTGATATACCTAAGTCTTAGTGTTAATCATATCATTATATGTTCAATAATGTCAATAATGTCCGTCAATTGTTTACCTGAGTAGAACCAACTGTCTTCTAGAAGTGTGTGTGTACTCAAACTTAAGAAGTACCACAACAAAGGAAATGAATCCCTGTACACTACCTCATCAAGGACAATCACGTGGTACAACGTCTTGCTTACGTTTATATTTGGCGGGAATAATCAAAACCAATGACGCAATTCTCAAATTATCCTACAAAGTTTCAATGTTCCAATGTCCTGGACTCCTAATCCCATCATAGGTCAATAACTGATTACGTGATCACAATGATTTACCCAATGAATGAGATACTATCCAATTACCAATTATTGATATGACAACAAGAAATGTACCCCTCCCAAAATTTAAGATTGGTACACAAATACACCTGTGTGTTATGAAAAAGTAATAAATCCTGTACTTATTCAATAATAAAGCCGGTCAATAACCTTTAAATTTTGAATATTTGGCTATAAGAGGAACACCAATGGGTCCTAGAAAAAGGTTTACCGAATTTTGTTATTTGATAATTCCCCAAATTTAAAAGGGAACATAAACATATAAAGGTAATAAACCTCTGTACATACCCATATAACATGTACCCATGAAAGAGAAACGAGGTAAACCACCCAAATTTATCATAATACATGTTAGGGTCCAGTACTATAATACCAAATATATAAAATGAGCAATTTCTAAAATTTAAGGGATGGGCCAAGGTACCCCTAACAAATTTTAAAGGGGTGCACAAATGTACCTATGTCTTATGATAGGGAATAGACCCCTATACATAACCATATAAACATATAAGGTAATAGGACCTCATCCAAGAGATAAATTGGGTCAAAATGTCAAACACGTGGTACAACGTATTGCTTACGTTTATATTTTGGCAATTTCGTACCCATGAAAGTGGACGATGTGGACCATCCAAATTTATCATGATACATATTAAGGTCCTGTACTATAATACCGAATGCTTAAATCAAAAAAAAATTCCAAAATTTAAGGGGCGGGCCAAGGTACGTACCTCTCCTAAAATTGAAAGGGATGCACCAATGTACCTATGTCTTATGATAGGAAATGAACACCTATACATTACAATATAACCATATAAGGTAATAGGACCTCATCCAAGGAGATAAATTAGGTCAAAAACCAAACACGTGGTACAACGTATTGCTTACGTTTATATTTTGGCAATTTTGTACCCCTAAAAAGGGAACGATGTGGACCACCCAAATTTATAGTGATCCATATTAGGGTCCTATACTGTAATACCAAATGTTTAAATTGAACAATTTCCAAAATTAAAGGGGTGGGCGAAGGTACCTCTCCCAAAAATTTAAAGGCGTGCAAAAATGTACCTATGTCTTATGATAGGAAATGAACCCCTATACATGACCATATAACCATATAAGGTAATAGGACCTCATCCAAGGGAATAAATTAAATCAAAAACCAAACACGTGGTTGTACCTAAATTTGGCAATTTCGTACCCATGAAAGGGAACGAGATGGACCATCCAAATTTATCATGATACATAATGAGGTCCTGTACTATAATACCAAATGCTTAAATTGGAGAATTTCTGAAATTGAAGGGGGTGGGCCAGGGTACCCCCTCCTAAAAAATTTAAAGGGGTGCACCAATGTACCTATGTCTTATGATAGGGAATGAACACCTATACATGACCATATAACCATATAAGGTAATAGGACCTCATCCAAGGAGATAAATTAGGTTAAAAACCAAACACGTGGTTGTACTAAAATTTGGCAATTTTGTACCCCTAAAAGAGAACGAGGTGGACCACCCAAATTTATAGTGATCCATATTAGCGTCCTATACTATAATACCAAATGTTTAAATTGGGTAATTTCTAAAAATGAAGGGGTGGGCCAAGGTACCCCTCCCAAATTTTTAAAGGGGTGCATTAATATACCCATGTCTTATGAAAGGTAATGGACCCCTGTATACGCCCATATAACCATATAGGGTAATAACACCTCATCCAAGGGGATAAATTAGGTCAAAACCAAACACGTGGTACTACGTATTGCTTACGTTTATATTTTGGCAATTTGGTACCCCTAAAAGGGAACGAGGTGGACCATCCAAATTTATCATAATACATATTAGGGTCCTATACTATAATACCAAATGTTTAAATTGGGCAATTTCCAAAAAATAAGGGATGGGCCAAGGTACCCCTCCCAAATTTTTCAATGGGTGCATTAATATACCCATGTCTTATGAAAGGTAATGGACCCCTGTATACGCCCATATAACCATATAGGGTAATAACACCTCATCCAAGGGGATAAATTAGGTCAAAAACCTCCGAAATTTGAATTTTTGGCAATTTTTTACCCATGAAAGGGAACGACATAGACCCCCAATACTGATAGAGGTACATACTGTGGTCCTAGGCTACCACATCCAATTTTTAAATTTGGCAATTTCCAAAATTTAAGGGGGGTGGTCCTATGTACCCCTGTCAAAATTTAGGGGGTGGGCCATGGTACCCCTGCCAAAATTTAGAGGGGGTGGTCCTATGTACCCCTAGGTCATTGACCCCGGCCAGGGACCATGGGTCCTGAGGCAGGGACCCAGGGGCCAAAAAGTGAGACCAAGTCTTGCGATTACTACTGCTTCTCTATGAATAAGGTTCTGTCATCTAAGGAGAAATAGCAGAACCAACTCGTGCCTTGCATCCACTAAAAAATCTCATCATCTGCAGGACTAATACTATCCTTAATAAGGGATGCTTTTACATGACACCAGCATGGATGTCACTGGTATTTTGCAACGGAGTATTTTATGACATTCACATGAATGTCACTGGTACACAAGTGGTTAATATTTGTGTATTTCTATAGTAATATATTGTGACGGTTAAGCTGCATTCTTTCAATTAATTATTTGAAAATGGATAGTAATAATGCTGAATATAAAGTGTTTTGCTGTTTATTATTAAGGCAAGGGCTGTAACCATATTTAGATTTGACCATTGTTTATGTAACTGGAAGTTAGCTGGTGGGAAAACTAAAAGAAAGATATGTGTCAAGAAATAACTCACTGACTCACTCAATCTAAGGCGAAAGCTCGTGGACAAGTATTTATCTAGTCGGACTTTAGTTTCGGTTTCATTTGAACACATCTTTATTAATCTAAAGCCTATGACAAACATCTTGGCATTTCAGCTAAACGAATAAAACTCAAGCTCTAACGCGATGTTGCCGAATGTTAAAGGGGTGTTTCTATGGCTAAGCAGACGAACTACAGAACGATCAGGTGGCAGGGGATAAAAGTGGATGTGTACAAAATAAACGTGGCAATACCCCTGGCCTCTCATTTGCTAGCAGCATTTAAAGGGAACTTGGAGCGCCGCCTTCAAATGCCAAGATGTTTGTCACGCCGTTTAAAAACAACAACAACAACCACCACAACAACAACCACCACCACCACCACCACCACCACCACAACAACAACAACAACAACAACAACAACAACAACAACAACAACAACAACAACAACAACAACAACAACAACAACAACAACAACAACAACAACAACAACAACAACAACAACTACTACTACTACTACTACTACTACAACTACAATAATAATAATAATAATAATAATAATAATAATAATAATAATAATAATAATAATAATAATAATAATTATTATTATTATTATTATTATTATTATTATTATTATTATTATTATTATTATTATTATTATTATTATTATCTAGAATACTAGATTCGGTGAGAATGTTGTACAATATTTCCCTCCTAATCAAGTCCTAGGCTTTTCTGAAATCAATAAATAATCTATGGTGGTATTATATTCCCATTTCTTTTCAAGTACTTGGCAGATATGTATATCTGGTCGATAGTTGATGGATTTTGCCTAAATATGCACTAATGATCTGCATATGAGGTCAATCTTGCTAACAGAATGATTGAGAGGATTTTATGGAACGTCAACGAAAGAGAGAGACCTCGATAATTATTAGATTCAGTTTTGTCACTTTTCTTGTAAATTGTAACAATGATTCGTTTTTTCCCCACTTTGTGGCAATTCCGTCTTGTTCCAGACAAGCAGGATGAATTTGTGTATCTCGTTCCACAATCCCCCTCTGCAGCTAAAATTAACTCAGCGGGTATTTTGGCTACACCCAGAGATTAGTGTTTCTCCTAATTTCTTTATAGCAATTTCTGTTTCTGTCCGGTTAGGGTTTAGAATATACGTCTCTGCTGTATGTATTTTACTCTCTCCGTGAACATTATTTTTTGACTGCGTGTTTAGGAAATTGTAATAGAAACCTTTCCACCTATTCGAAGAACTATCCGTATGCGAGAGAATTGTTTCGTCCGCTTTCTTTAACCTTTCCAGGAATAACGGCTCGAGCCAGCAGTTTTTAAACCTCCGTAGCTCGGATCCTAATTAACCTAGAGATACAATTTAGGTGTTTATCTATTCAGAAAGGATGAAACTTTCTAACGGTATTTCATCCATATCGGAGGTCCTGTAACGGAAAAGCACGGGGAAAATTTGGATGTTTCTAGTTTTCCTCTCAATCAATATTTAAGAGGGAATCTTGCCACTAGTGGTCACAGGGATATAAGCAGTGTGCGAATTGAAAAATTTTCCCTGGGGGGAATGAATTTCACTCATATGCGCATCCAGTCCTCCCCCCACATATATATACACTAACAAGTACAAAACAGTTGAGATGTGAGATCTTTCATAAATTTTCACTCAAGTAATATTTAGGTTAGCTACACAAAGTAGACCTACTTATCTTTATGTCCACTTAAAAATACTCCAGAGGGGGGAAAAGTTATCCCTGCCAGGGATAAAATTTTTCTTCTCCAGGGTGGGAAAGATTTTTGTCAGGGGGGGAAATCCCTGGCATCCCCCCCGCCAATTCGCACCCTGGATATAAGCCATACCCCTTTGGAAAGGTTATGGGACGCAGATTTCAACGAGATAACTTTTGTCTCCCGTGCTCAACCCCTAAAGAAGAAGGAAATCAAAAAAGTCGGGAAATTACACTTTTCCGAAGTTTGTGGGTCTATGGCAGCACTGTCATTTGTCGTTCGCAAGGGGGAAACAAAAGTTACGTTGTTTGAATGTGTCCCTTGAGCTTTTCAACTAGGTTTGGCTCATATCTCTGTGACAATTAGGGGCGTCGCAAGGGCTGCCTACGTCAGGGTAGATAACAATCCATCGAAAAATATACAGGATTGTTCACATAAGTACGATGTGCAGAATTTTTTACTCCGCCGTTATGCGCCCTTCATTTTCTTTCTTTCTTTCTTTCTTTCTTTTTTTTTACAAGTTCACCAATATCTGGTGTGTATGTGAGAACTTTTTTTTTACCTGCGTACAACAAATAATAGTGTTGCCATAGTCCAACTTTAAAAAATGTATTTTTCATTTTCTTCTTTTACGGGTTGGGCAGGGTTTGGACACGAGGGGAACAAAAGTTACCTCGTTTGAATCTGCTCCCCATAAGCTTTCCAACGAGGTATGGCTTATATCCCTGTGACAACTAGAGGCGTCGTTAGGGCTGCCAACGTCAGTGTAGACCAACATATATTTCGAAAAATAGGTACAGAGTGATTCTCATATGGAACACGTTCGGAACTTGATATTGAAATTTCGCCCTTCATTTTCTACATGATGGTACCCAATGTCTAGCGTGCACGTTAAAATATTTTCCTGCGTGCGACAAGTAAGTGTTGCAAGCTTCTCACAAATTTCCAAAAAACAAAAAATTCTCAGTTTTTTTTTTTTTTTTTTAAATATCTTCTACGGGTTTGGCACGAGAGGCAACAAAAGTTAGCTCGTTAGAATCTGTATTCCATAAGCTTTACAACGAAATATAGTTCTTGTCCCTGTGACAATTAGAAAGAGTATTAGCGCCGCCAACGTAAAGATCCACGATTTTCTTGAAATCTCTGTCCGTCATGAAACGGTCAATATATACAGGTGTTAATGAACTATACCGACAAACTGTAAGAGGTGATTCCTCACATCAAAATATGAAAATAAAGTTCATATGGACCTATCACGAAAAGTGCATACTTTCAGAACTATGGCTGTCCAAAATGGCGAAAAGCGAAATTTCAAGAGGGTCTATTTCGAATTCGAAAGACTGTTGGATGGTAGTCCTTATCAATGTAAAGGAAATCACGCATACGCAATCCAAAAATGCATCTTTCATTATTGTTCAATGGGTGTACAGAGTATTCCCTGCAGGGTGAAATTCCCAGACATACCATCAACCGAATTTTGAGGTATTCTCTGACTTTGATTGGTCCAGAGTAGGCAAACTATAAGCCTTGATACCAGTGAACACGAAATCCTTTGGCGCAATGTCGAAAGTGTTAAGGATCGTCAGCAGCATGGTTTCTCGTACTCGCGAAAACGCATGGTGCGATGTTTTCTTTCACGCTTATAAGTGAAGAAATTGTGAAATATACCGTGACGAAATACATATCATCACACGTTATTCCGAACACAAAGAAACATGGAGCTGCCGGTTCCTAACACTTCCGCCTTCGTTCCGAAGCATTGGATGTCCATTGTTGTCAAGGTTTACCTCCTACCTACTTTGAACTTTCCTTAAAATCAGGGTATATCTGAAAACTCTATTGAAAACATATCTGAGAATTACACCCTGTAGGAAATACCGTTTACACCTATTGACAATTGATGAAATATGGACTTTTGGATTGTGTATGCGTGGCTTCCTTTAAGCTGATAAGAACAACCATCCACAGTTTCTGGAATTCGAAATAAGGCCTATTGAAATTTAGCTTTTTCGCCATTTTGGACAGCCCTAGCTCTGAAACTATGCACTTTTCGCCATAGGTCCATATGAACTTTTTCTCTTATTTTGATGTGAGGAAGCACCTCTTACAGTTTGACGGTATAGTTCATTAACACCCAGTGTATACCCGAGGTTGGTAGCCTTTCTTAAATTTCTTGATTCTTTTATGCATGTCCCGATTAATTTTGTCTTTACTGTTATCTGTTACTTGAACAATTACAGCTCTCAAATACGCACAGTTTTAACCTATGGTGTATTGCGGACCCAAAGGCTTATTCAGAACTAGTTATACATAGATGAAATATAGGACTGAAGTAATTGCTCTTGCCTTTTGTCAGATTTCAGTCTCATATTTTGTTCTTGAATTACGGCTTCTTCCTAATTTTTCCGATACATTTTTGTCAAGACATAAAGCCGAAAAGAAGCACTTTGGGTATCTATTTTGTTTCGTATCTTTCGAGCGAAGCTAATGAAGCTCATTATAATTGTCCATCCAAAAGATGTACTCGTTCTTCACTTTTCTTCGAACCGTAAATCGAATTTTGACAGATGTTAGCCTATCGGACAGAAGCGATGGTGTCAAGATTTATTTTTTTAAAAAAATACGTGAAATCTGCTGAATCACAGAGGAATAATTACCAAAAATCAACTTTTGAATAGGTTTTCATTGAAAATCAAATTGTAGGGAGTATTCCTACATTTCATTTATTCTGCCATTTTCTGTTCAGTGTTCGCAGTACAATTTTCTCCGCATGTAATACTAAGTAACTTGTTCTGTGTCTTCACACCTCTTTACGTTTTGGATTTGCATCGTATGACTGTGAAAACGTTTGTGGCGATTCTCCTGTTTTGCATATTTCCTAACTCCCGTACACGAAATATCATGGTGTTCTGGTGATGAGCTACTCTTAATCATGCATCGAGTCAAGTAACTGAGTTTTTGTTTGTTTGTTTGGGTGCGGCTGCGGATGTGAGGGTAAGAGGTTAGTGAAAATCATCTGATGGATTAGATGAACCGTGTGCGCCAGAAGTTGACAATAGCTAGAGGTCAGCACGGATGCGGATATCCGCATCATTATAGCTTTTTGTGGATATATTTTCAGTTCCTGTTCGGATACGGATAAAAATTTGGATACTACTGAAAAGATAATTTTAGTGATCGTTGTTCTAAATATTCTTAACTATTTACATCTTGTAATAAAGCTTCAACTCTTTCGGGGCAAATAACCTCCAAACTGAAATTTAGTTTTAGTAATTATTTTCTTCTTTTCTCTCTCTCTTTTCAACGAACTTAAAAAGTTCGTTATTGAATTATTTTTTTTATATCTATGTCTGTGTGTCTGTCTGTCCGTCTGTCTGTTATTTAGGATATGTTCAATTTTCAACCCTGCATTCGATAGAACATCAAAACCTAATTTAATTTTTCGCGTCACTATTACCGTTCCCGAGATATTGGCCAAAAAATGGCCGATTTCCAGAGATTTAAGGAGCCATATCTCGGGAATCGTAAGTCATAGAGAGATCACACTAATATTGATCAATATCTAAAAGGATGGCAAATATTTTGGTGGCCACTGTCCAATTGTCCACTGGTTTGGCCAATGGCCACAAATTAATATCAATACCAAAATGTTTACCATCCTCTTAGGTATTGACTAACACCAATATCATCTCTCTATGGCCTACCGTCCCGTGATATTGGCCAAAAAAATGACCAATTTCTAGATATTTAAGGAGCCATAGCTAGGGAACCATGAATTGTAGAGAAATGATATTGATGTTGATAAATACCTAAGAGGATGGTGAACATCTTGGTACCAAGTAGTAGCCGGTGGCTATTGATTAACTGTTCCCCAGATATTGGCCATAAAAGTTCGAATTTATACATATTTGAGGATAATAATGAGTTCTCCGTATCTTGGAAACTATAAGTCATAGAGAAATGATATTTTGCGAGAAACAGAACAAGGTACAAATACAAAGATTTACTTTTACATGTAGGAAAAATGACAGTTATCCTTCCCACTCCATATCTCCATTTTTTTAAAGTTCGTTCTGGCAATGCTCTTGGAGCATTCTCAACTAGTTTTAACCTATAATCAATATGAAGTGCTATGCTGATTTTATGGCTGTTTGTGTGAGGTGACTTGTTCTTCCTTCTGGAGAGTCTTCTTATTTCAATCTGCTTTCCGTTTTGAACCAAGACACGTACATCTTATGAATTAGGAAAAAGAGTAAAATGATTTGCTCTATAATTAACATATATGGTATTAAAACCTGTACAATTTTCTTGTCAGAAATTTGCATTTGAAGAATCTTAAGTAAGTAGGCCTAGGTATGTTTTCGATTAATTTTGTATTTCTGTTTGCATCAATTTTCTTTAGCGAAGTTGCCTTCCAACAGAAAGAGATAATATTGAATGTTTAGCTGAATTTTATTGATATTACATCATAGGATTCACGAAACTATTTTTAAAATTCTAATTGTCATAGAAGAGACAAGTTTTATCTCACTTTCTGCGGATGTGATTCTTTGTCTGTGCAGATCTCTAACTATAACCAATGAACTGGGAGGTATATGACAACGTTTTAACCGTAAACTATATATAATAAAATATTTAGTGAGTGTTGTTTTATCTCAAATTAGCTGAATAATACACATTCTTCACATGAGGGCTGTATTTGGAAGTCAACGCCTCTGGGAGTATTACTATTCATTTCAGCGACCGCGAAAACTATAGATTTGACACTAATATCGGTCCTTTTGGACTATTTTTGTATGTCTCTGTATCCCTCCGCTGACCTCCGGCCCGCATGCAATGGTAGCTGAGTTTGCAAGTCATCGCTAATGGAAGTGTTACCATTGATCTCAGTGACCGCGAAAAGTATGGATTTGACACTAATATCGGTCATTTTCGATTACTTTTACATGTTTCGGTATCCTACCTCCTCCGCCCCGGTGATTTCCGGCCCGCAGCGGGATAGGGTGAATTTGGAAGTTAATGCGAAAAGTTTCGCCATTGACTGGCGACCTCGAAAACCATGAATTCGACACTAATATCGGTCATATTTTACTACTTTTATATGTCCAGGTAAATTCCCCCTGGTTCGAATTTTGAAAAAAAAAACTCTTTGCCTTGGTCTGGGGCCTGGACCAACGTATCAGTGACCAAAATTCGGTAACTCTCGGTCCACTTGTCTGGTCCCCAGACCGCACAGACATAGACACATACACAAACAAACTGTATTAGATTAGATATGAGTGTTTGTTTTTACCAAATTATGTGAAATTATGTAACAAGTATACTAATGTACATATTGTCGATCTTGCGTCTCTCGACCGAACGCACCATACTCAGCATGGTCTACATTTAAACCGCAGAGTTAAGCTTTTCATTGTAGACAAGGTAAATCAATTAATAAGTAATAAGTCCAGTGCAAAATCATATAGTACAGTACAGTATAGAAATGGGCAAACAAAATCTTTAGCCTGCAAACAGGTTACTAATAATACAAAGGTAACGTCTAAATGTACAGTTGTAAAAGATGCCTCTAGAGCTTTGAACACATTTCAGTTCTCCAACGTAAGTTTTAGTTTAGGTATGGGGAATGGACTGCTTGAAATGCACAGTGAGGATAGCCAAATGTTGTTTGCAGCAAAAGAGATGCTTCACAATTTGGGGCGTACATCAGTGACACTAGTAAATCTTAATAGTGAAAAGCCAGTACATAACCAAACATGTAACATTAAAAAAAGGAGTACAGATACATCTACTGAGAGTTCGCAATCCATGGCTTTCTTTAATGGTAACGCAGAAGGCAATGAAAACGTTTCGGAACACAACAAAAGAAACGCAAAAGTTATCCTCCCAATTTCTCAATGCATGACACCACAAAAGAAACATACACATTCAACAATAGGCGCCCCAAGTAGTAGTACGCGTGTGACCAATCGACAAAGGCGATTACCCGAGAAACTCAGGAATAATGATTTTTTATGCGACGAGACAATAATATCACTTATAAAGTAGTTAATGGGGAACATGTATCTAAGTTTGATGAAAATCTAAGCATCAAAGAGATAACAAATGCTCCACTCATCGACACTGATATCTCTTCTAGGTCAGTAGGCTATCAATCAAACCAATATAATACAGTTGAACTAAAGGTACTACATCAGAATATACAATCCATTAGAAATAAAATAGATGAACTAGACATACTAATCAGAAACGACACTGAGCTGATGAACCCAGATGTAATTTGTATTACCGAACACTGGTTGAGGGAAGATGAAATAGAGTATACAGTCCTACCAAATTATATATGTGTTGGTGGATTTTGCCGGACATTCAGTAGGTGCGGTGGTGCTTTAATGTTTGTGAGAAAAATATTAAAGTATAAGGTAAAAAACAACAGCATGTATCTGAATGAGGAACAGACATTTGAGCATGCAGTAATAGAAATAGAAAAATCAGGACATAGGTTCATTATAATAGTCATGTATAGAACACCTGACAGCTCCTTTCCCCGTTTTATTGAAAAATTAGAACAAATGTTAACTCTAGTTAAGAAAGAAAGTAAACCAATCGTATTATGTGGCGACCTAAACATTGATTTCCTGACACCATCAAATCACCTAACATTATTATCAAACACTTTGCAATCCTTCGGCCTACAACACACTATAAACACTCCAACCCGCATTACAGAAAACTCAGAATCTTGTATAGATCAAATTATAATAGATAATGAAACTACTTCCTTTAAAGCAAATAATCTTAACACATCACTCTCCGACCATAATGCAGTTCAAATAAACATAACACTTCAACCCCAAGATCGGAAAATTGATAGAAAAGAATGTAAGTGGGCAAGAAACTTTCATGAAACGAACGTGGAGTACTTTCAATATCTTCTTAGCAAGGAAGACTGGACGGACACACTACTAGAAAATGACGTAAACAATAAATACAGACAGTTCATTAATACAGTTAGGCACTATTTCGAAATAGCCTTTCCACTTAAAAAGATAAAGGTATATTCTCACAAAACTAGATGCAACTGGATAACACGAGGCATAATTAATTCCTGCATGAGAAAGAAACAACTACATACAATTGTAAAAAGGACGAATAATAGGAAACTAAAAGAATATTTTAATAAATATAGGAGTATTCTTAAAGGTGTAATAAAAGAAGCAAAGAAAATGCACACGTCAAATGGGATATCTAAATCTGATAACAAGAACAAAACACTATGGCAAGTAGTAAATGAACAATCAACCGCATCAAAAACGCAAAAAATAGAAATTAAAAAAATAATTCAGCATGGCCGAGAAATAACAAATAAACAACATATTGCAAACCTACTTAATGATTTTTTTGCCAACGTTGCGAAAACATACTCAAATTCTGAGTCTGAAAAGACTAACAACATAAAATTATCTAGTAATTCTGTATCTATATACTTAATACCTACCACAGAGTTAGAAATAAGATCGATTATTAAAAAAATGAAGACGAAAAAATCTTCTGGGCCCGACGATATTCCTTATTACTTGCTTAAAATGTGTGCCGAATATTTTCTTATACCGTTGACTGATATATGCAATTCCTCTCTTGAAACGGGAACATTTCCAGAAGATCTTAAACTTGCAAAAATAAGACCTATACACAAAAAAGGATCAACTACTGACCCAGGAAATTATCGTCCTATCTCTATTCTATCTGTTTTCTCCAAAATTTTAGAAAAAGTTATGTATAACAGATTGGTGCCATTTTTGGAAAAGAATAATATCTTCACGAAGAGCCAATTCGGGTTTAGGAAGTGCAAATCAATTAACAATGCTGTAGTTGCTTTTCTAAGTGATATATATAAAGCGAGAGAGAGAAGAAATAAAATATATGGAATTTTTCTGGATCTCACAAAAGCCTTTGACCTTGTTAATCACAAAATTTTATTGAATAAATTGCATAGTTATGGTATTAGAGGTCATGCTAATTTATGGTTCCACTCCTATTTGACTAACCGCATGCAATATGTAGAAATAGGTCCAACCAAGTCAGAGGTAAGACACATTAGGCACGGAGTTCCACAAGGATCAATATTAGGTCCTATACTTTTCCTTATCTACATTAACGATCTTCCTGATTATATAGTTCCAAACAAAAGCGTACTTTTTGCAGATGATACAAATATTTTAGTTGAAATTCCAAATAACATTTGCTCCGAGGAAATCATATTTAAGAACACGACAGATAAAATTACAGAATGGATAAAAGCAAACCAACTTAACTTAAATGCAGCGAAAACAACTATAATGAGTTTCAATGAAGGAAAACTGAACTCTCTAAATATACATCAAATACGTATAGACGGGGAACTCATACAGGTATCTGACTCTTGTAAATTTTTAGGGATAAAATTGGACTCTAAGTTAACATGGGACGATCACGTGAATGATTTGTTGAGGAAACTAAGTGCAAAAATATATCTTATACGTAAAGTTAGTAAGATTCTAACTACAGAAACATTGAAAACAATTTATTTCGGATTGATTCAGTCAATTCTATCGTATGGAATCATTTTTTGGGGTAATACCTGTTATGCAAAGAAAGTGTTTACGATGCAGAAGAAAATGTTACGAATAATGTTATCAGTACCGTTTCATACACCAAGTAGACCACTGTTTCAGAAACTTAAAATATTACCATTGCCGTGTATATACATTCTAGAAACATCATTTATACATATGAATAAAAGAAACTTTCAACTCAACTCGGACCTACACGAATACAACACAAGAACAACCAATCATATTCATATCCAAAATTTCCGTCTAACAAGAACTCAAAATTCGTTGCACCACATAGGAATAAAACTTTATAATAAATTACCAGATCGTGTCAAACGAATGCCAAACTTGCAGTTTAAAAGACACCTCAAGTTACTGTTACTCAAACATCTTTTCTATGGTTTAGATGAATATCTTCACTGTGATCTTTCTTTATAACGTAAATATCAAAATTTATTTGAATTTTAAAATATATAAAACAAGGTAAATTTATATTTTCTCTAAAAGTACACTTAGTTTGTTTTATTGTTACGTATATATTTTATATTATTACTTTATATATTGTATTATTATATATTATTTTTTTTAATAATTGTAATACTAATTGTAGCGTATCTCTTGCAATTATTATTATTATAACTTGTAATAGTAACTGTATCTCTTGACGAAGCCATGAACGCTTAGTTCTTACGGCGGAAAATGAAATAAATAAATAAATAAATAACCATAGTGGAAAGCTCCTTACCGTACAATACGGACATCTAGCGGCCAATATTTGAACTGTTAGAGACTTAAGCTCTATCACAGGATACACATTGAATTTTAATTCCCAACGCTTGCGTGATAGAAGAAAGCTAATGTACAGTCATGTCCAAAATGATTGTCACATGTCTATAAATGTGTTGTTGTACGAATATAATTTGAAAACGAATTCACTCTGTATTTCTTATAATGTTAGTATGTGTATAATGGACAAAGACACATATGTGGTAAATTTTGTCAAAAGAGCAGTAAATAAGAACAATATGACAAAAAAAAAAAAAATATTTTCTTGTCCACTTAGCAACATTTTGTTTTACTCATTCTAATTTTCGTATTTATAATTCTTATGAAATTTACCACAAGTATAATATACGTCTCGATTATACACATAGTAACAATATTAAAAGTAACCTGCAAAACCATTATCAAATGATATTCCCACAACAAGACAGTTATAGATATGCGACAGTCATCTTGGACATCACTGTACCTAAAGCCGGTTATAGACGATCAAATATTTCATCATACAGTGTATCAAGTATTTCATCAAAGTGAAATTTGAACGTGTGCGATACCAAGTTGTATGCAATTTTTGGGTTCCTTACAACATTTATTACAACTGTTCTAAAATAGTACTTGTCGTATTTCTATCCAACATTTCACGTAAATCGCTGTGCGGTGGCACAAAAAACTGAGTATGACGTGGACATGGAAAGTAATTGAAATTATTTTGGTGCTAACTAGCAGTATTCTGTTTTGTATAACTGTAAAATCAAAGATTATTAGGGCTAAGTATCGCAGGTGGCCTCCCAAAATTGATGTAGATTAAGAATATACCGTGGAATTTTAAAAAAGATCCTTTCACTTTCCTAGTTTTAAATGATTTAATAACATACCAGATCGTCTTAGTTTTGTACATGCCAGATAATTGCGTACAGATTGATAATGAGTACATTTGATGTGTCTGGTATGATTAAGTGATTTCTTAATATATAATTATTTCTTCACGAAATTCATTCGTAGCGTCTTGTAAATTGTTTCTTAGTATATGAGTTGCACTCATGGGTACAGGTTCACTTCATGAGCACTTTCCTTATAGTATAAATACGCGTCGGACATATACTATAAAAACGACTGCAGAAAATGTAGCTTGTGCTAGGTGGCAATTAAAAGCAAGGATGCTATTTTACCGTGTCAGGGCAGGAGCAGAACAGAGGACCCGCAAGTTAGTGCAGGATTGCGTCCGCAAGAGGCGGAGCCGTTAGTGGCAGAAGGTGTGCGCGTAAACGGAGATAGTGCGAAAAACACATCATGTTGCATAAAATCGCATAGATTAGAGTACGTGTAATAGTTTCGCGTTTATAAATATAAATTACTGGTTTCCTATACGGTGAAAAATTCCTCCGGAATTCAATATCCTACAGAATATATCCATCTTCTCTTATTTTAACCGTAAAACTATCATTTTCATAAGGGACTATTTATTGTTAATGAGAGACCCGAAGTGACAAAAGTTACTCTGAAATTAACTTAATTAGGCGAAATTTAAGCATCGGGCTAACAATATAGATTCATATATATTTAGTGAACAAGAAAGAAAACATGAAAATAAGATATATTTGGGAATAGCAATAAAAGTAGGAAAATGAGACAGTTGTAATGGGGAGTAGTCGTTCAATTCATTTCTACAACCTTACTCATTATAGTTACACTAGCAGGTGCTACCATAAAACTACACACGTATGTTCAAGTAACCTAACAATTGAATCAAAAAATATAAACAAACGAGCAAGGATATTTATCTTTATATTTGGTCGTATATAATCGGTGTAAAAGTTTCAACCAACTTATTTGACAAAATTGCCATGAAAGAAAAGTTTGATACAATATTTGATGGAAAACTATAATGATGTATAATAGGCTTAAGAGAACAAAATATGAGCTGTTTTTGGTGTAGAGTTCCTTACAAAATCTGAGCTTTGTCAGTGTGCTGTATGCTTTGTGTTTGCCGAAGACAATTTGTACCGAGTTTTGTCGTTCTACTGCGGCTGGAAGTGTGAGGTGCAGAAGAGCTCACATCTTACTAGTTAATACAATTCTCATAATTCTTAAGCTCAAAGACAATATATAAATAAACTCAGCAGCAAATATGGACTGCTAACAATTTGGTGTGGTTTTATGAATCAGCTAAAGTAAATATTAATTTTGTGACGTTGAGTAACAACATTCAATACAAAACATACTTAAAATAATATTTTTTCTAATTCAAAAATTATTCAGATATTTTTTTGCTTCGATATTCTAAACAGCATACCAGATTTGTTAGCCGGCTTTTGAGGAGAAAGATGGCGACTCTTCAAATAGAAGCTTTAAATTTTTCTCATAATATACATGATTTCTACGAGTTTTGCTATGCATTTTACATATATTATTTTTTTAAAAAAGTAAACTTGATAGTGTTAGAGTAGGGATGCCAAAATTTTCCGGAATCGGACGTTTCACTTTGCGGATTTTGTAAATATTCCGAAATTTTAGAACATTCCGGAATTCATAAGAAATCTGGATTTTTTTCGAAATCCGGATTTTCTAAATTCCGGATTTATTTCGGAATTTTTCCGATTTTACTTTCCGCATTCCGAATTGTCCATCCCTAGCTTAGAGCAATCACTTAACCGGTTCTACCATCTGGATGTTTCTTCCACAAGGAAGAAAGAACCTTTCAAGTACTTATTTTAATACATAAGAAAAGACAGAATGTGCTGATTGAACAAAATGCTAGAACTCGATATCAATACAAAAAACACGTCATGTGATTATTCAGCCCAACAGACAAATTGCTCGTGCAAACGATAGCATATATATCGCAGTCGTGTGAAACAAAATTTGGGCCCTTGTACAAAATAGTGCGAAATCTGCAAATTGGTACATTTGTTCTATTTAATGCCCAGAAAACCATTAGAAGTTCAAAATTTTACCCTGTCCGTGTTATGGTTTCCCAGCCGATCCAGTGCCTGAAGTGCTGAAGGAACGCAAGTTATTACTGGAATGATTGTTACATGCAAATAACTGGGCATATTGAGCTTAAACTGAATTTAAATGAAAGAGAAAGGCACAGACTTTAGATTACATTACATACTATCTGATTTGCAGTTCATGCTCTGGCACAGTAAACTATCAAAATGTTTAAAATAAGTTAAAAGAAGACATTTATTTCGTTTTTATCGCTCTGGACGCTTTACTCTCGCAGATATTGTAAAAAATCATTCGATACAAAAGTTTTTTTCTGCAGTATTTTAGTACTTTCCATTGATACATACTTCGTGCATGTGCGACCAATAGTCTGTGTTATGTACGTTTGAACACGTTTGTCCACTGTTTACGCGACATCGCAGAGGGAGTTGCTGACCGCTGGTTATATGCAGCTTTTTCTTCGTTTGTTGTCGATATCGATATTAAAATTTTTCAAGTCGATGGATCAAGTACATTCTTATTGCTTATTTCAGCAATTTCATCAGTTACATTGATTTACCGAGATCAACAGTAGTCAACGTAAAGGAAACTTTCAATAAAGATACTTTATGACCAATGATATTCTGAGAAGAAAGAAAAGAAGGTTGTCGAAAGAATGTATATTGTTCAGACAGTAGAAAAAAAAAATAAGGGATTATATACAAGTCATCTACGATTGCGACACGTACCCAGATGCCGATTAGTTCTGCAGATACTTCGACATTGCCAACGTCACTTAAATCTTTGCTACAGATAATTATCGCATAAAAAATTGAGGTAAAAACTAACACCAAAAGAAAATAAACATTTATTTGTCTGGCTATCTTAAGTGGATGTAGACAGTGTTCAATTTTTTCCCCCTCCCTGAGCCTTGGTGTATAGGCTTGCCGGCACTTTGCGTGGAAACAACTGGTGAACCTTCTTCACAGAGATTTTTTCTGTTTCGTACCATGACGTTCAAAGATATGAAGTATACGCAATTGAACAAAACAATGACAAAAGGGAGTCCCATGAAGATTTTGTTCAACATATTCTCGATAATGTAGACTTCAACATTTGGACAATAGACGGTTATTGAACGTTCCACACTCTGAGGGGCGTCGTGTCGTCAAATCCTTCCAAGAAAGATAAGAAAATGCTCTTGCAACGTATTTCAAAAATTCTACAGCCCCAGAAATTGCAGAGAAAGGAAAAGTGAACATTAAATGGAACCACAAACTTCAAAGTTCGGGATTCAGCATCGCCATAGAGGATCTGGGAGAGCTTTCTGTGGAAGGTGTTTCAAGAACCATTTGCTCCGGCCGCCGGAATATACAAGCAGTTTGATTGTGGTCTGTCGTAGAACAGATACATGAGAATGGGATTGGATAACGATCGGTTGTATTAACTATCACAAATTGATGCTCTACCTTTCATCAATCTGAACCGCAGAGATCTGAATAATTTGTACACAGCTGTTTGCTCGGTGTTTTTTTTTTTTTTTTTTTTTTCAAAAGAACGGCCAACGTACTTGTTCTATCATATTTGATCAACCGTTGTACAGGAAAGCCGCTGAGATGGTCGTATCTATGCAGGAAGGAAGTGAAGAATGCTATTGTGCATATGGGAGAATTCTATCTGCTCATGTTATTCATGGAATAGTGGGGTATATCATGAAAGGTAGAGGGATAGCAGGCCTGTAGCGCGAAGTTTACGCTAGTTTATAATCTGACTGGGCATTTTTATGCACAAGCCCTCAAACGCACTTCAAGAGCCCTTAATTATGCTTTTGTTTTCTCATCTACAGGAGTTTTGCCCACCTCATGTGCAAAATAATACAAACTTTACATGTAGAGTTCATGAATAATAAAGTTCATTGTGACGTTCACAAATCCGATTGTCTTGCGTCACTGTGTAAAACTCTGGAAGATTAGTGCAAGTACCTGACGACAACCAACAGTCGGACGCCAGCATTTTGTGTTCAATATATTAGGCAAGTAAGCTCAATTAGTCGCTTTATTAGGGACTGCTGATTTGAAGCTACACCTTCATAGCGTGAAAAACGTGTTAGCTCACCTATACGTTGCAAGCTTAAATTATGCTTAAATGTGTGCATTTGTACGTTCAGACCTTAAATCTAAAATCTCAGAGGTGGTTACGAAAAGTTCGCTGTTCGAGGCTGTTCCCACAATCAGAAATGAAAAATTGTGGAGCGCTGTTTGGAGGTTAGGTCTAAAACGGAAGCTTTTATACACCTCTAGATGATTTGTAGATTTCCATGGGTACATCAGACATAAAGCCAAGTCCATCATCACTTTTCTTGTATACCATCAAATATAACATTGTTGAAAAATAATTTAGATATTTCAAAATGGGTATGGTAGCTTTCAAATGGTAAATTTATCCTCAGCCCATCTTGTTGCCACCGCTTCCGACAAGCTCTTACGCATATCTTGCGACTGTAAGGGAAGCTACACCGTACGAAGCAGGTGTGAATGCAGAGCAGGACTGCGATGTTCGAGTATGTGTGGACTCTGCAGAATGTGTCAAATAGCTTTATCGACGATGGAAATTTAACTGAGAAAGACCTCGAATCTAATCTTTAATTAAAGAAGTTAAGAATATATGTTTCTTCCCCTTAGAATTTTAATTAGAACTAGCTGAATCTGCACTCTCTACACAGTGCATCATTTACATATGAGCATGAATCATCTTGTCATTCCTCACATCTGTACATGTCCCTTTTCAGACACAAGTAAAGGATGTCTCTATAAAGATCGGCAAAGGATACCATAAGAGGGGATTTTGTTGATTTTTATTCAATATCTCATAGCGTTTGCAAGATTTGAGCCTACTTCCGGTTGCAATTTCTAATTCATGTATGATCAGTGTTTTCTTTCTTGTTGCATGCAGTTTGTAATAAGCAAATACATTATATACACAATTAATTATAATGTCAGTGACATTTTGTTCATTGGGCAAAACACTCCAAACAAAAGATTCGTCTTAGCCTGGAGAAATGGTTATCCTTCGGTTTTCATTATTATTTGGCCATGAAACAAACACAGGCAAGATTTACTAACCCCGTATGCATTGTGTGGTGTTGGAATATATAACTCGTAGGATATGATGCTTTACTTTTAAAAAAATCAATACTTCCAATGTACACCTAAAAAAATGTAATAAAGAACTAACGACCATTTCTTTTTAAAATATTAAATTAGAACTGAACAATGTACAAAAAAATTGCAATCGATCAGTGACTACGTCATCTTTCTAGAGCCTATAGTTCTCAAGAACTCACTGTCGAAAAGATTAGATACAAACATATACACTTTCCTTGACCACAAACATGTAAAGATAACATATTAGTATATACTAGCTGAACTTGCGCTCTCCACACAGCGCATCATTCACATATGAGCATGAATCTCCTTGCCATTCCTCACAACATCTCTACATGTCCCTTTGCAGACAAAAGCTAAAGACATCGTGATAAAAAAAAAAAAAAAAATCAGCAAAGGTTACTATAAAGTGTATATTTTTTCGATTATTTTTTTAATATCTCGCACTATTTGCAAGATTTGAACCTACTTCCTGTTGGTTTCTAATTCATGTACGATCAGTGTTTTCTTTCTTCTTGCATGCAGCATGTAATAAGCAAACATATTACACACACAATTAATTAGAATATCAGTGATATACAGATGGTGATCAGAAAAATGGAAACACCTGAACGAAATTGCAACTTACCAGATTAATATGGTGTCGGGCCACCTTTCGCCTTCATAACAGCCTTGATGCGACGTGGGATGGAGGCATAGAGATCGTGAATGCTAGCAAGTGGAATTTTACAACATTCCTCGTGCAGGGCATCGGCCAGTTCTGTGAGAGAGGATGGAGGTGGAAATCGTCGCCGGAGCCGTGTTTCCAAGACGGACCACAGATGTTCAATTATGTTGAGATCTGGGGATTGGGCAGGCCAGGGAAGGTGTTGAACTTCATCCCGATGTTCCTGCAACAACGCCAGATGTGTGAATGGGTGCATTATCATCCTGAAGATAGCGCCATTGTCCGGGAACAACATCCGGACCATAGGATGCAAGTGGTCTCCTAAAATTGCGACATAATCGTTGGCAGTGATTCGTCCGCTAAGCGTGACCACAGGACCCAATGAAAACCATGATATGGCGGCCCACAGCATCACCGAGCCGCCGCCATGTTTCACAGTTGGGCGGAGACATTGCAGATCATAAGCTTCTTTGGGCGTTCTCCACACATAAACACGGCCCGTGGTTGGGAATACGGTGAAGGATGACTCATCCGACAATATCACACGTTTCCAGTCCCCAACGGTCCAAGTTGCATGGTCGCGGCACCATTTGCGGCGTGCGAAACGTTATGGTCTCTGATGAGCAGTTTGGCCCGTGCAACACGATCCCGTAAGTTCATGTCATGCAATTCGCGGCGGACTGTGATTGTCGAAACAGGGTGGGGTGGGTGCTGATTGAGTTCCTCCGTCATTTGTTCCGCAGTGGCACGATAGTTCTGCGTGATAATGCGCTTTAATACCCGGCGTGACCTGTCACTCATGATTTTCTTCCGCCCACTGTTCCGATTCCCCGATGTGGTTTTCCCGTGTGTTGTGTAGGCCGTCATCACCTTCGACACTGTCCCACGCGACACACCTAACACAGTAACCACTGTCGTCACACTCACTCCACATAACCGCGCACCAACAATTTGCCCTCTTTGAAAATCTGAGAGGTCTCCCATTTTACACTACCTCCGTCTGCTGCAGCCACTGGACACTGCTGTTCCACTGCGCCTGACGTAGTATGGAGACCGAACTAACACACCACCACCAGCGGTCCAGCGCCTCGGGCGCCACGACACCACTGCAAACTCATACATCTGACGTGTTGCCAACTACAGGTGTTTCCATTTTTCTGATCACCATCTGTATGTTCATTAGGCAAAACACCCCAAACAATAAAAATTCAAGTTAGAGTGGAGATATGGTTATCCTTCGTTTTTCATTATAATTTGGGCATGAAACAAACGCTGAGTGGTATGCAACCCCTGTATACAATTGTGGTGTTGGAATGTATAATGTGTAGGATATGATGATTTAGTTTTTTTCTTTTTTAATTTCAACACTTGCAGTGTACCCGTAAAAATGTAATAAAGAAATAATGGTCATGTTTTTTTTTAAAAAAAAATATTCAGTTAGAACTAGACAATCTACGCAAAATTTGCAATCGATTAGTGAAAACATAATCTTTCTAGAGCCTGTAGTTTCCGAGATCTCATTGTCGAAAGGATTAGCTACAAACATATAAACGCCCACAAACGTATAGTTTAAAAGAACTCCAAAGATGGCAGCATAATTCATTTGCATTGATTTTGGAAAAGGCTTATTGAAATACAAAGACTTTAAAAAACAATTTTAAAAAAATAAACTTTATACGAAAAAGGTCTACTAAAATAATTTATTTGAAGTACACATAGTTTAAACGTATTTGTTTCTGTTAAACGTGAAATCACAAATAACCGTAAATCAAAGGTTTGAAATCAAACGTTATAAGTTGAAGCTCAGGCGCTTTTGTTGCTATTCTAGCATTTTATTAGATAGATTAGTATATAACTTCGGCCACTTTACCGTTTCCCCACGCCTTCTGTTCAACGCTTTGTAATCGATTATATTACTATATTTATGTACTTCATGAAGTTTTCATGGTGATCATCATATTGATAATTGTGGTTTTTGGTTTTTAAAACCTGATTTATTTTAATTTTGAAATCAATGTGGTTATGTTTTGAAAAGTTATAATGGATTGCCAAGCTTAATCATAATGAATTTCAAATCAAATTAAACAATATGAAGTACTGTATGTTGTTCTGCACTTTTGAAAATTAATGCATAGGTTTTCAAGTAGATTCTTTTACCGATTTTTCCGACATATATATACAACTAATGTAACAATAGACACACACATAAAAGTGAAACGGGCGAAATTGTCAATAAAGAGGAGATATGTCTAATTTCATTATAACATCAATTCCCAGAGGGAGTTCATATGGCTTGGAGCCTACGTTAAGCTGTAGATCTACGTCTCATATAACCTCGCTGCTGAAAGAGCCCCTAAACTCAAATCCAATCAATTAGGGCCACGGTGACTCAGTGGTAGAGCGTTCACCTCTGGTGCTTGGGGTCCCGGGTTCGATCCCGGCCCCCGCCAAGTGAACTTTGTGGTTGAGAAACACCGTGTGCGTGGTTTTGCTCGGGGTTCTCCCATTTCCTCCCACTTTCTTCGTTCCACCATTTCATTCATTACTCATCATCACTGTCTCCTTTAGCCTAACCGGCATAACCGTGGGACGTAAAACTGAAAGATTTCATTTTTATTTCAAATCCAATCAAACATCACCAACCATAAATTACATCGTATAGGGTGGAGCAGAAATAGACGATGTTTATGTGAAAAACCTTTATTGTAAGTCACCTTTATTGCATGAAATGTTACATTTCTAGGTAGTACATACAAAAACGGAATGTATGGTGGTTATATCTTGAAAATAATATCACTGAGGTGTCCAACTCGCTTCTGCACGTCGCCGCACAGCACTCATCGTTCTTCGCACCATGTCTAGCGGGGTTTGTTGGATTGCATATCGAATAGAGTGACGCGAATCAGACAAGGTAGCAGGTCGTGTCACATAGACGTTTGCTTTAAATATCCCCGCAAACAGAAATTGCATGTCGACAAATTTGGTAAGCGTGGAGGCTACACGACATCTCCGTTACGAGAAAGAATCCTTCGTTGAAACATTCTACGAAGAGTCATCATGGTACATTGGCTGTGTGTGATGTGGTTCCATGTTGTAGAAACCAAAATTCTCTAAGACAGTAGCTTCTCAGTTGCGGCATTAGAAAATTTTCCAGCATGGACACATTCCAAACGGACGTGACATATACATTGTCTTCATCTTCGTCTTGAAGAAGATATAGTCCAACTCCATTCCAGCAGACATCACACCATACCTTACTTTTTGGGCTATGAAGGGACACCTCATGAATCAATCTGGGTTTTTGGGTGCCTAGTAACGATAATGTTGCTTATTGATATGTCCATGGATGTGGAAGTGTGCCTCGTTAGACATTATTAATTTATGCAGTAAGTTTTGGTCCTCTTCTATTAGTCCCATCAACATGCGGCGAAATTGAATGCTTGCATTGTAGTTTTGAGAACGTAACTAGTGAACCAATTGAATTGTGTATGGGTGGAGGTGTAAATTCTGGTGTAATATCCTTCGCACACTTTCGTTTGTCGTGTCTAGTGGCATGGTATGGCGACGCGGAGAACGCCTGGGACTTCGTACCATTGCCTCTCGCATCCTTTCTACGTCTGCCTCTATACGCACAGAATTAGGGCGACCTGGAGATTTCTTGGCTGAAGAAGTTGCTAGGAAATTCCTTACTCAATTCAGAATAGTGTGTCGCGTCGGCACTTTCATATTTCTCCCAGTATTAAAATTATGCCGGAACTGAACGCTGCATCGTTGTTGTAGTCCTTACTCGGAAGACATACTCAACAGCAAACGCGTGATTTTCATGAGATCAACGCGTCATGGCTACTGACGATGTGCGTAAAAAAATTCACGTGACTGTGCATATACGCGTTGTTCCAACAACTCGCACTGCATGCCTACTAAAGGCTTTGAACCTCTTTAACAAAACAACACACTAGCTATTGCGATGTGTCTTTCCATTAAATTTAAATCGCCTTACTCTTTGCTGCACCCTTATACTCTTTCCAAAATAATCATACACAATTACAAAGTGCTGGTGTAACAGAGTATAACCTTCGGGTACCCACCAAGTTGTATGGACCAAGAATAATACTTCCACATCTGCGTTTGGTAGTTCATTCAGGAGCTGTGAACTATTGGTCACTCATGCACAAAATAGGTATCAAGGAACTAAAAACTACTGCAGAAAAACTTTATACCGAGTATTTTTTGTAATATCTACGATACTGAGGCCTTCAGAGCTAGAAAAACGAAATAAATGTGCTCTTTGATGTTTTCAGATTTTGATTGGTTATTGCGGCACCGTATGAAGTACAAATCAAACAATAAGTAATGTAGTCTAACGTCGATTAAAGATGCTATATGTTTTCGTTTTTATTTTATTTTTTGTTTTTATTTTTCTGTATTTAATCATCCACTCATATCAGAAAGCAGATTGTGTAGAAACACAACATTTCACTGCTTAACCAGGTGCTGAAGTTATTGCGGAACAAATCGTCCTATGGATTTTATCCTTTATGAATTACTACACCCTTCAATTATGCAGTTCATGAGGCTTCTTCCTGATTGGATGATTAGCAAGCTTTTCTCTGAATCATGGTTTGATCGCCGCCGAGAACGTAATTGATGCGAACGATATCTTACATTGTAGCATCGCATGCCTTTGTCCTGAAAAGAAACGTTAGGGTCAATCAATAGCATGCCCTCACTGCTGGTCTAGCGGCAAGCTCTCGTCTTTCGTGCACATGTTCCCGGGTTCGATTCCAGGCGGGAAAGCATTTAAATTTGAACTCATAACTGAGATTCAGATTCCACCTTATGTCCCTTTCACATTATACGGCGATTTGCCGGATCCGGTTCCGGCGAATTGCCGGACGAGGTAGAAAGACATTGCAAGCAATGAAGCTTTTCACATATGTGCGGCGGTCACCGGACATTCATCCGGCGAGCAAAAACAGCCGGATCTCCCTGCTAGAATCCGGCGCGGCAAATCGCCGTGTATAGCCAAGCGGAACATTACAAGCAATGGCGCTCTTCACATATACGCGGCAAACTACCGGATGGGTGTTGGGGGAGGAAGCAAGTGTTGCCAGGAAAGAGCAGAAAGTGGCTGCTATAATATGGGAGCGTGTGGTTTTGTGTGTTATGTGAAGTGTGTTTGTGTATGTGGTTATGTTCTAGCCCAGTACATCTGGAGTAATTAACCAAACCTGTATATACAATATATGGGGAAAGATGACATGTAAAATTAATTGAAAACTACCAATACTACCGAAGTGTCGAAATCAATATATATTATTATTTTTCTATGTAATAGAAGATTGGGAGATGTCCGTGTAGCACTAGACAAATTACCTTCTATAAATTTGTGGTGACCCAAAATTGAAATATCAAATATTTCAGCAATACAGTCTTTTGCTATATATTTATGTACTATTTTGCAACGCAAAGCAAGAGAGAATTCATGATGTGATATTTGATAAATATACCGTATTTTATATATTTTATAATTATCTGGCTGTAATTTCTTGAATAGTCCTCTGAAATCAGAGACTAGAGCAGTGCTTTAAAGAGACTTGAGTGAATCGCTTAAAACAAAAGAATAAACACGAAATAGTATAATAATAATAATAATAATAATAATAATAATAATAATAATAATAAGAAGAAGAAGAAGAAGAAGAAGAAGAAGAAGGATGACCAAAAATATTCGGATTTCGGAAAAACTCCAGGTTTCGGAAAATCTTTAGAACCACACACTAAATTTGGTCATACCTATTATTTGTCGTAAGAAGAATTCCACTAGTATTATACTGGCAAAGGAAGTACTAGAACTGAAGAACTAATTTTACATTAGCTTTGAATGAAATGACAACACACAATCACGATGTAGTTTCAAATTCATAAAAAAAAACATATAACTACTGGATTAAGTTTTCTAGTAATAAGGTTCTAAATTTTGTATTACGTCCTACGGTTCTGTTGGCTAGGCTAAAAGAGACGGTGATGATGAGAAATGAATGAAATGATGGAATGAAGAAAGTGGGAGAAAATGGGAGAACCCCGAGAAAACCCACACAAACGTTACTTGTCCAACACAAAGTTCACTTGGCGCGAGCTGGGATCGAACCAAGCACCCCTGCACCAGAGGTGAATACTCTGCCACTTACCCACCACGGTCCCCTCGTTTTATTGAAGTGAAACAATTTAACATTAACTTATTTCTTCACAATTCTTTTAACACAACAAATGTTCGTAGAAAGTTATTCGCGTACTAAATTGAAAGAGAGACAGTATTTAAGACCAAATATTTGATTTGGATTTAAAACTTTAATTTATAACCCCCTTCATCGTGACTTGGTCGTGATAATCGGTCCTGACTCAAAAATATGAATTGTAGGGGGGAAAATATGACCTAAAATGTGTTAAAATGTTTTTCTAAGAGAATATTCAAAAATTAAAAAAAAAGAAAAAAAATGAGGTTGCTACCCGTCTTTCCAATCTGCCTTTTGCAGGTCAATTTACGGTCGAATCTGAGGATCCTGTAGTATTTGCTTACTTTCAACAAGTTTGGACTTTTTTTTCGATTGGAAACTTATTTTGCTTTCAGGAGTAATCCAAAATGGTCGAGCCTAACATTTCTAACTCAAAAATACGAATTTTGGGAGAAAATTATAATGATCAATCTAAAAAAAAAAGTAATAATAAAATAACAAAATCAAAAATTTAGAATTAAAACAAATTGGATGAATTGGTCCCAAAGTTTTGAATTAGTAGACCTAAGAAAAAAATCCCCTTTTCAATGGTCTTTGAAAAAAAAAGACTTTTTGGCGTGAAATTATTCCCCTCCTCCTTAGAATTCGAAATTATCACAAGGAAAAAGGGGCCCCGGGAAAAATGTTATAGAAATCTTATACTCTGCCCAGCCATACATTATTATTTTTATTACTAATTTAGTCTAAATTCAGTGGCGGATCTAGAAGGGAAAACATAGGGGGCTGCCAGAACCCAGGCTATCATAGATATATCATGAGTTTACTATAAACTTACAAAAATATATAATATGATAATTATTTTTGTCACTCAAAAAACTGGGGGGCCTAGGCCCCCCTGGCCCCAGGCTAGATCCGTCACTGGTTACACTATTCTATTGATTACAGAAGGGACCTGGATCCATCACCTTGGAAATTCAGCTGCGAATAATGTAAGGTACTATTGATAAAGGAATTAACTTCTTGTGTTGAGTGTTTCGTCTCGTATATTGTAGTGAAATGTTTTAACATGTTTTTTCTTCAATATCTTATGACTATACGAAATTGACTCAGATCCTTTCTTCAACCATCTATTCAATTACATTAAATTTAACGTTATCTATGTGTATAAAAAATACAAATTATCTTATCTTAATGTTACACCCAACATTTCTGGAGGTTGAATACAGTTCCTAAATTTTGAATTCTGCCTCTGCAGCTGGGTCCGTACGCGATCCAACAACTCATCAAAAGATGCGATAGACATACGAAAGTAATTAAAGAATTTTACTTCGTCTTCCCTTAATTGTGGAAACAGTATAGAAAAATCTCCTTCAAGTACCGCTTCTCTAAAAAAGGGTGAACCCATATGTGTCTCTGACTTTTTTTTCTGCCTGTGTCTTAACAAGGCGAGTAGAAAACACATTTTGCGTCTGTCCATTACAACCACCACAACACGACAAGAGTCACTGAGTTTTGTTTCTTCAGTTGCACAGCAACCCTGCTCGCATATTTTTCATCTACGGCAAAACGCCGGATAATATGAAAGGGGCCGAAACCGGATCCGGCAAACAGCCGGAACCGGATCCGGCAAATCGCCGGATAATGTGAAAGAGGCATTAACCTGTAGTAGCTTTGGCGATGAAAAGAGACGCTAAACTTAACCCTGCAGTGCATGATTTTTTTATTTTTATATTACCATTCAGTGTTTACGCGCTACCAAAATTCAAGTACATGAAATCTAATGGAAAAAATCACAATTAGAACCTCAGAAGAGCATAGTAAATATATGATATATCCGTTTGGAGTTGTATTATTATGACTATAGCAAGATGTATAAAACGTAGCCAAATGGCAAAACCATGCACTTGAGGGTTAAACAAACAAAAGCTTATGCACAGAAAACTAATGTAGATTATATGTGAGGTATTCTGAATAGTAAACGAAAATTCAACAACAATTACATGCAGTTTGAACACTCGAAAATTATATTTGAAGTATTCGGATACACATGTATGTATAACATATGGAAGTTGTGCCTCTTTCCCTTAGAAAATAAAGTGTAAAATAAATGGACCCTTAGTTTGAGCGTTCAGAGTGCATCTTCAACAAATAAATCTTTGAGTTCACTCTTACTACTCCGAATGTCTCTCGTTATTAGTAGTACTATCACTGTTACTGGCGGTTGATTTAAAAAGGAAGAAATTGGTAATAACCTGAGAAAATTTGTACTTGATATTGTCACCTCCGTGTATGGACTGGGATGAGTTAACCGCTATGCACTTCAGACATAAGTGGTGGAAAGTTATTTTTACAGAGCTCCTTCGTGGCTAAGTGGTTAGCGTATGCGCCTTGTAACGTATATCCTGTTTATATATATATATATATATATATATATATATATATATATATATATATATATATATATATATATATATATATATATATAGTAACATTACAATTATTTTGAAAGGATATTAACACGTTACACGCACACTTGCCTCCGCAAAGACAACTTAAAAGTGTACGCTAGAAGGAGGGAGAATTTACTTCCCCCACTAAAAAAATATTATGTTGGTATAGTTCAATTAACTGAACAAAAGTGGGAACTTAATAAATCCAATATCTACCAGTAAAAATACTCTATAGCACGCCAATTAATCTATGGTTTACATTAGTCAAATAATAGTTAAATAGGATATTATCAACTTTATATATCTGAACTTGAACAATATAATTAATTTCAAAATTATGATGATACAAACAATAACGCAAAATGAATTTAATCTAGACCAAAAATTACACTTAGAACTCAACTATAAAAGTCATTATTATTTAATATCGCCCAGCGATAACAGAACAGATACAACCACAACGTTAAATGGCGTACTAGCTTCCAATGAGAAAATCTGATAAATAAATTACTTACAGTAAGTATTCCACTTATAAACCATAGCAGTCACAATAATAAACTCGTAAATTCACATTCATCACATAAACTACCAATACTTAATTTATTTTGTAAACCGATTACGTTGAAAAAGGTTCAATTTTGGCACCAAAGACAATTATTTTCCTTCCTATTTGATAGCAGCCTGTGATCTGACGATCCCAGGTAGCGCTGCACTTGAACAAAATTTTCATTCCAAAAAGTACCACCAGAGGTCATAGAGAACCATACATTTTCTTGAATGAATTTAAATCTCAATTAGGATATTACTATTACAATTAGGTGAAAAACTTATTATTTTCATTTAATAACAGAAATATCTAGCCTAATTATGATTTATAATTATTATTTTCGAAAATTCACAACCTTAGATATTTAATGACATATTACAGCCTTTGGCGTTGAAAACCTGGGTTCGATTCCCGGCATGAGTTCATGTGGTTCGGATTCCACGTTAATCAGTAGATCCATGTCTCATATAGCCTGGCTACTGAAAGGGACGTTAAACTCAACTCAAATTATTTTTATATCTTAGACTACGTATTGTGAAGGAATATTTACAAAATATTATATAAAATTTGCTACAGGCAGTCACGGCGACTGGACATTAAAAACAGGGGGCAAGGCATTATCGGAATATTTGTATATTAATGTTAGTTTCCTGGTTGTTTCGAACTCTGTATTTGACGAAAGGTTGTATAACTAATAGGATACTATATTTTTCAGTTAAAATACCGTATATCGTATTTCGTATTTAAGTAAATTGACAAGAGCAACGCAAGTAGGTACTAGCCCTTTGTTCTCTTAAACAACGAAAGTGTCAGAAGAGATTTGATGCCTTGCTCATGAACATCTTAAAATTTTGTCTGGAAAATTGTATGATCAGTTTATTCAATAACAAATTAGCAAAACAAATAAATAGAAAGGATAATATTAATGATAGTCATGAATAATGAGGCTTGTTTTGTAGAAGTATATTGAAACTGGGGATTAATGAACACCTTAGATTTTTAGTTCCACACGTATGTTATTACTGTTAGAAAATGGAAGACTGTAAGTACTACAAGCATATGCTACGACATTTAAAGAAACAGGCTATTGCAATTCATTGCTTTTAATTGCAATTAAAATGCAATTCCTGTAACTTTAACTCCACAGGAAGACAAGTAACCAATACGTACTCACACAACGGCAAATATTATATGGCATCATTTTTTACTATTAACCAGTAATACTTACAAAAACTTTAAATTTCCAAATGAAACTATATACATTAAGGAGTCACTTCAAAAAAGTGGGGGCAACTACCCCCTAATCGCCGCCTCTGGCAACAGGTATTTCTTTTGCATTGTAATAAAAAGTAATTCTTCACCGCCACTATATAGGGCTATATTTTGGCAACAACAACAGTTCGTAGGAAGTGCATCGGTACACCCACATCGTAGTACATTACGTCATAACAGTCTTTCGCGACGTAAATTTGCAGATATGGAAGAAAGAATTGAAGATTAGTAGGAAGATTAGTTTGCAATTCGTAGACTCGGTCTGCATGTGAGGGGTGTGGAAGCTGAAAGTGCCGCTGACAGGAAAGAAGAGAGAATTTCTCGAGTTCTCATGCGTGAAAGGAGAGGTCACCGCTAAGAATAGAAGACTTTTTAAAACATGCTGCTACGTATATATACACAGGAGAGCCTCAAGCCATTAGCTAAACCGGAAATACATGCTGGATACTGTTTTCGTTAATCGGTTGATGTAGAACAGGAATAAACCATGTTATCACCACTGCGTTGAGTTCGTTTCAATAGCTGCGTTTGAATATAAGGTCGTGACACAAATCTGTCTTCGTCGACCTGTTCTGAAAAGGCGGACAGTCGATATAATCCGTCACTCTTTACATCCAGTGTAAATACATACACAAAAGAATGTAAGCGGAGGTTGACTGATCAGTAGTTTAAAAATTTGTACATATTCCTTTGGCAAGCATAGTCCAAATACACGTTCGACTCTCAGCGGTGTCCAGTTTCCAATTAGCCTCAAAGTAATCACAGAATCATGAATTTGTAAATGAAACAAGCTAAAAATTGATTTCATTACTGATTAAGGGCAAAGATAAAGTATACTGTTGTAATCAGTGTTTCTTCCAGACATGGTTTTGGAGAGGCAATACCCCTCCCCCGGAGCTCTGCGAGTGCCCACCTGGGGACACCAAAATAATGTTTATAATATAGTAAAGTATTACTGCGTGAAAATATGTACGTTTCCGAATATTAAATATGCCCCCCCCAGGAACATTTTTTTTTCTGAAAGAAACACTAGTTCTAATATGAATGAAAACAAGAAAAAGTAAGTTACGAAGTAAATATATTTTGAGAGTTTCATTGCACTTACACTTACTACAGTTTTCTGATATATTACCATCTCAGGTTTTATAATATTCGGAAATATCTCGACTACCAATAATTTCTTGAACACAGTCTGAAATGTACTGTTAAAATGCACTCACCTGGTGTTTTCGGCCTCCTGATATCCTTTAATCTAGTTCCCTCTTGCTTCTGCACACTGAGTTTAATGGTCTTTTTACTGCTTGAAACAGGCCCGGAACCTTCATCGGGGTGTGCTGCTAGTGCAGGCGTCACGTTGCGCTAGATGTCCCTCGGGTGCGAGAGCGAGTTCCTTTCTTGCTCATTTTGATTTTCGATTACAGCCAAAAGTTGTGCGGGGCTATATCCGAAGAGTAGGAAGCTTGATGAACTATTGGTATGGTGTTGCTGTAAACGAAACGAAACAAAAAAGCATAACATCGCCCTCATGAATGGGGGTATTATTATCCTGGTGCAGTTTCTAGGTCTTTGAATTCCAGAGCTTTGGTCAGAATAATTCTTGTCTCCGATAACCCTCTATTCAAACCGAAATGGTTCAAATTATCCACTTTCGATTTCAACATTTATCGCTAAACGAAAAAATAAACGGTTTAGGAAAACCGAAACCGGTTTTTGAAAATTTTCAATGTTTTTCGCCGAAACCGGTTTTGGTTTTCTACAAAACCAATTTGTTTTTTTATCGAAACCGGTTATCGCTTTCCTCCCAAAAAAATTCGTTTTTTACGGAAACTGTTTTCCATGAAGAACCGAACCGGCTTTGGAGAAAACCGAAATGTCGGTTTTTCGGACTTCGGTTTTCTAGAAACCGGTTTCTAGTTCTTATAAACAGTTTTTCCCCATCGCTAATTTCTATACCGAGAAAAGTGTCTTTCCAATCGACTCTGCTTCCCAGGAGTAGATCTCCCTCCTTAGCCATCTACTCAAACCAGAAAGGGTTCAAATGAACGATTTCCGATTTCTAATTTTATCGCCATAAAACAGAAGGAGCGAAGGATAGTGAAAAGTGGCTTTTGGATGTGGACTTAGCGTCCAGTGAACAGGTCTATCTTCAATTTTATCAATCTAGTGCAACCAGTAGTTAGATATACTACTTCAAGTTTGAGTATTGAATTAGCATAATGTTAGTTGGAAAACTTACTTGTTTGAAAAAAGGTTCCCAAAAATATGCCATTTTAAGCAATATAGCAATTTTTACCGTTTTTTCTTGTCTCCGTTACTGTTTGAGATTCCAAATTTATGTAAACTGCATTATGATTTATACGTATCCGAACACTTTTTTTGAAATACACCGTTTAAAATAAACTATAATTTCTATTCCTTGTAACTTGATTTCTGCTTGTTCGAAATAAGTTATATATTGACCATAGTATTTTGACGCTAAGGTACTTTCAGTGTGAATTGTCCCTTTTGTCTCGCTTGATGTAATATTGCTGCGAAAGCCTGCAACATTTAGATGTTTGTGATACTGTAACGTCCTTACAGGGCGTCAAACAATGTTGTTCAGTACGAAATTTCAGTAGACTTATATATAATTGTATATTTTTCGGGTCCTCGTCTGGAGACACAAAGTGCACTATGTGCAACGTCGCAAATAAAGAACCATAGAGTGGATCCAGTGGTGCCCACCCCCCTTATGTCCATGACGCACCCTCCCCCCCGCAATTGTCTATCCATAGGTGTTCTTCCATGAAAAAAAAAATCTTTTCGATTAATTTTTACACCCCCTTAAACATATTTATATAGATTTTTAACCCCCCGCAAATATTTCGATGACGCAGTTTGCGTCATAGCCCCCCCATGTGGACACCCCTGGTAGATCTACCAATCCATGTAATAGTTACGTTGATATTTTCCAGATGACACTTAGTCGATATAGCTTGGCACTATCATCACTTATAAGTGTAGCAATGTTACTGCTTAATGTATTCGTAGAGAAATGCTAATGGTTCCAAATTAATCTGTGACGTTGCCACATTGTAACATTTTGATTCCCCATAACGGCTGAAGGATGCCTCATAGGGCATACCATCATATGGACGGTGTTAAGGTAAAAGGTAGTAACTCTCAAAAAATTGAAAATGTGGATTTTTTATCTTATTCAGCTCACTAAAGTTCAGGCCATAGGTGAGAAAAATATTGTAAGCTTGTGTGTATTATTAAAGCAAATAAACCACTTTTTATAATTGTCTTGCAAGGATGTAAATGGAAGTTAGAGGTCGTTTATTTCTTAGTTTGCAACACAATAATAAAGGTAGTATTTTAAGTTTTCATTTGACATGTTGATTTGAAATATGTAATAATCTGATGTAGTCCCATTTGAAAAAAAAAATGTGTATATTTGGTTGGCAACACTGTTGTGTATTTCTGTTTAATACATGCAAAGGCTCCCTCTCATTATAGTTGTTTCGTGCAAGTTTCGCTTTTCTCTCTCTTTTGGTTCGTCCGTTATAGTGTATGATCAAGATAAATTGTTCATCCTATTTACTTTTCCTCTGTGTTCCTTTCTTTCCATTATCACATATGTTTGTTATACAGTGAAACCTCTCTAAAGCGGACAGCCGTGGGGAATCAAAAATTGTCCGCTATAGAGAGGTGTCCGTCTTAGAGAGGTTTCGATATTTTCTTACGTAAATTAGTAAATAAGGTGATATGTAATTACAAACTATTGAAGGTAATTTATCAAACCGTTCTATGACTGTGGGCATGTCGATATCTGCGGATTCTCCACAAATCGCTTTGAAAGAAATTTTGTCTAATCCGAAACTTCTCTAACAACTCGTTCGAGACCTTGAAATCTGGAGCATTCATTTCTGTTGCTACCTCTAAATTCTTAGCTTTTAGCATCGACTCTAACACAGGATTTTTTTTATTCCGCACTCTATAAAAACATTCACTTGCACACCAACTTTGTTCAAAGCAATGAGACACAATTTTCATTGTCATTTTCACACCACAACTTTATTAACTTGTCTAGGTTTTATATGATCTCAGGTGCTTGATTTTTACTGATACAAAAATTTTCAGCTATCCTTCGCACACCTCAGTATTCTTCGAAAATTCAATCAATTCGATTTTAACATTAGCGCTTCTCGTGGCATTTCGAAAGCTCACAACAACTTACACCTTATTGCTTCCGTCTACAAATAGAGGCACTAAGACAATATGCGAATACGTGAACAAAAATTACCAAACATGTCTTCTGCTTGATTCCAGCAAAACAGTAAAATGACGTGTCATCCCAAATGGCAGGCAACTGTCAATCACTTGATTCTAAAACAGGTTGGGTGGGAGTGGAATGCAAGCAAAGGATATGAAGGTGTTGTTAAACAAAGACTCTTCATCTGAGTTTCTGAACAGCCAATTGACAAGGAAAAATGTTATTACAATGTTTCCTTGGTGATATATGTATGCATTTCTGAAAATGTATTTTTTCTGTATTTTTCAACTTGTTTCTAGAGAAAGTGTCCGTAATATGGAGGTAAATAATACCTATAAGAGACAGAAAAGACTGTCCGTGTCCGTACTAGAGAGTGTCCGCTTTAGAGAGGTTTGTCAACATGGTTTTTCCTATTACAGTGTTTGGGGATTACAAAATATGTCCGTTATGAGAGGTGTCCGCTTTATAGAGGTGTCCGTTAGTAGAGGTTTCACTGTATATAAAAATACCTAGCTATCAGTTTAGATATAAGAGGGATTTTTTTTTTATCCTAGGTGATTAGTTCTTTGACTACAAGTTGTTACATTACAATTAATAGATTTTGCTTCAAAATGCATTTATTTTTTGCCTATGTTGGCCACTTTTCAATGGAACCTATAGAGACCAACATAGATTACACTGTGAATGATATAGTTATTGCATAGTGCTTCTGCTCATCCAAACAATCTTTAAATAGTGTTTAGGCTAAATGTTATTTGAAAAGAATAAAAGGAAAATACCGCGTTTTTTAATTTAAAAAAAACTTTATAGAAAAATAACTTTTACAACCTACTCATATCCAAGTGGAAACTGTCTAACGTTACAGTTTGCTGGCCGAATTCTCAGAAACCTCTCACACAGCAAGGAAATGGCAACAAACCTAGCGTTGATAGAAGACAGTGGTGACACGCAAAGAAACCGTACTCAATATTTTTTCAGATACGCTACTTGCAGAGATGGCGTCGGTCGTCAATGAAAACTTGACCCACCACCCATCGTGACTCACGACCCACCGTGATCCACTCTCACCTGACCCACCACCCACTGTGATCCACTCTCACCTGACCCACTACAACCATGAACCACTCTGACCCATTGTGACCAACTCCGACCCACGAAAATCAATCTTCATCAGCTCTGACCCATGATCCACATCCTTCTCTCCAATGACTAGAGTTGACACTTAAAATAAGGCTGTGAAATTATCACTAATCGGAATATGAATTTCTACACTCAAGCACCGATCAGTTAAAATACCGATGAATCTGATCATTACGATATAAAATGGTAAAATATTTGTCATGGGCCAAATTGCGATGAACTGTTATTTCCTTATGAAGTTTGAAAGTCTCAAATCAAGGTAAAGTAGACCAACGTAAAGGAAAGAAAAGAAAAAAAATCCCATATAATTAAGCATCCCGTACAAATTTAAAATTCGCATGTAATTAAGCTTAGAGTGCACATTTTATGTCCGTTTTTCTCATAACTATATGGCTTGATCGCCTTATGCTCTGAACGCTCCATATGATAAACACAAGCTTCAGCAGTTATTAGACTTACAGTACAGTAGAAATCAATAGATATAAAATGCCAAGCATTGTAGTTTTTGTTTCTAAATTAATAATTGTTTCTTAATTTATTTCTCAACTAATTTCGATCGTTTCCGACTATTTTTACAAAGCAACCCACTACCAATTTCCAATATATAGAAAATGCCGTCTCAGTAAAATGGGTCGGTGGATCAGAGTGGGTCACGCTGGGTGGCGGGTAAGAGTGGATCAGTGGGTAGTTGGTCGCAGTGGGTCGTGTCCTGTTGACCCACGACCCATTGACCCACTCCATCTCTGGCCACTTGAGGATGAATTACTAATCGAACACTGTCAACCTTATGGGGCCCGGTGGCTCAGTGGTAGAGCGTTCACCTCCGGTGCTTGGGATCCCTGGTTCGATCCCAGCTGGCGCCGTGTGGACTTTGTGATGGACAAACACCGTGCTCGTGGGTTTTCTCGGGGTTCTCCCGTTTCCTCCCACTTTCTTCATTCCACCATTTCATTCATTACTCATCATCACAGTCTCCTTTAGCCTAACCGGCATAACCGTGGGACGTAAAACTTAAAGATTTCATTTCATTTTTTCAACCTTATTTTATTCCATTCCATTCTATCTACCATGTTTCCTCCTCTTTTTTTGCTCAATCTGTTCTGTTTCTCCTTGCTCTGATCGTAAAAGCTCGCCTCTACGTCATACATTGGCAAGTTGGAAATCAATGTTTAAGGTAAGTAATCTGACAGTACCGACAAAATATTTATCACTCAGATGATGGAATGTGCATGAAATACTGTAGCTACAGATCTGGTGGGACCACCGCAATCCTGCACAATAGCTCTGATTCGTAGTGAAATGAAGATGTATAAACCATGAAAGGTTTTCAGAGGAATACTGTGCCATTCCTTTTGCAGTCCAGTGAGACTCGATAAGTACATTTGCTCCACATCCTGAACTTCAGAACTAAATTCAATTATTCACTGATGTTGAGGCCTGGAGGTTGGAATGCCAGAAGAGATGTTGTGGTTTAACCCAATCTCCACAAAACCATATTTTAACAGATCCAGATTTATGAATTGGCGCATTGTCATCTTGAAAGTTTTATTACTTGCCAGAAACAACATATTGACCTTAGAATACATTGATGCGTAATATGTTCGTATAATTACTGGTAGCAATGCGTCCTTTGTGTGTAATCACAAGACCCACGGAAACACCAGTAAATTGCTGTCCACAGCATCACAGAGCTGTTTCATGATTCATAGTAGAAAGGATCCAGTTCCGAGCGTAAGCTTGTTTGGACTTCTGTCATACGTAAGTATAGGCTGTAGTTGGAAAGGTGGTGAAAGAACATACTAAAGGCTTCCAGTCATCGGTGATTACTTTGCATGATCTCGGCTACATTTTCTTCGGAGTTTCTGGCGATGATTGCTGATTTGAAATCGCAACTTGCTTGGGCATTACGAAGTGTTAGCAAGGTCGATCTCCAGATAGCTCATAACACAGCATATGTAGAACCAACTGAGATGCTGACTTAAGCATTTGTTTCAATAGGTTAGGGATGGAAGCACATTCCTCGACTGCATTGTCACCGGTGACAGAACGTGTTTCATTATATACCGGAACAAAAACGCCAGAGTACGGGGTAGACACACTAAAACGCGTCCCAACCAAATAAATTCAAGATAATTCCGTCCGCAGGAAAGTTTTGCGTACTTTCTTCTGGGAAAGCCAGGGTATGATTACTGCTTATTTGCACTGAAAGGACATACCATAATACTGCTGCGTAGACCCTATTGTGGCACACTGTATCGCCTGAAATGAAATGAAATGAAATCTTTGAGTTTTACGCCCCACGGTTATGCCGGTTAGACTAAAGGAGACGGTGATGATTTGGAGATGAGTGAAATGGTGGAATGAAGAAAGTGGGAGAAAACGAGATAACCCCGAGAAAACCTACGAGTACGGTGTTTGTCCACCACAAAGTCCACACGGAGCGAGCTGGGATCGAACCAGGGAGGTGAACGCTCTACCACTGAGCCACCGCGCCCCCTACTGTATTGCCTGAGAGCTGCTTTGTGCCGAAGACTTTCCAGAAGTCTCTGAAGATGATTATAATTGTGTATGATGATGCGCGTCCCCATATTACTGCAACAATGTTGCAAAAGCTCTGGTCTCGAAGTTAAGGAATCTTTATCATTCTGGATACAATCAGACGTAGTGCCATATGTCTTTCATCTTTTCGGGCCACTAAAGTAACACATTGCCCGTCAACGCTTCTGCAGTGAGGGTGAAATCATCAGAGACGTGCGTCAATGGTTTGGTGCCCAGCCTAACGTATTCTACCAACAAGTATTGAAAACTGGGTGTCACGTTGAAACATTGTTTCAATGTCAATGGTTACTATCTAGAAAGGTAGAACAATATTCACGCTTTATAATGTAATTTAGATTTTAGGAATAAATTTCTGTTTTGCTGTGAAAAATTAACTTAATTAATTTCTTCTTTTTCCTCGGTCATTTTGCGAAATGGTTGGATCGCGCTTCCGCTCCTAATACTTCTTTGAAGCAACTTTGCACTCAAATTAAGGTCATGGTGACTGCAAAATGGTCCGTAGCCGTATAAATCAACTACAGCTTCCTCAATCCACACGAATCCATCGTGTCTAATAAGTATTGTAAGGGAATTCATAACATGAACCAAGGGATGCATCGATTATGTCCGACATTGGTCAATAGGAAATATACAGCAATGATATAAAATAATGTACACAAAAGACATTACACACATTGAGATGCGAAACTATGCCTCATCCACCACACCTCTTGTGGGCTCAAGCATTGATTTCCACGTTTTCCTGCTCCTGGAAACTTTTCCACGTCTTCAACAACAAATCCACTGCTCAGAAATCCTTCAGCCTCAGAATCGCAGATTTTTGTACTATTGCAATAAATAATCTTGTTTTTGGTTTAATAGAAATGTATTTGTACTTGTGCTGTCTTCCTTTTTTTCGTTGACCTAAAGACAAATTATATCAGTTTGAACTTTTAGTTCAAATTCTGCATTAGATTTGTAACAACCGACTATTACAACCGCACCATTAAAAACGTTCTAAGGTAATGTATACTAAACTAAAATTTGCTCTGGTCCAATGCCCGGCGAGTTGCTTTGTTTGGATAAAACTGCTAGTACCTGTTTGAATTCCACTTCAGATACTAGGTCCCGTCTCGTATAGCATTAGTGCTGAAAAGGACATTTAAACTCCAATCAAGCAATTAAATTTGCCGGTAGAAAATATACTAATACTAAATATTGCATAAATTCATTTTCTAGATATAGTGAAATAATAAATCGTTTAGTCAAAACTTTAGAGGCGAAAATAGTTTTTAGAAAAGCTCCATTGAAATAGCTTCTCTGAAGGTGGAAACAGCTTGGTTCATGTAATACTTCATTCTGTTAAGACATCTGTTCAAGTAGAGAATTACATTTGTCATATGAAAGATTACTAAAAGTTTTTCAAATCCTTAATAAGTGATAACAAATGGAAAATGTATGTAAAAAAAGAAAGTAAAAAGAAAAACTCACATACTTTATTATGAACTGTTAATCAGGATGATTTTCCTCATTGAGTATGTTCTGCTTAATACAAAATTTGCTACCTAAAATGTACCGGTCAGAAACAGCAAGTTTACGCGAAGTCCTAATTTCCAGCAAAACCTTTAAACCATAAGTGTTCATTTTACTCCGACCTCATCACCTTCGCCCTTACAGTGGTAGTTGGCCCTCGGTCTCGCGAAGGCAACTGTCCATCGCTCTCACTCGCCGTGGAAACTTGTCTTCGCCCTCGCGCACCCTCACAGTGGCAGTTGACCCTCGCCCTCATGTCATTGAGGCCGGTGGTATTTGACGGTGAGGAGGCCCTTGAGAGAGACTCCCTCGCGAGGACCAGAATTTCAATTTTCCAGCCTATTTGTTGAATCATTTCCTTAACATACGTCCTAAGCAACTAAAACTAAACATATCATCGTATAAGTTACTCCGGATAATATAAAATGGATCAATTGTTACAATGGAGATCTCGATAGTGACATTCACATCATTCGTCAACAGTATCCAGTACTTTTACTTTAAAATGCTCCTTGAACTACGATGGAAGCATAAGTATTCAACCACACAAGGGCGGCCCTCATGAGGGTGAGGGTGAAATCAAGATACGATGAGTGGAAGTGAGAGCGACTACCATGGTCTACCTATCAGGAAATATATTTCGCATCAATTTAAATCGCAATAATAATAATAATAATAATAATAATAATAATAATAATAATAATAATAGCAAGATATTGTATAAATGATTTTCAAAATGACTTCCTTCTACATAATTAGAAACTTGCCCATTATTTAACCTCCTCCTCATTAGTATCCTACATTTTTATACTAACAGTGTTTACGTTTATCCCCCTTCGTTTCTGAGATATTTTGCTTTCCTTTTCAGTCCATTTGACGTAACGTACTTCTCAGATAATATAACAAGAAAAAAGTATATGTCGTCTAGGACATCAGCTTCGTCGATCTTTCACAATTCAAAAATTATCCACGGCCAAAACGAACGCCGGAAAAAGTATAGCGAAGGCCACTACATATGCGATCAAGTACGGCGATTAATTTAAATACTTTAAATGCAAACATTTGTCATTACTAAATTATGAGTCAGAGAGTGTGATTAGGTCATCGTGTGGTTGCAAAAAGTGGGGCCAACTCCCCCATGTCCCCTAATAGCCACTACTGGCTATTGTTAAATATAATCTGTAATAGTAATTATTTTACAATAAGATTCATGTAACAAAAGTAAATTTTGTTGAGGGCAAATCCCTTTTAACGTATGGATTATTTAGTTTCTACTTCATGTAACAAGCCATAGTATGTATTCGTTGAAGATAGTTTTCAAATACAAGTTTTGACAAGTATGTATACACATGCATATCAAAACCATCCGGTTTAAAATATAAAGGAGTATGCTTAAGTGAATAGAGGAACAAACGATGAAAAATACTGTTACAGGAGAAATATTTCTTCTAAGACTTTGCCAGTAGGGATTGTTCCAAGAATGACAAACATTCCCAAGATGTACTGCCATACTAATACGTTGTATTAGGAAGGAAATATTTCATGTATTGCCTTATAACTGTTATATTCTTTGACGTATTACCTTGATGAAATCTGCCGTTCGGCTTCTATGACATTAGACAATGTCGGGTGTCAGATTGCACCCACCACGACAATTGTAATGCGTAAGCTGCCATCAGTCGGGAACTCGTCCGGAAACACGACCGTCTAATGACGCCAACGAGGATGTTCACGCTTCATCATAGCCTGAAGCGTTTCTGGTTCTGGGTCAATGGAAACCGACGCCAAGGCATGCGTGCTGCTAATTATGTGTCCACTTGACGCCGTCGAACGTCGGCGTAGGTAGGTCTCTATACATCACTGTGCTGTTGCTAACACTGTGGACAACGCTGTACGATCCGTCCCCGCAGTGCACATAAGATCAGATTTCTGTCGTCTCATGGTGTGATCACATTGCACTATCCACTGTTCTTGTCGCTGCTCTACACTTCTCTTGTGTCCATTGCTTTCGTACTCTCTTCACTATGGTGTTGGTATGCCCTGTATGCGCAGCAAACTCTCAGCACGACAATCTGACGTCCATGTGGCATTATTCGAACGCAGTTATCTATTTGTGTTGCGCCCATTGACGTGGACGACGCAAAATGATGCTTGCACACATTTTCTGTTCCCTTATCTGCGCGCCACTACCTGAGTTCTGGGTGAACCACATTTTGTAGTATTACTTCGGGAACGAAATCGCTTCTCGGGTTCGATTCTCGACACTCGGTCGAAAAAGTGTAAAAAGCTTTTTCAGACCAGCCATTTTGAGTGAGGTTTTCCTCATTCACACCAGGCAAATGCCGGGGTGGTACCTAACTTATAGTTCCAGACCACTTCCTTCCCTTTCCCCGATTAGTGTGTTTGCCGTGGGACGTCATTCCTAATATGTGACGGGCTAAATGGCCAGGGGCGGCTTCAGAACTTTAATTTTGGTTAGTCCCGCTCTCTCGCTTATGGATACACACACACATTTGATTGATTAACGACAATAGGAAATTACTTTTACAGTAGTGGTTGATGATATTTGTTAAATAATTATCTACCATTAATATAACTAGTGGGAAATATATTTACTTTCTATTGTATCTTTTAGCGTTTATATATTTTTCAAAATTTTTGGGTAGGCCCGTGCCTACTAGGCTTACCCGCTAAAGCCGTCACTGTAAATGGCCATAGATGCCGAAAGCCCAGAAATCGAAATCATCTTCTTCCTCGAGATCTCTTCTGGGTGCATTCTGCACCATCTCTTTTGAAATTACAATCTCTAGTGTCATTCCTTCTGTGTGTTACAATTTTCAAAAACAGCAGTGTAGAATTGTGCAGTAATTTACAGAATAGATTGTTTTAAGTACATATATAATGTGTGTGTGCGCGCGCGTGCGAGTGTTAACTGAGAACAGGGCCCACTACAAACGTGTTTTATTTTGTAATTTTATTATAAGCCAGACTATTTAGATTCAAGCAATGTGTGCAAAGTTATTGTTAAGCTCACCTATTTGAAAGAAAGTTTTTTTTTTCCCCGCAGAATATTGGAAACATGTCATAAGTGCACAGAAATGCAAAACTGAAAGTAGAAGCATATTACACAGTTGCTACGATTCTAAAATTAGAAATGGACTTTAGTTAAATTTATGTACACGTCTAAGTTATTTGCTCGAATTTAGCTTACAATAATAACAATTCATACGAAAATTTTAAATGTTCCATTTCATATTTGGACCATTAATCTACACGCTGTATTGAAACTGCTGGAAATCAGTTTGTGTAATTTTTGCTGCCGTCGTGTACATATTAGGAACAAGAGAGGAATGTCGCTTTACTTCAGCGTTTACTTATAATTTTAAATCCGACCCAGGTGTTCGGAGATCTTCGGGTAGATGTTATGACGTAACGTGCCGAGATGAGACGATCTTTTCGCGAGGTGGTAGGTGCCGATGCCAGACTCAAACAGGATTTAGACGAGTCGGGGTGCAAGAGATTCGTAGTACACCCAGAGCTCGCGCACTCTCGTCTTAAGCCGAACGACGTCACAGCGAATTAGAATACAATTCGAAAAACGACCCACACATTGACTCACGTGGCGTAGTAAAATAGTAAATTAACGTTGTGGTACTTGTTTGTATTTAGTTTTCTTTTCTGTTGTGGAATAATGTGATGTGAATAACATAAATGTCTAGTTTTGGAAAGTTATACGGTGCTTTTGCGGTGAAACCTATACCTGTGGTGTGTTTATTCTTGTAAAAGAAATGTCTGATACTGCAGTCAGTACAGTGGCTACTTCACTTACACCAAACGATGCGCTTTTATCAACATCTAGTGTTCCGACTACAACCATAAGTACAATTGCAGTGCAAAGTGGAAATACTCGAATTGTGATCGCGTTACTGCAGGTAAGTGACAACTCGATTCCTCCTCCTCTTAGCGATTTCGTAAGATCAACTATCATCCAGAAGTGACTTGAAATAATAAATAAATATATACGCGGTAAAAAATTAATTCGCATATTGTCAGAGACATGATAATATTGATCAGTGGCGTACGCAAGGGAGAATATCGGATTTTAAGCCCACCTTGAGCAAGACATTGAAAAATAATCATTCATTATATTATATGTACACACAAAAATCACATGTCCAAAAAGGGAATGCAATGGAGTACTTGAACTCCACTCCCACCCATTGACAAAATTCTGCGTACGCCACTGATATTGATATATTCTGGACTCTTGAAAGTTAGTGAAAAACATTATACTATTAAGAAGATTGCTTTTAAATAGCGTATCCTGTGAAATTCACATCTTAAGTTGTAAAATTGAATTAAGTGGTCGGGTAATAGACATACTTGGTGTTTTAATGTTTTGATCTTTAACTTCGTATAGTACGATTCGTGTTCGTATTGTTATTATTGATAATTTGAAGTTCATTGTCCCTTTAAACACCTAGGCTATATGAGACGTGGACCTATAGCTTAGATCAAAACCACCTGGAATCGAACCCTTTACTTTCCGCGCCAAAATCTTGTTCATATTGCCTTTGGATATTACTGAATAACATATTAAAAGCATAACTCTGTTAACAGATAAAAAAGTGCAATCCGTTTAGTTTTACGTACTTTCAAAGCAAGTAATTTTAAACCACCCACAAATAACGTGAGTTTCCTATTAAGAATTACAAGATTGCTGTAAAAGGTAGTCTTCCATGATCAGAATTTTATGTATCGTTTATTAGACAGAAATAGGCTATACGAGAAAATTATATTTACTTCATCATTATTGTATATGCCCGCTCTTGCTTGGTTACTTCTCATAATAATAATAATAATAATAATAATAATAATAATAAAAAGCTTCCATGCATAACAGTCTTCAAGCAATCCCATCATTTTGATATAGCCAATTATTTCTTCCAGCGCTGATTGTACCCAGTTTTCTCCCTCGTAGAGGAAAACAATATAGAGTTGGTTACAACGGAGGAACCCACGACCCAAACCCCATCATTGAATTGTCTGTTAGGAGGGGCAAAATAAATACTTGAAATTTTGACCAGCCAAAAGTTAAAATGTATCATTTAAACACAGACTTTGAGTTCATATCTATGTGGGTAGCTGTTGAGTAAGTAAAAATAGAATGGAGTCAGAACCGTACTCAGGGGGGTGGAAATCAAAACCATTGAGTAATTGTGAAATTGCATAGGTATTGCTTTTTGGAGCGGACATGTCAGAAGTATTACAGGGGTGTGGCATGGACCATGGAAGAATGGAAAACCTCTAACTCCAGAGAAATCTTTCGATGAGTTTTGTATCTCATTCAAGACTCTCAGTTTTATTCAAAGACTTTACATGCTTTCCTTCTTAGTAAAGGCTTCTTTCGTCGCTCCGAGCCTTTATTTCATGCTCCCAGTTAGTCTTCACTAATAGACCCTAATACTACCAAGGTACCAAAAACAACTACTCCCCTCCTGCTTCTGTATTCTTGAGATTCTGACTTCGTGGTGTAGCTCACGATGCAGCGAGTCCCTGGAATGATCCAGACAAATGAGTTTTGTGTTCAGCATCATGCCCGTGAAATTTTCTCGGGGTTTTCCCATTTTCTCATTTCAGATTCTTTCATCTCCATTCTTTTAACATTCGTATTTTTTTTTTAAAGCCGAAAGGATATGCTTAATAGATGTTAACGAAGCGGTTTTATTTAATAATTTTCCTGCGTTTAGTAAGTATTGAATTCCTTTTAATAAATGCGTGCATGAATGATTACAGTTTGAATAAAATATTAAAGACTTGTAAACAATTTAGAAATCAAGACGAGAACAATTTTCTTATTTATTATATATCAAGGATTCCTCTATTAATTGACTCCATCAATTATATACAGGGTGTAACGGGAGGTAATGTAAATACTGCGGTAGATGATTCGTCATTCAAAAGAAGACAAAAAGTTCTCTTTCATGTTGTCGAATTCCACGTCTTGTAGAAGTGACAGGGGTGCTAACTTCGAATCGAAACTTTTTCTATTCCGTTGCAATTGTCAATATTAGAGTGCACATACTTCGGGAGGTGGTTCATCACATCAAAAGAAAACAAAAAGTCCTCTTGCATGGTGCATTGACGTGCACCATCTGTCTATTCCGTTCCAATTGTCACGGTTGAGTTTCGATTCCAAGTTGGCAACCCTGTCACTCTTACCCGATGCGGAATTCGACAATATACAAGAGAAAATTTTGTCTTTTGATGCCACGAATCATCTACCGCAGTATTTGTATTACCTTCCGTTACACCCTGTATAATACGAAACAACACGAGTAGCTGTTGCTAATGTATCGTCAGAAAGTATAATTTGAAGTAATAGAGAAAATGTGCACCTTCAGTATTTCGTTTAAGAACACAGAATGCTTGTCCATTGATATAACTAGAATATTTTGCTAGGAAAAACCATTCCAGAGCTCTTAACTTCTGAAACTTAAAAGAACCTAAGGATATTGTAACGATATTCTAGGAGTCAACAGGAGTTCAGAGGGCCTGGTATCCTATATTCTTTCCCTTCTTCCTCTGGCATTTTAAAACAATTGCGATATAGTATACAGATGGTTATCAGAATGAAAATGTAATAAATGAAACGCGATGAAAATGTAACTTGTCTAATTAATATGGCGTTTGATCACCGTTAGCCCGCAGAACAGCTCTGATTCTTCGTGGAATAGATATATAATAAGCCATTAATGGTTTGCAGAAAGATATGGTACCATTCATGCAGCACAGCACTCAGTTTCGTAAGCAAGAACGGAGGATATTCAACATTCTACAGTATGGATCGTGGGACACTAACACAATCCAGCGCGCAAAAGAGAGAGAGAACTTTTTAGAGTACTTGATATATTAGTTCATATGGTTATTTTAATGTGTACAATATAATCGTTTTTGCTAATGATTTTCTTGAAGCGCTTAAATAGGAAACAAGAAATTCCGAACATTTTCAGATGAAGATAAATTTTCAATCGCTTTCGAACATCAGTCAAGCCGTATGATCAGTCAGCAGTAATTACCACGTTATTTTCTTTTTTACATGACTTGCATGATTTATTCAATTTCTATGGCAGACTTTTTCTTTCTGAAAACTTTATTTTGCAATTTACATGTTCTTTTTCGAAAAGTGACCACACTTATCAAGGGAAGATTTGGTATCCGTATGTCATACACTGATATATGTAATACAATTTTGTTACATCCCATAAGGGATTTAACACTGAATATCCTAAATTGTTATTTTTGAGTAGTTCCTTTTACATGTAAGAATTTTTTTGCATGATTCGTCAGTAAATTAAATGGAGTGATAAGTGTCCTTATATACTCTTGTAATGAAATATTTGAAAATTCCCTACTTAGGATTGATATAAATAGAACTTCCCGTATACAATCGTTTAGTCTATATTATAAAATTGAAAGTGACTGTTTGTGACTTAATCTCTTGTACCGCCCTACCAATCTCAATTTTTGACGTAGATGCGGTTCTGGCCTGGGAGTGTTTTTAGCTATCCACTGTGACGGTAGAACTTAGGAGGGGGATTATAAAAAAATAAATAAAACTTAATAACTCTTGAATCAAATAACCAATATTGATCAAATTTTCAACATAGATGAGGTTCATGCCTGGGATGTTTTTTGTCGTTTCACTTTGACGGAACAACGTTGGGGAGGGGGAAGAGGGGAGATATACAAAAATCAATATATGTAAACAATAAAAGTGACTAAGTTCGTGAGATAATACTTCTTGAACCACCCGGTTAATTTCAAATTTTCAGCATAGATGAGGTTCGAACCTGGGAAGTTTTTTTTATCATTTTACTTTGACGGTAGATCTTAGGTGTGGGGCAGGAAAGGAGGGAAAATACATGAAAATGAATAAAACTTAATAACTCTTGAATCACCCGACCGATCTCGATCAAATTTTCAAAATAGATCAGGTTCGAGCCTGGGATGCTCTTGTCATTTCATTTTTATGGTGCAACATAGGGGAGGGGGAGATATATGTAAAAATAAAATAAAAGTGACTGTCTTTGTGACCATCACGCTTAAGCCACCCGACCATTCTTAATCAAATTATTATCATAATAGATTAGGTTGGGACCTGAGATGGTTTTTACCATATCACTTTGATGGTACAACGTAGGAAGGGGGAGGGAGAGAGATATAAAAAGGGGGAGATATAAAAAATAAAGAGAGATATAAAAAATAAATAACAGTTCATAACTCTTAAAACACCCAATCGATTTTGATCAAATTTTCAACATAGATGACGTTCGGGCGTGGAATATTTTTTATCGTTTAACTCTGACAGTGCAACGTAGGGGAGGGCGAGAGGGAGACATATATAAAAAATAAAAATGAAAGTGACTTTCTTTGTGACATCATCATCACTTGAATCACCCGAACGATCTCGATCAAATTTTCAACATAGATGAAGTTCGGGCTTGTAATGGTATTTATCCATTCACTTTGACGATAGAACTTAGGGAAGAGGAGGAAAGAGTTAAAAAATAAATAAAACAATAACTCTTGAACCAAAAGATCAAATTTTTAACATGGATGATGTTCGGGCCTGAGGTGTTTTTAATCATTTCACTTTGATAGTGTAACTAATGGGAGGGTTTGGGAGGGGAGGGGGAGATATATAAAACTAAATAAAACTTAAAACACTTGAACTACCGGACCGATCTCGATCAAATTTTCAACCTGGATGAAGCTCGAACCTGAGATGGCTTTTGTCATATCACTTTGGCGGTGTAACCTAAGGGAGGGGAAGGGGGAGAGGCATTTAAAAAAGATAAAAAATGACCAATATTGGCGTCGAATCCATAATTTTTGGGGTCGCTGTGATGAACAGTGACGCTTCTGATGCCGTTTAAATCCAAATTCAGCCCCGCCACTTGAGGGACGGGAAGATATATATATAAAATGATCAAAATGACCATATCAGTGTCGAATTCATAGTTGTCGGGATCGCTGAGATGAACAATGACATTTTCGATGACGTGCCTTTCAACATAGGTTGGGGAGGGGAGGGGCATAGTATAGAATCTAAGTAAATGACCGATATCAAAGAGCGCTTTAGTAATAGTAAAAAGTTAGTAACTATCGGAACATATTATTCCTTTGTTTTTTTCTTAATTTAACCCAGCGAAGCGGGTAATAGATGCTAGTATATATTACTTTTAATCAGGCATTTTTCATTAAGAACGAGCCTAACATTATTCTCCCTTTGAAGTACTCTGGACTTAGTACGCGAGTTAAACGATTTGATAATAGCGTCTTGTCTTCAAAAGAGAGAAAATACACCTGTGTGTAATGCAACGATTATAAATAAATACATGAAGCTTCGAAAAGAGAGCTGGGTGTTCCAATATTTGCTCGGATCTTAATGTACTTAATATGTCGATACATACATGAACGCTAAGTGATTTGATTTTTTGTTATGGCTTAATGGCCTCAGAGGTCAGTCACTTTCATTCAGCCTGATCGGTGAAGGTACAGAATATTTCACTGGGAAACCAATTAATCAACTATTTTTGACAGCATATGGTGTATGTAGCGTATATTACTGTGACGATGATTACTTACAATTACGTGATTACAAAACACTGTTACGGTCAAGACTAGGAAGGTCAGGTGGGCAGGTCATGTAGCCAGAGTGGAAGAAAGTATTAACGCTTTCAAAGTTTTAATTGGAGATCCACTCGGAAAACGACCATTAGAAAGACCTAAGCGCAGGTGGGAGTTCAATATCAAAATGGATCTCTCAGAAATAGGAATAAAAAGTGGAAACTGGATCCAGTTGGCTGAAGCCACATTGGCACGTTAGAAGAACTTGTAGCTGTCATAAAAAATCTTGAAACCCTACCATATTTCATTATGTACACAGTATTGAAAGGGTCATAAAACATTTTTTCCATCTTGCAAGGAGTTGAACGATGCGCAACTTTCTGGGACGTCTTGCTTGCAACCTGCTATCGCCCTCCCGCTGACATAAAGAAAAACTAGTTTCGCCGCTTCCGAAACAACGGATTCTTTTGGACAGGGAGGGGAAGTGCGCCATAATACAAGTTTTCAATGAGGAGATTCACTGTTTGTCCACTAGAGTGCAGTGCTGCATGTGTGGAGAAACCTTTCTTGCCTTCAAGAAGTTGTAACATGTAAATAGTAAATAGAAAGATCAGGTTGAAAGGTTCTTTTTATGACAGCTACAAGATTCATTTAACGTGGCAATGTGGCTTAAGGACAGAAGTCAGTGGAATGTTTTTGTGAACGCGGTATTAAACCTCGAGATTTCCATAGGCCATACAGTGAGTTAGTTAACGACATAACGTAGAAAAGTAATACCATTTGATGTTGATGCTTGAATTTCCGAAGCGGAAAGACGATTGAAAAGAAATCTTATGCTTTATTTTTGCGAAGGATAGTTGACTTGAAGAAGATACTTATTGTAGTTGATTTCCTTTGATATGGACTATTTCCTGAAGAAATGCTTGTACAGGAGAAGGCACGGTTTTGGAAGAGTGGGTGTAGAGATAATCTGATGAGGAGAGGATAATGCCAGTGAATAATAAACATTATTCATTGTTCGATTTTTCGAACAATTATTCGTGTATAATTTTTTTTAAAGAATGTTAGAGTTTTAACAAGGGTACACGGCGGACGACTCCGGGACAGAGTACTCCCACTTGGTTGTATCAAAGGCCATCTGAGCTTGGTGGACAACATTGTTTCTGTGGTTTTTCTTGTTCTCTCGTTTGACAGTCTCATTCCAGCGATTCTTCCCTAATCATTCATTCTTCAGTCACCATCCGTTTTCTTTTCTTTTGCGGAGCCGCGGTGGCTCAGTGGTAGAGCGTTCACCTCTGGTGCATGGGGTCCCGGGTTCGATCCGAGCCCCTGCCCAGTGAACTTTGTGGTGGACAAACACCGGGTGCGTGGGTTTTCTCGGGGTTCTCCCGTTTCCTCCCACTTTCTTCATTCCACCATTTCATTCATTTCTCATAATCAGTCTCCTTTAGCCTAACCGGCATAAGCGTGGGACGTAAAACTTAAAGATTTCATTTCATTTCAGTTTTCTTTTGCATATAGCCATTGAACGTTAAGCTAACGATTTATCAATTTTCTGGAATTTCAACATCATTCCCTTTCACAGTCGTATTTTAAGTCGCTCTTCTGCAGGAGCTTTGTATTGTAAGCATATTATTCCAGCCTCTTTAAACTGATGGCAGGAATGGTGTGAGAATGCTGTTACTGTCAAAAGGCAGAATGAGAAACCATCTTGAAGGATACTAATCGAAATTGTAAACAACACTGGTCCAAACTGCGTGCAGTACGTGAAGTTCATATTTTTCCTAAATATTTGTTCTGATTATGGACCTTCGTATGTGCGCGTTTCTTCCGTTACCTTACAAACTTCTTATACCAAAGCATCCACAATACAGTGTTTTATATCGACTTTTTTTTTTTTTTTTTTTTTTTTTTTGCCACTAACTCAAACTCATAATTTCTCTTTTATAGTTGTGGATATCTTGCCTTTTGCAGAATACTGATATTTTCATGAGCGTTATATTAAAGATTAAAAGAAGAGCTCTGTGATTTAAATCTGTGATTAACATTTAGTTTTGATTTTTTTTTCGCAGAAATTCATTTAAAATAAAACCAGAATTCTGCATAACTTAATTGTCTTCCATAATTACTCTTCGTGGCCTCTCGAAGATTTTCTTACTATATAACAAACAAAGAATTGGCACCCATTTTTTTCACGTTAAGACATGCAAACTGACTAACATCTAGGCCACACTGGTTGAAACTTGAAATTTGGACAGAACATAAGATTTGTGACGTAAGGTATCAGTAAGGAAGCATTTTGGAAAATTCGACGTGAAATAGGGAAATAGTGATTGTAATTATTATAATATGTCCATAACTCTAAATCTCTAAGTTTAGAGATGAAATTTGGTATTAGACTTTTCGTTTAAGATAATTAAAAATGCGTTTCAGCATTATATATACATAATATAATATAATATTGTATAGGCCTAGGAGCTTTTTGCGCGTGAAATATATCGTGACAAAATACATCACTGCACGCGTTATTCCGAGGAATCGTGTAGCTGGCGGTTCTAACACTTCCGACTTCCTATCGAGGAATTTCATGCCCAATGTTGTCAAGGCTTACCTTTAGCCTACTTTGTACCCACCTTCAAATCAGAGTATATCTGAAAATTCTGTTGAGACCATGTCGAGGAAATATTCCCTGTAGTTATCCCCTGCACACTCATTGCTTATTCATGAGATGTTGATATTGTCAAGATGCTAGGATAGAGTTCTCGCTATCTGTTACCGTTTTCGTTCTATGGTGATAAATGTTGAAACCTGTATTGAAACCAGAAGTGATAGTAAATTCGAACCACTTTTGGTTTTGGTAATTTTGTAGATTTTCATGATGTCTTGAGACGCTGAACCGTTTACAAAATATAATACGTCTGTATCTGTTGCCGTTTTCGTTCTGTGGCGATAAACGTTGAAACCGGCATTGAAAAATGAAGTGATATTTGAATCATTTTCCGTTATGGTAGAGTATTGTAGATAGTACTGTTATGTGGTTTTGATACGGTGAACTGTTTGCAGAAAAACACTTCTTGCTATCTGTTACAGTTTTCGTTCTGTGGCGATAAACGGTGAAACCGAAAATGGCTAATTTGAACCACTTCCGGTTTGAGTACAGGGCTAACAGAGCAGATGGAATCTGTCCTTGGGACGCTAAGTCGATTGCAAAAGGAAAAAAAACTTATCTTGACAGGATTTACCATTTTTGCTTTGTAGAAATCAGTATTGAAAACGAAAGTAATCGTAAATTTGAACTATTTCTGGTTTTACTAATGCTGTGGATACTCATGATGCGTTGTCTTGAGACGGTGATTTAAGAATCGTATGTATGACAATGTGAGAAGAAACTGGAGACCTCGAGAAAACCCATGGTCACGATGCTTTTCAGCACAAACTTGGCCGGGGTTTAACTAGGGGCCCCACGCATTATAGTTAAGTGCTCGAGTACTCAGCCATAGTGTCCCTCTTGAGCCGTTAAATAAGTAAACCACGAACACCGAAATGTATTTTTCGGCAGTGGCGGCGATTGGACGTTAAAAGTGGAGGGGCAAGACATGATCTGAATATTTGTGTATCAACCTTAATTTCCTTTGTTGTTTCTAACACTTTGCCGAAATGTTGTATAACTAATAGGGTACTATCTTTTTCAGTTAAATTACCGTATATCGTATTTCATATTTTATCAAGTAAATTGACAAGAGCAACAGAAGTAGGTACTAGCTCTTTGTACTCTTAAACAACGAAGGAGTAAGAAGAGATTTGATTCCTTGCTCATGAACATCTTAAAATTATGTCTGGAAAATTGTGTGATCAGATTATTTAATAACAAATTTGCAAATCAAATAATTAGAAAAGACAATATTAATCATAGTAATGAATAATGAGGCTTGTTTTGTAGAAGTTACATTGAAACTGGGGTTTAATATTAAACAACTTATTAATTCCACACATGCTATTAAATGTATGTTATTACTCTTAGAAAATGAAAGACAGTGAATACTACAAGCATATGCTACATTTAAATTAATATTTACTTTTGCAGCTTTCCGAAACATGTTAGTTGCCATTAGGTACAGTTTTCACTTTCTTGTAGAGCTCCTTCGTGGCTAAGCGGTTAGCGTACGCGCCTTTGGCGTGAGAGACCCGGGTTCCATTCCCGGCGGGAGCTCATGTGGTTCGGATTCCACGTTAATCAGTAGGTCCACGTCTCATATAGCCTCGCTGCTGAACGGGACGCTAAACTAAAATCAACTCAACTCAATTCACTTTCTTGTAACACATCAAAACACAATACTTAGAATCACTCCACACTCCAGTTATACAAAATAATCCTAAAAACTAGAATTCACTAAATTTTATTGTATATACACTCATACAGCCCTAAACACACCACTTCACTCGTATACACTGCAAAACAATCGAAAAGGTAGTTGTTTGATTTTAGTCCCTTTTTAATCAATATTCTTTACTATTAAAAAGAAGAAAATACATTTTAGGAACTGTCAATTTTTGTGCAATTAAAGAATAACTTGTAACAATCTTATTTTTTGCGAAATGTTTTCTCAATTAGTTTCAAAGCGGCTGACTAACATATCGACCCCTTGTAAGAAGAGAAAGTGTGCTGGAATTGTGCTTCAATGGGTTAATTTTTTGGGTTATTTTCGGTGACAAGTAAAACCCAATTCCTATAGCTTTCTTAACTCAACGGGAAGAAACCAATACATACTCACGCAACGGCAAATATATGACACAATGTTTTCTATGAACCAGTAATACATACAAAAACTTTACATTTCCAAATGAAACTATATACCTTAAGGGCTACTTCAAAAAAGTGCCCCCCCCCCTAATCGCCGCCCATGCTTTTCGGGGGAAAAATAAGTCTCAATTCGCTTTGCTTCAGTAATTTTAGCCTCACTACCATGTAGTTCTTCATAAGGGAAGTACTGTACATAGTGTGTATATTTCAAAACACCTTATATGAGGTTTCCAAAGAGATTTGGAAAAAAATGAAACGAAATCTTTGAGTTTTACGTCCCACGTTTATGCCGGTTAGGCTAAAGGAGACTGTGATGATGAGTAATGAATGAAATGGTGGAATGAAGAAAGTGGGAGGAAACGGGAGAACCCCGAGGAAACCCACGCAGGCGGTGTTTTTCCACCACAAAGTTCACTTGGCGGGGGCTGGGATCGGTCCCGGGACCCCAAGCACCAGAGGTGAACGCTCCACCATGGAGCCACCGCGGCCCCTAAGAGATTTGGAGTGTCAGTGTCAGCAAATAGTAGTGCACTTCCCCAAAGTTTTCTAATTGCCGATTACTTCAAACAGCTTCCACCCCTACGCCTTTGGCTCCCTAATTCTCTGCTCGCTATTGGTGGAACTCCCTCGTGGCTAAGCGTTTAGCGTACGTTTCTTTGGCGTGGGAGATCAGGTTCGATTCCTGGCGGGAGTTCATGTGGTTCGGATTCCACGTTAAGATGTAGGTCCACGTCTCATATAACCTTGTTGCTGAAAGGGATGCCAAACTGATAACTAAAACATCAATCGCTATTGGTGTATTGAGCTTCTGTATGTTAATACAAGACTGACAAGTTACATGCATAGAGAGTTGCATAATTTTAGGGTAATTTTACATGAATTCCGTGGAAGAAGTTTTTCCTGTAATTATTCTTACTGGTTCAAGTTTCATATTTTCAAACTTGCTACCAATGGCTTTGACCGTCATTCAAAATTTGAACAAGATCCTTCGACTGAGTCAAAAAGAGTCATTAATATATTGCACTTTTCGGAGATAATAGAGGTTCCCTTGCTTTACTCGATTGTACCATCAACTTCGTCAGACTGGTCCAATCTAATTTCAGGTAATCCATGACCTACCTTTGGTGGACACTGAATCCACCATAGTTTTTTCACGGTCGAAACTCCAAGTAGTAGAAATGCTTTCATGATCCATGTAACATTCAGTAGTAGAACGAATGTTTTTCAATTCATAATCGCATTGTTCATAACTTTTTACATGCTGCAATTTACTTGATATATGCATATTTACTAATGGTGTTTCAGGTAGTGGGCCTTTTCGCATTTACACCAAACAATTTATAAATAAAATAGTACAGTACATAATAAAATGTAATTACTGCTATTTTCACCAAATTTACTATGTTCAAATGAAGAACGTATACAGAATAAATATCTATGGTAAAAAAGAAAAAAAAGTCTTTTAGTTCATCTCTCTCTTTCGTAAGAGTGGGTGTGGTCCGGTTCCCAGAAGTCAGCTCTGCCGTGTTCTATAATGGGACACATCTGTTGTGTGCGCGTGCCCTTCTTAGGACTCCAAATCTGTCTGACTTGTTGTGACTTCCAGCTACACCCAATTGCTTCGGGATCCTCTTAGATATATTACAACGATTTTTCTAATCAAAACTTACGTACATAACATAATTTTGTAGAAAATAAGGAAGTATATGCATGCACTTTAACATGTAGGAAATTACACATGCAAAAGGCGTTAATTATCAAATGCATTGTTCCGAGTCTTTTTCCCGGTTCGATCACAGAATTGTTGGTGTTGGCAATTGCGGAGATACTGGAATTGTTGAGTTAATAAGTAGCACTTTCCGGATAGAAAGCAAGAAATAGTGGCGTCGGGAGCCGATGCCCTGACCGCGCACCATTGTAATAGCATTGAGAAAGGGCGTCCGTTCGTCTTTGGCGCTCAGGTGGAATGAGAGATATGTGGCAATCAGCAGTTGAAAATATATTCGATGCTTTTAACCCAAGATAGGCCAGCCAACGTATAATACGGTCGAACTGAAGGAAGGCACGAGCTCGTTGTGTTCCCTCTAATTATATTTTTTGCTGATATTCTATGCCACATAAATAAACTCTTTCCGTTAGAAAACTTGTAGAAAATTATACTAATGTGGTGCAAAATACTGTTAGAAAATTTAATATTTCTACTAGTCGCAATTAATTTATACATTGTTGCTATAGACTAAAGAGTAATTTATCTTCGCCTATTTTCGTTCGTATTTCTATGCATATAGTACTGGCACTCGCGCTTTAAGTCGTATTTCCTTTTTTAAAAAGAGTTACCATCCCAAATGTAAATAAAGTTTAGTTTTCTAATGTGTCCAGATAACCTATAGATCAGAAATATTATTTAACTGGGAGTATTCCGCAATTCCAAGGACGGCAGGTAATTAATGTTAGTAATTGACTGACAAGACACGTACAGTATTTCGTCTGTAATACGCAACGTATTCTTTATCTCTTTGGCAAGGTTTCTCTATGTTGATTCGTTTAATGTATTGACCTGTATGGCAATTGTGTCTTGAGCGCAAGTTCTTTTTAGTATGCTTAATGCAAAAATAAGAAGGAATAAAAAGCTGTAACCGTTTCATTTAGTGAAGCCTTTAATTTAGCGTTCCATGAAATCCTAATTGTGAGTTTCTCGATTATGGCTTACAAGCTCAGATGGACGATAATTTCAAATGAATGATTATGAAACAATGTTTGAAAGAGAATGTTTGATTTAATTTGGTTTCCGTTTAGCGTCCCTTTCAGCAGCGAGGTTATATGAGACGTGGACCTGCAAGTTAATGCACGGCTATTCGAAGCGTTTGCAACGCGTTTTGTGGTTCATGCGTACGCTTATAATATGCTGATCATGTATTTAAATGTGGATGGCTAATCACATTGCGTTGCAAACGCGAAAGCAATAAAAACGCGCAGAATGCGTAAGCTCGAGCGTATTTGGTGCGTTTCGGTTTCGGAACAGTAGACCAGCTACTGTTTCGGAATCAGTAAAAGATTTCCAAAGGAAGGGGGAAAAGGAAAGACATGTTACAAGGCAAGGGAATTTTAGCAAGAAACAGCTGCCCGGAGGATGCTTTGTGCAGATTATTGGAATTTGCTATTATGAAGTATGTGCGTGTATAACGGAAGGAAATTCACAAAAAATACAAGGAAATTCCAAAAAATTAGCTAATCACAGAAAAATATATGTAACACAATAGGGTTATTTGTCGTTATTCGTATGAATGGGAATAAAGATGTGGCAGAATTCGGTCGGAAGCTCTTTCAGGCCAGCTATCCTGAGTGAGGATTTCCTGGGTTTCCGTCATTCGCACCAGGTAAATGTCGGGATGGTATCTAACATAATGATCCAAAGCCGCTTCCTCCCTTCCTTCCCCATTTCTTTCTTCCTCCCCAATTCCCTAGGCAGTGTAATTGCAGAGGGAAGTCGTCCCTCTTACGTGACGGGCTAACATGACCATTGCCGGAAGCCCAGAAATCTAATTTTTAATTCTAATTCTAAATCAGTTTGTGTAGATGTTCTAAGGCATTGTTTGATATGACAGAGTTAAGAATTTTAGAATTGTTAAGATTTAGAAAATATAAGGTAAAATGAATGTAAAGACAAAAACATTGTTGATTTGAACAAAGGAAACTGTGCTAAATATGAAAGTTGATGGGTTGTCTAAGTAGGTAGCATTATTAATGAAGATTTTTAATGTGAAGGGAAAATACATTCAAGAATAGGAATGGCAAGAGAAGTCGTTACGCAGGGTCGTTTTTTTTATCGGTTGTTAAAAAGTCACGAAAAAGATTCACTGAATGTTTCGTTAGGAGAAGGAACTTGAACCTTACGAAAGAGCGATTAGAAAGCGTGCGAAATGTATATCTGGAGAAGAATAGATAAAATAAAACAGTTGTACAGCGGGGGACACTTCTAAATGGTACAGCCATATGGAGATTTACGGCTAAGGTGTACCATTTAGAAGTGTCCCCCGCTGTACAAAAGTCGAATAAGGATAGGCCTATGTTAACAAAACTTAGGCGAAAAGAGAGCAATACCAAAATCAATTAAAAAGAGGAAAGTCGTCAGAACATTATTGGGGAAGAAATTGTATTATTAGGGGTGTAGTGTAAGGTATAGTAGAAGATAAAAGGAGGAAGATAAGATTAGAATTGATGGGCAATATTAAAGAGGGTAACATAACGTAAGGGGGTAACATAAACAGAGCCTGGTGGAACTCTGTAGTGCTGGGAAACTCTTACTTGCGGCGAATGACTTGCCAAGAGAACCACAATTCTTACAACGATGATTATGTTGAAACTAAGAGAAAAATGTTCGTTGACATGTAAAGTGATTTCGTCATTCATTAGTAGACTAATGCTAAACATGTAACAAAACAGATACCCTTTATCTTCAGCTTTTGTCAGCGGAATAAAGCTGTGGCAAGAGATAAAAAGGGAAGAACATCATCACCAAATGGTGATGTTTTCATAAAATGAATTATTTACTAAATTATGGCTTCTTTATTATTGGCGTCAACAGCACACACACTTTGGGGAGAACAGACTACCGGAAGGACTGGAGTATATGAAATACCTCAGGAATGCGGGGGTCCTCCCCTGGAAAAAAAAGTAGTCTTCGTACATTGCATTTTAAAGCATTTTTGACTTAAACAGCAAACAAAAACTTAAAAAAAAATCAAAAGAAAATTTTCTTTTTGGGGGGAATGTACTAAAAAAATTTAGTTTGTTTATTCAAACAGTTAAAATTCAGTTTCGTTTTACTCTTTTAATTAAACTTAAATGATACCAACTGTATGCCAAAAACAAAATAATGATAAAAGGTAGTGTGAAGTGAATACTCAGAAACAATAAAGTTTTGAAAACAGGTTTTAGGCATACAAACGAGCAACTAATGTAAATGAGCCTCAGCATTGTATAGTTTAAAAAATAGTTTTTTTTTTTTTTTTTTTGCTCAGTGGTAGAGCGCTTTCCTCTGGTGGGTAGGGTTCCTAGTTCGATCACCGGACAAGTAAGTTTGTAGTAGAAACATTATGCTCGTGGGTTTTCTCGGGGTGCTCCCGTTTCCTCCTACTTTCTCATTCCACCAATTCTTCCATTATCATTCATTTGCTTTAATGATCGTCCCCTACCCTAACGGGCATAGTCGTGGGACGTTAAACTATTTCGTTTCTTTCCGTTCCTCTTTATGAATGAAAATGGCGGATTGATTTATTATTAAATTTGGGGAAACTTTAGTACTACAACAAATCACACAATTCCAATGTCGCAGTCCTCTAAGGGTTATTGCTGGCAAGACGACTTCAGAAATGTCCAAAAATTAGCGACGATGCCCTACGCTACACGTTTATGCCCTGTAGGGTATTCGACACGAATGAACATTGAAACTTCGAAGTATTATTCCCTAGTTAGATGGCTGATTGATGAAAGGTAACGATTATGAAAAAAATGGTGGAATGATAATATGGGAAGAAATGGAAAAATCCTGAGTAAATCCATGGGCACGATGTTGTCCACCACAAAGTGATATGACCTGGGTTGAACCAGTGTCCACTCGCATCAGAAGCAGGGCCGGCTCTACCATATGTGCAACATGTGCATTTGCATGTGGCGGCAAAATCTGTCATAACTATATTATTTAAAATAAACATTTCTTGTTGGAAACAGACTTCATGATGATAGTTAAATTTACTAAGCTGGCCTTCTATTTGGAATACTACATTCATAAATCATGTTTAGGTTGCATTAGTTTAAGGCCACATTGACACTGCTAAATCAAATGGTCTAACAAATCCCAGCATGAATTAATTAATTGTTGTCAAATAAAGAACTTAATTCTCGAACAGTAGTAAACACCTGTTCCATTCAGTTAGTTATCACTGGTTTGATATGGAAACTGGTCTTGTCTTTGTCAGAAACAAGTTCCTTATCATTGAAGGTGGAAACAGGTTTTCTTTAACAGATGTAGAAGAAAGATAAAGAAATGAAGACAAAAGAGCTAGTTACACTGGAATTGCAAACTGATATATTGAGATTTGTTCTTTCTGGAGAAAGAGAGCGGCAAATTGCCTAGGGCCGGCTCTGATCAGAAGTGAGCGCTCAACCACAGATGATTATTCAAGTGAATGATTATAGAAAACTTGGCGGGCTGGAACGCGACAGAAAACCCAAAAATTTCTGTGGCACTGCTTTCCACCACAAACTCATGTGGTCACCGGACGACTTTTAGCTCAATAATTGGCTCCCATTACCGTTACTTCTGGCATTCAAGTTTCGAGTCTTCTACCTCTTAATCCCAATAGCTTCTCTGGTGCCTTAACATTATAATGCTGGTAAGTACAAAAAATACTGTGGCCCCACTGCATTTCAGTCCAGAGTCAATCACAGTAAAAGTAACAATTCACAAACAGCCCCTTTTTTGACGCGGTAGAGGTTTAAACCATAATCATGTTATTGTCACACCCGGAATAGAATAGCATTATCAATGAATTGGATTCATCTCGCGTCCGGTGCTGTAACTGTCTTAAGTCCTGTGAAAATAAGAAATACGCGAACACCTTTTCTTTACATATCACAAAGAGAAAATCAGAGAGAGGTAGGTTATCTAATCTTGCGAGTAGTGACGACGTTCGAAAGGGGGGGGGGAGCAAGAAGAGAGCCCCCAGTGGCTATGATTGCCCACTTACCTTAAAATTGTGGGGACAGTGTTGTACTAAAACTTTTCAAGTGTACCGGGAGAGGGTGATTTTAGTGTTTTTTCGCTTTTATGCTTTGATGATGGCTTGGAAGAGGTATTTGTTTAGTTTTGGTTGGTTTCACGTTAAATCTGTCTTCTTGTTGGTCCAAGGTGATAACCTATGGTTAGAGTTCGAAATCACATCGGTTAAAATGAAAGGGCGGGGAGGAAAGAAGTGTATAAGAAAGAAAAATCGTTGCACTGGTATATTTCGACATGAAGAGTTCACATATTTCAATATCCATAATTATTAAACTGTGTAAGGGATACTGTTAATCACTAATTCACCCATTAATTAGGTGTACATTTAAGATAAGTTTTAATCATCCCCGATATGAATTACTGTAATTAATTCGCAAGCTTCTGACAATAGTATTATTTTACTCAGCCCCCAATAAGTTTTAACGAGAGGGAGTCTTCTTCCAAAAATATTAAGTAGGTGAATTGCCCTTATGCCCCACGAATTTTGCACTCTGCTTATAGTCCTTTTTACCAATTCCTTGGTTAAGCATCTCTTTATCATTTTTACTGCCATTTTGTAAATAGCTAACCCATCTATGATAAATATAATACTCATTTTGAAACTGCCACTAAGAGAGCCAAAATTCTTTTGATTAAAAAAAAAGAGAAAAAAATATTAGTTGGGTGAAGGATTCGTATTTTCAAGCCACAATTTGCGAAAGTTCTTTAATGATATTGATTCAAGTGTACACACTCATAAAGACAACTATCCTAATTGAGATCAATATACAGGGTGTAGCTTAATGTCACAAACGTCGGAAGGTGATTCCTGTTACCGAGATAACAAATAAGGTCCTGTGAACATACAGGATATTGGGTTAGCAGAGTTGGTGAGGGCCGAAAGCATGGGAATAATAAGTTTGAAGAGAGAGATATCGAAGAGGAATAAGCTCAGAGATGGCGATCTAGAAACTTTATAGAGGTACGCGCTGGTGGTTCAGTACGCAGTTGCTCGGTTCAGACACACGGTTGTGTTCAAGACATTACAGTACAAAAATACAGTGTTCAATACAATAAGTGGCAGTGCTCTACTAAAACATAGTGCTTTATTCAAGCCGCGAACATGTAGACATGCTATTCATGTAAGGTCATGCAGATGGCAATCGGCGTGAAACCGCGAGTCTATCAGGAGCGTTTTCCTAGCAAACGCCAACCACCATATACAAGATGTTTACAGCAATTTATCGGCACGTGTGTCAAACCGGGACCATACTACGTGCCTATGTGGATGCTGATCGACCACGTCGTGTACAAACACCTGTTCGAACATGGGTTAGCTGTGGACAATGAGCCAGATATGAGTACGAGGAAACTTAGCCGTGAAATGTATGTGAGTCACATGGCTGTGTAGCGTGCATTACATGAAAATGCCTTGTACCCATACTACCTGCAAAGTGTACAATGACTGATAGAAGCGGATGTCCGTCCAACCACGTGAAGCATTCTGTCAGTGGTTCATTCAACAGACTGCCATCATGCTCTTTCAGGCATCAGTATTCACTGACGAGGCCACATTTATAAGGGATGGTATCGTCAACATGCATTATACACACACGTGGGCAGATACTCATACCCATGGTAGTTACCACGCAACAACACCAATTTGAACTCAATGAACGTATGGTATGATACTGTCCATGATCAACTGATCGGCCCATGCATTCTACCCCGAAGGCTGAATTGAACACAGTATTTGACCTTCCTGTGGAAAACGCTATTCGAATTACTGGGAAAATGTTCACCTAGCGATTCGCCGCAACATATGGTACATATATGATGTGTCTCCCGCACACTCCAGTGCGAGTGTTCGCCGATGGTCCAACAACAACTTCCCAAGACGTTGAGCCGAGCGTGGCGGTCCAGTGTATTGGCCTGCCTGGTCTCCGGACTTGAATCCACTGGATTTCTATCTGTTGAGACACATAAAAAGTAAGATGTATATACTCCTAACCATGATGTGAACGACTTGGGACAATATGACGACATGTGCAACTGTTTGCTATGTCTTAGGTATCCTCGAACAGGTTCCCCAGTCCATAATCCAGTGTTGTTATGCATGCTTTGCTGTCCATGACGGACACTTTGAACATCTCATGTGATGAGCCCGTCGAACGTACGTTTCTGTCTCTTTGCACATCGATATCTATCGCTTCGAACTTACTGTTCCCATGCTTTCTACTCCCGCTAACTCTGCCAATATGCCCAATATGCTATGTTTATAGGACTTTTTTTTTTCTTATTTCAATGTCAGAAATCACCTTCCGACGTTTGTTACATTACTAAAGTCACACTCTGTATTTACATATATGAAATATATACCGGGTGTTACAAAAGTCTGGGGCCATAGGCTGTTTCCATTATAAATAAAGATATGAAAGAATGGAAAGTGAGGGAAGTCGTTGAAAGTAGGTGGTTTTCAATGTTACACGGTGAAATTTATCCAATTGGACCACCGCTTGAGCCCCACACTGGTAATGCACCCAATGTTAAATGAAAAATCAACGTTTCCAGTCCAGCAGGTTGTGTTCCTTTGAACTTTCACCATACCCAAAACACAGGATTGTTAGGGAATTGATTCGAAGTTTACTAAGTTTCCTTATACAACAATGTACACGTTCCCCATGCCATTGTTGTACGGCTCTATTTCCATTCTACTAACCTGTTGAACTGGCAACGTTGCATTTTAACACTGAATACGTTACCAGTGTGGAGCCCAAACAGCTGATGGAATTGAAAAAAGTTCAGCATATTTCAATAATTATATGCACGAAATTATTATACTTGTGCTAAGATTCCTTTAATTTTTACCTTACTATTTTTGAAGTTTTAAACTTTGGTCATAATATCAGTGCTTTGAGTTCTGTTTAATTTTCCAAACAATGCCAGTTGTTCCAAAAAGAGACAAACTAACTTTTAATAAGTTTTGCATTGCTTTTGACCATAAAATTTAAAGAATATGGAGTACAAGGAACACAAAGTGTAAATAGAGATTTGGCTTTATTTGTGTACTTCTGAATACTTTCCAGCTCCCACCCATATTCCTGGCATGAGTCCACTTATGTCATAGAATTGTGAGAGTAAGCCTTTCATGTGCGAACCTTGGAAACTGGAACCTTTTAACTTTCTCTGTCAAGGCAATGTTCTTTTATGATGAGTGGGGACCGTGGTAGATCAATGGTAAGAGCGTTCACCTCTGGTGCATGGGGTCCTTGGTTAGATCCCGCTCGCACCAAGTGAGCTTCTTCAAATATGATGTTTTCAATCTGAAGTGAAGGATTTTTTTTTTAATCGGACGATCCATTTGGGCTGCACACTCATTATACGCCCAATTAAATGAAAATGCAACGTAACCATTTACCTGGACCCACAACGTAAGTGAATGAAGTTACTGTCTTTTACACTAACGTGTCGATGGCCAGCCCCCATTTCAAGCATATCCCCATTCACCATACTCTTACAGAATTTATCCACTTCCTACCCCGTTCTCCCCCAGTCCCTCTGTTAATGGCAATGCTTCATTTTCATTTAACATTAGGCGATGGGTGCATAAAGAGTGTACAGTCCAAACGGCTCGTCCGATTAAAAAAAAAATCATTCACTTTAGATTGAAAACGTATTTGGAGACGGTTTCTCCTCTTACATTTTGTTGTAACTCTGATAATAACAGAGTTACCCTATGTCAGGGGACTTTCGAGACACCCTGTATATATAATATTACCGGACTAACACCTCTGATGAATATTGTTTCCAGTGCCGTAACAATGGCCGGTGCAAGCGGTTTAACGCACCGGGGCCCCCAATCCTGGGAGGCCCCGTCGAACCCGTTAATTACTCACTAGGTTACTGATTTTATTATTAATTTCTTATGTGCAAGAGAAAATCATTGTCAGTGTTAAAATTGCCAGCAATTTTAGTAACTTTTTTGGGGGGGAGCCTCCAAGCCTATAGGGGCATTTCTTACGTATGAAAAATAATCATTGTGGTGAAATTCTAGATTACTAGTAATTTTCTTAACATATTTTTTTTTTTTTCGTTCTTGGAGTTCCCAAACCCAGGAGACCCCGCTAAACCCGATTATTACTCGGTACTGAATACTTATATTCTGTTATTTATTTCTTATGTGGATCATGAAGTTATTTTTGAAGATGTTCGAAAAATCTCATTTTTCAATAATCGTGGATACAACATCTGAATCTTGTTATTGCCGATGCTGCAAATGTCTCCACTTAAGTTTCCAATTTTTTGGATGTTCTTCAAGGTATTTTCCTTTTTTTTCTTTTTGCTTCTACTGCTCCTAGATGGTCACTTTAACTGTTGGTGATGAAATGGTTTCAAAATTAAAGAAAAAGCTCTAGAAAGCAATGTACAACCAGATGAGACAGAAAACATACTGCTGGTAGCAGCATGAAAGAAAGAATTGCTGATGTTCAAAAGTTCCTTACTGCGATTTGTCTGACAAGTAAGAAACCAGATGAGTTGAGAGTAGCTGAGGTATGAAAGAAGATAGAGACATTTGAATTTGTGTTGATCCTAGTAATTTGGGAAAAGATCCTAATGTCCATATGTAACTTCCAAAGGTCTGCAGTCTTCTGATATTGATCTGCAAGTAGCAAAGAAAAATCTGAAGAAATTACTTCAGCAAATGAAAGGTCTTCGGAGAAAGTATGAGCAGCTTGTAAAATCCGCAAAAGACCTGTGCTCGAAATTGAGTATTTCAGAAACGTTTCAAGAGAAATGCAAAAGGTTTGCAAAGAAATATTTTGATGAACTGGCTACGGATAGTAGACTAGATATATCGTAAGACACATTTCGTGTCACTGTATTTGATCCTATTGTGTCACAACTTAGTACCCGTTTCCACGGAATGACTGAAATGCTCTAGCTTTTCTTTCCTCACTCCAGCAAAATTGTTGTCTGCTTCTGAAGAAGACGTTCAGAAATCTGGATATGACTTTGCTACAAAGTACAGTAGTGATGTAAGCTCAGATTTTCCATGGTAAATGCTGGTATTGAGAGATTATAATAGGGCTGAAATATCAACCTTCGAACAATTCAGGAAATAGCTTTATTCTTAGTGAAAAATGGGTATTTTACGTATTTTCCTGATGTGCTTACCGAATGTGTAATTTTTTTTTAACAATACCAGTAAGTGTGGCTTCTGCTGTACACTCGTTCTCAAAATTAAAGCTTACAAAGAACTACTTGAGAAGTAGTACCTTACAACAAAGCATAGGCGCCGACTTGAACATATTGGGGGATACGAACAATGAATAAATATATCATAATCGTATTCAATCGTTTTCAATTAACTGCTTGATAAAGGCTCCCGCTCCCAAATCTCTATCCGCTACTCCGCTGCAATATTCACACTGCATTGATCTTCATTGTCAGATCACTGTTGCCAGTGTTGGTTGAAGCTTCAGTGCTCTATTCAACACCATTTTGAAAACCGCCTTTTCTATCGAATAAAAAGACTGTAGGGATGGCTACGAGCGACTTCGAGCGAGTTTTCTTTGGAACTTGACTTGACTCGAAACAGACAGTTAATCTCGACTCGAGAACTCGGCTCGAAAAATTTCCTCCAACTCGACTCGAATTTAAATCGAGTTTCGAGTCGAGTCGAGCCAGAACGAGCCAAATGGAGCTAAATTTTGTGTAGTTTCAATTACTGTCTTCAACTATTCTACATACAGTGTAATTATTATCAGTGATACTACTGCTACTAGAACTTTTAATAATAATAATAATAATAACAACAACAACACTGTGTATAAACATGAAAGATAGGTGGTTTCTATCTGAATACTAAAAACTAGTTGACTACCGACCTCGGTAGTCGTGAACTCTAGGAGGCATGGCCATCTTTCACGAGATTCTGGATTTGAGTTCCGGAGAAGCAAGGATTTGGCTCGAGCCAAAAATAGTTAAAAGTTATAGGGCGCTGGCCAAACATGTTCAAAACTGCTCGACTCGGGCTTAGGGTTGTCGGCCTGGGTGAGCCGATCTAAACCGATGGCTCACACAAACGGAGTCGAACAGAGCTGATGGCTTAGTTGGGGCGAATCGATGGCTCATCCCAACCATGCCGGCTCGAACATTTCGCTCCATTGAACCGACCCGAGCAAGTTTGTATCACTACCTGGGTTGAGCTTCTGTTTCCGTTCAAAAATTCGACCGTGCGGGTCTCAGCCTTGATGGTAACAACTAAAGTATATACTTAAATTGGTGCTTACGACATTTGAGGCCTCGTTATAAAATCCTTTGTCGTCTCGTTATCGAGACGAAACGAGGCGCAAGCAGTTTCCCCTCTCGTGAACAATACTAAAAGTATTCCACTTTATCGGTTACATTTCTCATGGCTTTCGCTTGCCAGTCTAATCATGTCATGATTTTAAAACGAGTTAAAACGAGCTGAATGAGCGAGCCATTTATCATACTCGACTCGATTCGACTCAAAAAAAAAAAAAAAAAAAAAGAGAGAACAGTGATTGGTTCGGAACTCGACTCGAGAAGATTACGTTTGACTCGACTCGGAACTCGACTCGAATTCGAGTCGAGTTTTAGCTCGACTCATGTCCATCACTAGAAGGCTGTTCCTAACGTTAAATTAAAGGAATGACGAAGTTTACGACAGAAATTCTTGTTCCTCTTTGTTAATTCTTCCTCGGGCGGATTATATTGGAGGGGCGAGGACCCCACTTCTAAATATTGGGGGGCCAAAAGTGTCGTCCCCCCTCAGAGTCGGCGCCTATACAACAAAGGTTAACATATGTTCCTGTATTAAATATAGAAAGAAAACAAACTTCAAGACTGAACATAGACAAGATTGTTTCAGATTTTGCTGATGCTAAAGCTAAGAAGAAAAAGCGTTTTGAAACGACATTAAATTTTTGTTGTATTTTATGATATTGAATCCATTAGAATAAATTTATTTTGAAATTGTTTCAGCAGTTGTGCAACATCCCTGATATCCCTTTTTTATTTCTTAATCATGATGTTATTTTCTGTAAATAACATGTGTATAACAAGGGTATACTATGAATAACATTATTTCTTATATATATATATATATATATATATATATATATATATATATATATATATATATATATATATATATATATATATATATATATATATATATATATATATACAGATGGTGATCAGAAAAATGGAAACACCTGTAGTTGGCAACACGTCAGATGTATGGGTTGGCAATGGTGTCGTGGCGCCCACAGCGCCGGACCGCTGGTGGTGGTGTGTTAGGTCGGTCTCCATACTAGGCGCAGTGGAACAGCAGTGTCCAGTGGCTGCAGCAGACGGACGTAGTGTAAAATGGGAGACCTCTCAGATTTTCAAAGAGGGCAAATTGTTGGTGAGCGGTTATGTGGAGTGAGTGTGACGGCAGTGGCTACTTTATTAGGTGTGTCGCGTGGGACAGTGTCGAAGGTGATGACGGCCTACACAACACACGGGAAAACCACATCGGGTAAGCGGAACAGTGGGCGGAAGAAAATCATGAGTGACAGGTCACGCCGGGTATTAAAGCGCATTGTCACGCAGAACCGTCGTGCCACTGCGGAGCAACTGACGGAGGAACTCAATCAGCACCTCTCCCACCCCGCTTCGACAATCACAGTCCGCCGCGAATTACATGACATGAACTTACGGGGTCGTGTTGCACGGGCCAAAGCGCTCATCAGGGACCATAACGCTTTCGCACGCCGCAAATAGTGCCGCGACCATGCAAGTTGGACCGTTGAGGATTGGAAACGTGTGATATGGTCGGATGACTCATCCTTCACCCTATTCCCAACCACGGGCCGTGTTTATGTGTGGAGAACGCCCAAAGAAGCTTATGATCTGCAGTGTCTCCGCCCAACTGTGAAACATGGCGGCGGCTCGGTGATGCTGTGGGCCGCCATATCATGGTTTTCATTGGGTCCTGTGGTCACACTTAGCGGACGAATCACTAGTCCGGATGTTGTTCCCGGACAATGACGCCATCTTCCAGGATGATAATGCACCCATTCACACAGCTGGCGTTGCTGCAGAGTGGTTTGAGGAACATCGGGATGAAGTTCAACACCTCCCCCGGCCCGCCCAATCCCCAGATCTCAACATAATTGAACATCTGTGGTCCGTCTTGGAAACACGACTCCGGCAACGATTTCTACCTCCATCCTCTCTCACAGAACTGGCCGATGGCCTGCACGAGGAATGGTGTAAAATTCCACTTGCTACCATTCACGACCTCTATGCCTCCATCCCACGTCACATCAAGGCTGTTCTGAAGGCGGAAGGTGGCCCGACACCATATTAATCTGGTAAGTTGCAGTTTCGTTCAGGTGTTTCCATTTTTCTGATCACCATCTGTATGTAATATATATATATATATATATATATATATATATATATATAGTTCTCTTAAAAATTTTTGTGATTAATACCTTTTTCATTTTTACTAATATTGAAAAGACGATGGATACGATACTGTGCTTTCTAAAAGCTCTATAAAATTATCATGAATTGTGAAATACTGTATGTAGCATGTATAACTTCTATCTTATGTTATTCCATTATTTAAACTTACTTTGGGGGAAAGTATTTCTGTTTATATATGTGTGTAATATCGTATTTTCTGCTTTTACTATTATATTGAAAAATACGTTCGCTTGTGGGGCCCCAAATATCCTCTTGCACCAGGGCCTCGAAGAGTTTTGTTACGGCAATGGTTGTTTCCTAGAACTATAGAACGAAGATTCTGAGACTCTTTTCGTACTTCGCTCGGCAGGTGTTTCATATTCTTTCAACATAAAATACCTTTCTCGCTCTCAGGATGCACTGCACTGAAAGAGATTAAAATAATCTCCTTACATTGACATGAAATGAGTTTCGTTCACTGCCGCTTGAAATCTGCGTGAAGTTACTAAAGGGAAACTAAAGGGTATTATACCTTTCGCCTACTCACTCAAGCAAATCTAATAATACTACCATAAGGATAACAAAAATTCCATTGATAAAGCAGACAGGCTGTGTTGTAGGAAATAAAAGAAAAAATAAAGGGGAAGAAGACAGATAAAGTCTTGTCAGAAAAATGTTCAGGATGGTCAAGGACGTGTTGTCGAAAGGGAAAAAAATGGCATTCACAGAACAGGGTAGAAATGGAGAGTACAAGATCAATCTTCTGTTTGTGTGTATGTGTGTGTGTGTCAGGTTTAGAACCTTTGTTTAAGATAATCTTTAATATCTTTGCAACAAAGAAGTTTGGTGTGGACTATAAACAGACAGTTGGGGTCTCTGAAGACTGACCTACATTAGGACGTAACTTTGGGTGATATTCAAGAAACAGTGATCTTTTTTTATTCGTTCTGAACTTCCTGGCTCGTGCAGCTATTTAACTTCGAAAAGGAAGGTGGATCTGTTTTGAAGAGGTCATTGTATGTAACCAAGTGCTTGGATTTTCGGAATAGTGGTTAGTTACAAATTAATTCATTTCTTTGATCTATTATAGAAGGGGAAGAATATCATTGCGGCTCAGTATCAGTGTCTATTACTCAAATAAATGGTAATGTATAGCAGTCTCGGTTGGAATCAGATTCGGTAAAGTGTGCATAACACGATTCTTAATGCAAACTAGCGAGCTGTTGAATACACTTCCTGTCACAAAAACCTAGACTGCCTTCCAGAGGCTAAATAAAAATAAAGGATCCTAGGTTTTTCTTACGTCTGACTCATTTTCCCTGTATTTTTGTAACAGACAGGGTTGGCAACTGAACAATAACATAACAGTAGTATGTATGCAGTAGTTTACTTGCCTGTACAATGTACGCTTAACGATGCATAATCAAAACACTACTATACTAAAAGCACGATAATTTTAAGTCTCAAATTTGATACATCATTTATATTTTAAATCTAGAACGGGGACCACGGTGGCTCAGTGGTAATGTGTTCACCTGTTGTACATGAGGCCCATGGTTCGATTCCAGCTCGCGCCAAGTGAGCTTTGTGGTGGAAGAGCACAATGTGCGTGGGCTTCCTCGGGGTTCTCCCGTTTCCTTCCTCTTTTTTCATTCCGCCATTTTATTCATTTCTCATCACCACCGTCTCCTTTAGCCTAGCCGGCATGATCGTGGGACGTAAAACTTAAAGATTTCATTTTTTAACTCTAGAACGATTAAAGAAGAGAGAGATAGCAGTAGGAAAAATATCATATTTATAAATAGACTATGATGACTAACGATCTTTTTTCCCCTGTCAATTCTAGTGACTCCACGACATGCCTTTGTTTCGTGACCTTCTTTGCAATCATTAAAAACCCATAGAAATTAGTATGGTGCAAAAATTAATAGTTGAAAACATTATGCTGTTTTCTGGTAACATGTATCCAAAATGGTTGAAGTTCCTTACAATATCCCGATTTTAAGCTTCGTGACACAATCAAGTTAGGATATGTTAGAACATATACAACAATCCAATACTCACTGTGTACATTACCAGCATGTTACCAATTCCTGTTAACAGATACATGGAAAAAGTATTCAGCATGTCAGGAGTCACACATTATTAAAAAACAAAAAAGTACAAAATATTCCACTTCAAAATGAGAGGGTAGAAAATGAATACCTTGAAAAACAGTACATGTACTCATAAAAGAACACTGGTAACCCTACATATCAGTATGTGAAAATCTTTCAAACATATGATACATACCTTCGTAGCTTAATCCAGATTTGTCATAGTAAAGCAGCTTGACCTGTCGTATCGTTTAGTGGTGCGAGTGTTGGATTGTTTTGATTTTGGTGTCCCAAACTTATAAGAGGATAAATATTTTCATGGTGCGAAAGTAGCTACTAGGTACCTACATGTCTTCTACGTCTTTGTATTATCTTGTCATATGAAGTCCTATTACTTCCTTACTTTTTTTTCATATCCAGTAAATTACGCTTAATTAGTCATTTCAAGTACTGAAAAAAAGGTTTTCATTGTATGTGTGTTTATTAATGTTTATATTTTGTTTCAAACCACTTCTTTACGAATTCCTCAACGTTGAGGGAAAAAGTGGGAATTCGAGACAGCGTTACCAACTTCTACAGCGCAAAATTCTAAGCTTTTACAAAATTCCGAATATCTCGGTAAGTACTTGACTTATCGACATCAAATAAACGTGAGAATGCTTCTTATGACATCACAAATTGTCCTATAAATTTTAAACCGTAATGTACTTATGGCCTTTTTCGAGTTATTGCACCATATCCAAACTCGACTTTTGTCTTTTCAGTTATGTCAACACTGTTTAACGGACCCATCTAAACTTGGTGTCAATTTAAACCGTTCTGGCCAATAGTTAAATTATTGTGCAAAACTAGTGTGTACCTCACTCCCTGTGTGTGCAAAAGACCTTTAAATGTGACACATATTTAACGTTATTTCTCGAGAAGTTTGCAATACTGACCTGCGGGTGGCATATCTTTCGTCTTACTTTTTAGTGTTGAATTAAATTATGAAATACAATTTAGGTCGTTCCATTTAAAAAATCATAACTTTATATTGGGTTGGCAACACTGTTCATCCTGTGATGTCAAATAATACGTCTGCCAATGTGCCCCTTTGTATAGTTGCTTCGTGCAAAGTTTCGCTTCTCTCTTTTTTTGGTTTCTCCGTCATCAAGGTTTGACATTATAAATGACGCACCCGGTATATATATATATATATATATATATATATATATATATATATATATATATATATATATATAATATAATGTTCCCTATATGGATAAGGTGTATCATAAAACATCCACTGCTTATAAATTATAAATTGAAAATAGAAATGAAATATTTAGTTTAACGTCCCACGTTATGCACCGACGCTGAGAGAGACTGTGATGATGAGAAATGAATGAAATGGTGGAATGAAGAAAGTAGGGGGAAACGGGATAACCCGGTGAAAACTGTGTTTGTCCACCACAAGGCTAATTTGATGGTCTGCAATCGAACCAAGGACCCCCACTCACTAGAGGTGAATGCTGTGCCACTTAGCCACCGCAGCCCCCGTTAAAGATAGAAAGATGAAACAGAAAGTGAGATTGGGAAATATCATAGACCGTATTGAATGGAGTATTGTTTTTCCTCACAAGGTAGAGGTCTGTACGGGCTCGGGCCAGCCCGACTTGGCCCCCGGATCGGACTGTAAAATTTTAAATATGCGACCATATTTCTCGGACCTTTTCAGCGCTAATTACATAAATATACTGTTCAGTGATATTTAGTGTACCGTCCTTTCTGGAGAACTTCTGAAGCACAACTGCAAAATAAAAATACAATTTTGCGTTAATTATTAAGTTTCTGAAATTCAGGCTCATTTCGGGCTCATTTGATTATAACACAAGCTCGGGCAGGGATAGATTTAAAAAATACTGGATAGATTAAAAAAAAAAAACTTTCATACTTGGAATGCTAATTTAAAGTAGATGTTAATAGGCTATATTTTCTGGAAATAAGGGACCGGAAGTGATTGGGGAGTTCATTTTAGACTTCCACAAAAACGTTATACATAAGTGCCGGAAGTTTTCCACACGTACAAATCGGAGTAAAAACGCTAAAAGAGATCGAGAAGCGGTTTTTCGGAATCGATTCAGCGTTCCGTGGATAGGAAATAAAATAAAATATTTATTTCACATCCAATGTTATGTTGGTTAGGCTAAAGGAGACGGTGATGAATGAGAAATGAGTGAAATGGTGGAATGAAGAAAGTGGGAGGAAACCCAACACTGTCGAACGCCGAGGAAACACACACACACGGTGCTTGTCCATCACAAAGTTCACTTGGCACGAGCTGGGATCGAACCAAGGACCCCTTGCATCAAAGGTGAACGCTCCACCACTGAGCCGCCGCGGCCTCGTTCCATGGATAAGTTCTCTCTCCTCTGTTACCTTTGTATTGAAACCTGGAGTATTACAAATTAAGCATTTCCGGTTTGAACGTCCATCGTCACAGAATAGAAACGGTAACAAGCAAGGATCTTATAAAGTAGAGGATCTGCCCTTACAACAAAATCTTGAAGCCTTACGTCACAGTTTCACCACCCCTACTCTGCCCACTCCGCCCAATAGGATCGCAATGTTTTGAGCCAGCAATCATGGCGGAAACGAAAGTAGTCAATCAGACGATGGCAGAAACGAGAGTAGCCAATCAGACGTGCCGATGCTTGGTTGTTTTCGGCTTCATCGATTTAATAGGATGAAGATACATATGGGCAGATCCTCTATTTATAACATCCTTGGTAACAAGCGGCTTTTGGGACTGTCCTCATCCACATATCTCAACTAAACCTGGAAATAGAAATTTATTACCACTACAGGTATCAGGCGTAGAACAAATACACTAATATATAGTAACAAACGGTTTCTTTTAAGCGTTGATTCAGCGTCTGAAAAAAGATATAGGCCTATCGTCACCCTAATCTCTCTACTAAAATCGCAAATGATAGACACTACTATTTCCGGTTTCAATGCTGATTTCCATAAAGCGAAATGGTAAAGAGATAACGACAAACGATCATTAGAACTCGATTCAGTATCCCAAGAATATGTTCCATCTCATGTATAACCTCTACTGAAGCGGGAAATAGTATTTAAAAAAAATAACTATTTCCAGTTTCAACGTTAATTGAACAATAGGAACGTCAATAGATACGGACAATCTTTTACCGGAAAAGATTCAGCGTTTTAAGAAAATATACTATCTATACTCAATTGTCTGTACTAAAACCGGTTACTTCCGGTTTCACTATAAATTTCCACAGTGCAGAAATGGTAAGAGATAGCCAGTGGCAAATCCAGGGGGGCAATCTCCCCCCTCCAGAAGAGGTAACTTTCTTATTTTATATATAAATAAAACAGAGTTTGGAGCTCTTAAAAGTAGCTCTAAGTAGCAGTATTACAACCCACCGCCCCCCTCCCCCCAGAAGTCCGTCATGGATCCTCCTCAGGTGATAGCAAGAACCAGTTTTCTGGAATCGATTAAGATGGATCACCACCCGGAAGTCAGTACATATTTTAACTCATTCCCTTAACTACTGCGCAATGAAACGTTACATATTATAAATATTGTACTATGAGATAGTCATGTTTCAGCTACAACACAAGACACTGATTCATTTGGTTATGTATTCTGATATCGAGAAAGGTAACAAATAGGAGAAAAAACTTGATTCGTTTTACAATGAGCACACATGCTGTTAGATCTTACTAGAAGTGCTCCGTTTTGTGAAATGTTTATTTGTGTGTGTAAAGTATTTTAAAGTAACAATCTCCTCACGAAATATATTGTTTGACCGTTTTTCGTGTTATGTTCCATATTTTATTTAAATATTAATTTACATTTAAGAAAATAGATTTTGAGAGACAACTTGAAGAACGCCATAATGCGTTGTTGCCAAATTGTACGTTTACTGTAATAGTCACAATAAGAAAATTCCTGGATTCTAGCGTTGCAGTTCGAGACGAGGAATCGCGAGGGGTAAAGGTCGAAAAATAATTTCTCCAGTAAGTATCTAAACAGAATTCCATGATTTATTATCTGGCATCAGTAAACTCTCGACAGTATCTGGCAATGCCGCATTATTCAAGCAGCATTTAGCACAGCACCGAGAACACCTAGTGATTAACCTTAAGCGTCCAGAGAATATGTTCCATTTCTGACTTCCTGTAGTGCAACCGAAAGTTGTAGAAATTTAGAACTATTTCCTTTGTGAATATTAATTTCAATGTAGCAAAAATGGTAAGCAATAGCAAGAAACTGCTTTTTGACGTGGCTTCAGCGTTTCAGAAACGAGTGAACTTTCTGGTAGACAAACATTGTGCATGTTTTATTGGAGTTCTTCCGTTTCCTCCCATTTTTCATTTCATCATTACGTTCATCTGATCGCAGTCTTCTTTAGTCTTCATGGTCGTTAAACTAAAAAAGAAAAAACTTATGCAATTGGCAATGCAGCTCAAAAGGAAACGTGAAATTTACGAGTTATTTGTAGTACACCTCGTTTCGAAGATTCAATTGTCTGCATTTGCTGTATCTTAGTACGCCTTTGCACTACTATTTACTAGAGAAATTAGGTGAGACAGAGATTAGTTTTTTTTTTTTTTTCATTCATCTGTGCGTTATAATTACAGCTGTGGTGAACTTTTATTTTTAAGTCATTGGCTTGAATATTTTAGAGAAGCAAGTCATTTAAGTGTGACGATTTTCTGACCGCTTACGAAGGAAGTGTGTTGCGTAACACAGAAACCATTGTGTTGTTAAACAGCAAAACACGTGATTCGCTGCATCGAACAAACAATTGATTAGATCATGTCCAGAAGAATAAACTACAGTTCCGTAGATGTTTAGCATAATCGACATATATAGAAGTTTGCGACTAAAAAAGCTTCTACTGCCATTTCGCTAGTAATTTCTCTACGTGTATAATATATATATATATATATATATATATATATATATATATATATATATATATATATATATATATATATATATATATATATATAATAGACGTAGACAAATTACTACCAAATGGACAGTTGAAACTTTTTAGTCGCAACTTATTTCTCTAAATTTTAAAACATACAAGGTGTTACAAAAATTTGTCTCAATATTTTGGGAAAGATTTCTCACATCAAAATAAGAAAAAAAGTTCATATAGACTTGTGGTCGGAAGTGCATAGATTCGCAGTTACAGGGTACCGAAAACAAAACAAAAAAAAAAGTATTTTAAAGGTCCATAGTTCCACTACTATAGGACCGATCGTAGTCGGGGTCAGGACATCACTGATAAACTAGTATGTGAACTATCCAAATATTCATCTTTCAAAACCTCCGGTACTTGCACAATCATTTTTACTAAAATCGGAAAGGCTGTTTGCGAGATGCTTGATCACTCTCCACCTACCTCTCTAAAAATTACTGCAAGTACTGCAGCATTCTTAAACACGGATATTTAGATAGTTCACATACCAGTTCCTCAGTGATGTCTTGACCCGACTACGATAGATTCCGTAGTAGTGGAGCCATGAACTTCTAAAGTTCACTTGTTTCACGTTATCAGCATCCTATAACTCCGAAACTATCCACTTTTGAGTACAGGTCCATATGAAAGTTTTTTTTTTCTTATCTCGATGTGAGGAGTCTCTTCCCGAGCGAAGTAGCTCAAGTGGTAGAGCGTTGGCTTTGCATTCGGGAGGTCGTGGGTTCGAATCCCGCTCCGACTATCCTGACTGAGTTTTTCCAGGGTTTCCCTCAGTCCTACCAGGCAAATGCCGGGATGGTACCTACTAAACAGGCCCTGGCCGATACCTTCCCAAATCTTTTCCATTGTTATTGTTGTTGTTGGATATCCAGTGTAAAATGGCCTCTGAGCTATATCTGGTGATTGTTAAATAAATAAATAAATAAATAAATAAAAAATATTGGGACATATATTTGTAACACCCTCTATAGCCCATCCCTCATCTACAATGAGGACTTCGAATGTTTCTGGCATATATGGCATTATTCTTCCGATCAAGTTTTGCATAAATGTGAAAACTCAATGGTATAAATGATAAGAATGTATTCAATTAGGTTTTGTCGAAGTCTTCTAGCTTCGATTTTGATATTACTACGTGCCACAACGGGTCAATACGGTTCATGTCTTCACTTTTTTTCGACTATGCCTGTTGTTGAACATAGAAATGTCACTCAATTTCTGCTCAATAATAAGCAATATCGATTCTAGCCCAAGGCTGGGCGCCCTAGGCCCCTCAGTTTTTTCTGTGACAAAGTAATTTATAACTATTATATGCAGTGTGTTTCAGAATATCACGGACACGGTTTGGGAGGTGATCCCTGACACCAACATGAGACAAAAAGTATAGACCAACCTGGGTGCACAAATGCTTTCTTTCGGAGTTATAAGCTGCCGAAAACAGGAAAAAATGCATTTTAAAAATGCATAGTTCCAAAGGTATAGGACCTGCGGTAGTCGACTCAAGAAATCGCGTAAGAACTAATATGTGCCCAAATATCTAAGTTTCAGAATCCTGCGGTACTTCCACAACAATTTTTATAAAGGTAATTGGCGAGTACTTCAAATTAAATACCCGTAGCCAAACTCCCTCTACAAAAATTGTTGCGTGAGTACCTTAGGATTCTGAGACATGGATTTTTGGGTACAGCTACGGAACATATTAGTTCCTAAGGGAAGTCTTGACCTGACTGTGGTAGGTCCCATAGTTTTGGAGCTATGGAGCTTTAAAATTTAAAGTAGGTTCCATAAAATTTAAAAGTTTATAGAACTCATGATACACATATTATAGTCGAGGTCCTGGCTGTCCCCCCTTTTTTTACCTTTCAGATTCTCCACTGATCATCAGGTGTGTCGTATTGCACAAATATTTCAGCACCAGTCGTAAACCACTCATTTATTATTGCCTCTACACAGTTTTGATGACCTCTTCACTTTTACTGTTCGTTTTTTCTACCATATTGGTTTTGCCTGGTCCATACGCCGTATCTTCGTGTTAGTAAGGTATTTTACGCGCTGTACGATGTATTTTTTTTTTCAAAGCCTCTCCTGAAGTTCGGCTTACATAGTGTACTTTTGTCTCTGTACATAAATGATAGTTCTATATAGGTTATATATATAGGTTCACTTCATGGGCTGCGTAATGCCAATTCCCAATTTCTTGACGTCTTAATTAAGTTTCATATAGTCACATTCAAAATCAGATACATCTTGCGCAATCTGTAGAATGACAAACTTAGTAAAGGGCGACCTAATAAAACCCTCCATCTTTAAACGCTAATAAAACAAAAAGTATTGCAAGCAGAAATGTGTTTATTCAAAAACATAAAATTGTATTGAAAACAGTTTGTAATAACTTTGTTCTGATCAGGGCCGTAACTTGCGGGGGCAAGTGCCCCCCAGGGAAACTCCCCAACGTTCAAGGGGGCTCACTTTAAAACAAAATTTTCTTATTCCAAATACGATACCAACATAAAATTATAAATGGAGCAGGTTCACTACATTACATAAACAAATCAGCACACACAAAGTAAATAAAACAGAGCTATGGGGCCATTTCGGTTATTTTAGGGGCCCTAGAAATAATATTTATTCGTATGGCTTTGAGATTTGTCAGTATTGTCCCCTTAAATTGTCATTTATAGAACGGGCCCATGGGCGTGCGGGCGGGCCCACAGGCTCCTGGAGCCCACAGGGAGCAAGAAAGATCGAAAGAAGTGGCCTATTTTCGAATTTTGCGGGAAAGCCCAAAACAACTTTTTTTAGGGGGCCCAAATATTAATGCTTGCCCTCCCCCTCCCAGAAAAAAATCTAAGTTACGGCGCTGGTTCTGATTTGAAAGGAGACAATTGACAATACAATTAGAAGACGATTTCTGAAGGCTACGGTTTGTAATTACTCAATATTCTCAGATAGAGCACTTTTAGGTCGGTTCGATTTTTTTTTCAACCCTTAGCCCGTTTTTCGGAAATTCTCGACCTACTGTATGTTAATCTTCTGATCAGGAATATTTTCATTACATGAGTAACAAACATTAAGCGAGAAGCTCTTCGCTTAATAATCATAGAACTGTTGCTTTTGTTAAACACTTCGACTGCATACGCGCGATGAGCTCCTGACCAAACCTTCACAGTAAGTACTTACACGCCTCTGGAACAGCTTATCTCAATTAATACACAACGTTTCTACAGTTGCCAAATTAAAAAAAAAATCCCTGTAAATTCCCTTCTGTTAAGTGAAGATACGGATACTGGTAGCACATGAGACATCTTCGTTTTACCAGATTATTAATTACCCATATATGAACACAACCAATAGGTAACCTATGTTAATTTGTACAGTTTATATATTCATATTTCTATATGCAATATGTAATTTGTTTATACATGTTATTATATGCCAGATTGTATTCCAACATTTTTGTTTCCTCTTTTCTATGTTAATTTCAATATTCTTTTGTATGTGGTTCAACACTTTTCTTTTGTAATTAATATTTTCTATGTATTGGCCTTTTTTTAAAAAAAAAAATACATATGCACGTGGTTAAGTGCTCGGAGAAGGCTGCAGAGACTTATCGTCGTCACGTAAAAGAAGTCATAAATAAATAATAAATAAATAAATAAAATAATGACGACTGAAAACAGCAGGAGAGTGGTGAGCAAAAGGGATGACCACCTTCCACTGACAGCCCTACAGCAGATAAAGAAGTGTGTGTGAGTGTGTGTGTGTGTGAGGGGTTATTGGGTATTATTGGTAATAAATGTATCGTTAATTGGGTGCCACTTTAACGGAACAGAGTAATTCAAACCCGAATGAAGTAATTACAAACTATTATCAATACAATTTTACATCTTCCAATAAACAAGTTTCTATCTGCAATTTTGTTTTATTAGCATTTGAATTATTGGCTCTGTTGGATCACTCTGTACTTAACAATTACTTTTCCTGTTTTCATTATCACGTGTTAGAAAAATTATTTTAAAATTAGTTATATACAATTAGTTATATAGAAAAATTAGTTTTATTACCCCATGTCCAGAAAATACCCAAATCGATAGCATTTTTGTACTACTGGTTTTCTACGTATTTATCAACTAACTTATACAAGTAACTAGTGAAAAGTCTGTCCTGTTCACAGGGGCGGATCCAGAACAGACTTATGGGGCTGCGATGGGTTGTAATACTGCTACTTAGATCTACTTTTAAGAGCTCCAAACTCTGGGATGGCTTTTATTTATATATAAAATAAAGTTTCCTTTTTGGGGGGCAGTTGCCCTGATTGCCCCCCTGGATACGCCCCTGCCTGTTCACAAGTCCTTCTAAAGCTTTGAGAAACAGAAATTACAAGAACTTGTGAAATCCAGACTCGTATCTTTTATAGCTTGTAAAGTATTAGACTAGTAATTTTGAGAAATAGGCCATAGATATCACTACCTCTTTTAATCAAAGTAGTTCCCCAATTGCCTTTCAATGTTGAATCTACATCGAAAATTCAATGCTCGCTCTAGGACTTGAACTCCAGACCCATGAACACTAAAGATACTTAGTCCTCTACACAGGAATACATTTTTTGAAATTGAAACCAGCAGGAGAGAGATCACTTGTTGAACTAAATCAATGAATGAACGTAAATCTTCTCATGAATGTTTGCATAAATAGCATATGACTAGTACGTACCACTTTCATGCGGCTATCTAAGCAAAATGTGAGATAAACGCATGTGTTTCTTTGATGCTAAAAATTAAAACAAAAACAAACCCTACAATGCTCATTAAGTAAATTGCGGAGTAATGTTTAACAAACTATGTATTCTGACGTAAGATGCGGAACATTCATAAACACCTTACGTTGACTATGAGTGCAAACACGCCCATCTGTCTGCGATGAATCGTGCCCGGGCACGAACGTCTGTAGAGGTTAATGTACCCAACCGAAAGATTCTTAACAATGGTGATGTAACTGAAAGAGTTGCAGGTACGGATATCAATATAAATCGTAACATTACAATACAGTTGATCTTCAAAAGTTGTGTTTTGTATCCGTGTTCTGTTCACTTGTTGTATGTTTAACAAAGGTGCTTGTAGCTACGTAGATGGTTCGGAAGCATAGCGGGACCATTTAGATGTTGTGGTCCAGCAAGTTTCTTCGCATTCCTTGTGACTTCGGTATGCAGCGAACACTTTAAACGGCAGAGGTCATGTGATTTATGCGACAGACACACAGTTCTTATCCAGTGTGCATAACGATAGCAGCTGTTTTTGATTTTGTTGGAAGCATAGCCCCAAAATAATGTAATAGCTAGAGATATTTGAAAAAAGAAATAAATACCGCTGCTGCAATATTTATTTCCCACAAACTTTGATTATGTAACCAATTTCGGATCTCTTTGAATTGAACTCGGAAGGGTCAGACATTCGCCGTATTGTTAGGGAATTTCACTGATAACCATTTTAGTAACGTTTGGTAACGTTATCAGTGACTTCCAAGTTATGATACATAAAGGACTTGTTATAGGCCTACAAAATGCGTTTCATGAAAACTGTACAGTTTAACGGATCTAGTGGAAACTGCATGTTAAATTTGTTTTTATATCTAAATTTTTCTTAACTAAAACTGATTAATTGAACGAGAAGATAAAATTCCCAGGAAGATGATTTCTGTAAATAAATCGCATGTGGCTAGAGTTGATGCTGAAACTGAAGAAGGAAGTAAGACAATCAAAGCAAAAATTAAGTCGTAACAAATACAGTTATGTTCAAAAATGTTTTACCACCTGCCTTTCTTTTAAAAGCTTGTAGGTTTCATGTTTTACATCATAAATATAAAAGGGTGTCTTAAAAGAAATTCAAAAATAGACTGCGACTCGAAAAAGTTCCCCTAAAAGATTTGATACAATTTCAGTGATACCATTATATTGCGGGTGTAAAGTAATAAATTACTTGTATTAGTTTGCGTATGTATGAATATATTAATATCGATATTTTCAATTAAAAGGCATTGTTTCTCTGTAACAATAAATAAATAAAAGTTTCTTAAAATTAAGTACGGAAAAGTATTCGTACAGCTGACATATTTAAGAAAACAATAACATAATCACTTTTCAGTTGGGGTTTCTTTTAGCAGCTATAATTCCCTGAAGCTTTCTTTTGAGCCCCTTCGTGCCTTAGCGGTTAACGTACGCGCCTTTGGCGTGAGAGACCCGGGTTCGATTCCCGGCGGGAGCTCATGTGGTTCAGATTCTACGTGAACCAGTAGATCCCGTCTCATATAGCCTCGTTGCTGAAAGGGACGTAAAACTGAAAATCAACTCAACCTGAAACTTTCTCAGAATGGAAGGTATTTAATTCGTTCTAATTGCAGGTGAAATGTTGTTATTTGAGTCTTCCGAAAGGAAGTTTTTGAGTTTTGCTTTGTTAGAAATAAGCCACAATCTATTTTTGGGGCAACTACTCCCCCTAAATGCTCTATAGATTTGATGTCTGGTGATTGCGGCTGTTCGTGTGAAGCTATTTGGGCACATTCATCAGTATCCACGTCTTTTTATTGTGTACAGTATACTTTGAATCATCATCATGCATAAATACGAAATTTTCCTTGAGACCCATGCTTAGAGCAATTTAGTAGATTCTTAAGAATATAGATATAGCTCGTTTGGTTCATTGTTCGTTATACAAAGCACAAATTCCCGAATACGTCAGTACGTAATGTTCTTCACGCATTCACACAGATGCCAGTACTAAACATAGTTTAAATATTGTTATAACACACCTTTAGTAGACTTCTTGTGATGTGGAAGGATTCTGATTACTAACTCACACTCTGGCCTATGGAACCCGGAGGTTCAATGCCGCGTTCACAAAAGCTCTCCACTGACTTCTATCCTTAGCTAACTGCATCCAGTTTCTACTTTGCATTCCTATCTCTGCGAGATCCATCTTAATATTGTCCTCCCAACTGCTTCTAGGTCTTCCTAATGGTCCTTTTCTGATTGGACTTCCAGTTAATACTTTGAAAGCGTTCCTGCTTTCTTTCATTCTGGCTACATGACATGTCTACCTGAGCCTCCTAGGTTTGATGACCCTAACAATGTTTGGTAAACCGTATAAAATCTGTAATTCTCCGTTATGAAGTTTCCGCCATTGTCCATTGCCGTTCCCCTTGGGTCCGAATATTCGTCTCAGAATCTTGTTCTCAGATACTTTCAGCCTGCGTTCTTCCCTCAGAGTAAGGGACCATGTTTCATAACCATACAGAACAGGCATGATTATCGTTTTATATACTTTAAGCTTCAAATTCCTCGACAGAATTCGCTACGACAAGAGATTTTGAACCGAATAGTAACACGAATTCGCTGCTTTCAGTCGACATTTAATTTCCTCGTGAATATGATTTTCGTCTGTTAATATTGATCCTAGGTATTTGAAAGTATCCACTTTATCAAAAGTATTATTTAATATTTTAACGCATCCATAATTTGCTGTATTACGGTCGCGACAAATTCTGATTACTTCTGAATCAAATTATGAACAAAACAGACCATACATTTTGTATTTTAACTTTCAAAATGAGACGGCAAAAGCTTCTCGAGAATCGAGAAGAGACGAGAGAACTTAGGGGATGACTTCGAAAGTTACGTAGCAAAAAATTTTTTTCCAAAAATTTCGGAGCGGTTAGCGTACGCGCCTTTGGCGTGGGAGACCCGGGTTCGATTCCCGGCGGGAGCTCATGTGGTTCGGATTCCACGTTAATCAGTAGGTCCACGTCTCACATAGCCTCGCTGCTGAAAGAGACGCTAAACCAAAATCAACTCAACTCAAGAATTTCGGAGTGGATAATCACATTTGAATAGTTTTGCTTTCAAGCGACAGTAGCAGTTTAGACAGCATTGAGATCCCAAAAGAAATCAAATTCTAGACTTCAACGAACTTCTTACATGCCTCCGAACAAGTGAACATTTTATGACTCCTACATGGCTAAAAAGTTATTTTTGACTCTAGAATTGTTCACTTGTTCTCTCTCTCTCTCTCAGAGCTCCTCCGTGGCTAAGCGGTTAGCGTACGCGCCTTTGGCGTGGGAGACCCGGGTTCGATTCCCGGCGGGAGCTCATGTGGTTCGGATTCCACGTTAATCAGTAGGTCCACGTCTCATATAGCCTCGCTGCTGAACGAGACGTAAAAAACTCAAAATCAATCAATCAATCAATCTCTCTCTCTCTCTCTCTCTCTCTCTCTCTATATATATATATATATATATATATATATATATATATATATATATATATATATATATAATATAAAATAAGGTCTTGAGCAGGAACTACCAGATTTGAGTTGCGTCATTTAATGTTTGAGCAGTAAAGCGTTGTTTCGCCGTTCCAACGAGCGAGGCCATGGAAGCACGTGCAAAGTACTTCGATTACATGCAAAGGAGTTGCTCACTATTGAACGGGAAACGCGCTAAATCGCAAAGCATGTCAGTACAACATAAGGAAAGATGTGTTTTAAACAATATGTTGATTTATAATATTTATAATTATACTATTTGCTTAATGAAGTTACTTTCTTCAATTTTCTTTTTTGACTTGCAATGTATTATATGAAACATAAATGTAAGGTGTAATTAAAGCAGTGGTGGCTTTAGCGGGTAGGCCGAGTAGGCACGTGCCTACCCAAAAATTTTGAAAAATATATAAACGCTAAAATATATAACTAAATTTTCCACTATTTATATTAATAGTAGATAATTATTTAACAAATAGCATCAACCACTACTGGAAAAGTAATTTCCTACTGTCATTAATCAATTAAATGTGTATATGTATCCATAAACGAGGGAATGGGCCTAACCAAAATTAAAACCCTAAAGCTGCCCCCCCCCAAAAAAATGTTTTCACTAACAAGTAATATTGGAAAAGAATATTTTAAAGGATGGAATATACTTTAGTTTGTTTTAAATTGTTACATACATACGCAAACACTGTTATAATTTCTTGTATATTGACTTATAAAGTAAAAGATAGGTGATAAATCTAAACATTATGTAGCAGGCACATTTGTATCGCAAAAACTTCGTAAGGTAACATAAGAAAATTACACAGTTCTACTATTATAGTCGTTATTATTAATCCTCCCTGCTGGTCAAGTGGTGGCGTGCGTCTTTGGTGCACTTGGTCACGGGTTCGATTCTCTGTGGGAGAGCCTTCAAAAATTTGAACGCATTACAGTAGTTCTGATTCCTCAAACTGTAGACCTTAGTTTCATATAGTCTTGGTGCTGAAAAGGGACCCTAAACTTAAATAAACAGAATAATAATAATAATAATCGCTATTGAGTTTACGTGATTCTTGCACATTAAGCAGTGCTGTCACGTCTCATAGCCTTGTTGCTATCAAGGGTAATAGAACCCAAAATAAACTAAAAGTTTACAGGTAATTATTTTAGGTATCGAAAGTTTGGGAGGAAGACGAAAACCATTAACAAGATTTTGGTTAGGAGTAACACTGTTGTAAATTACATAGTAGAAAATATATGGCATAAAGTGTTCAATTCTGATTATTTCTGAAGGGAAGCCGTTGTCAATACAAACGCGGAGGTATTTTAAAACTATCAGAGAATACTTCCATTACAGCACTACGAGTTGCTACTTGCTAGATATGCTTAAGAACTGGCTTCATAATTTCTCAGAGAGTAGGCCATGAGATTAAAGAAAAAAAAAGATTTTTCTGGTATATAACTGAATGCACCTTGCTAGTATGTATAAAATTTAGCTGGGTTCACTCGTTGTTACAGTAATCCATAAAATTCGGCACTCAATAACTCGGCCACTCTCTGGCAGGACAAAATAATAATAATAATAATAATAATAAATAAATAAATAAATAAATAAATAAATAAATAAATAAATAAAATAAAAACACTCGTGCAGGCCCGTTCAATTATTTTTCTGAGGTCTGTCTTTTCAGGTAAATTACTGTACAGTGTGTATCATTTTTATGTATAGTAAAGACCGTATGCCTTCATAAAGTACTTACTTTTCCTTTGTTTAAGGATAATTGGGCAGTTTTTTCTTTGTTATATTCTCAAGCAACCAATACATTCAAGTACAGTACTGTATTTTCTGAGGAAATACCCGTACTTTTCTAATCCCATTCCCGATAATCCGGCATTGTCACAAACTCGGCCACCATTCGGTCCACATTAGACTGTTTCCGAAACTCCTGTATATGTTTAGCATACGCGCGCTTGACGCCGGAGACTCAACTTTGATCACCGTATGAAGTTAATATAGTTCGAGTCCTATATGAAGCTATAGATCTACGTCTCATACACTATATAGATTCGGTGATGAAATAATGTTAAACTCCAAAATGAACAATCAACCAACGTGTGTAACTTATATCCATCCATGTCACTCCTGGAGTTGTCACTATTAGTCTTTTTCATTAGAATTAATCTGGAAACTCTACCAGTGAACTTTTTCATTTGAGGACCCTTCAATGCTTTTTTCTTGACATGTAAAATGTAAAGGTTGCCCTGCGTACGGGACAGACCTAATGAACTCACTAGCCGTGTGAAGGTAAAGGCACTTTCACGAATGTCCTTAACTATGGCAAATATTGGGGGTGAGGTCAGCAGCACGCACCGGCCGTATCCAGATAGTCCTAGGTACAAATTTCACAGAGACACAGTGAACTCCAGAGCTCCATTGGAGAATTGAATGAAAAAAGAAATCCGTCCCACACCGGGGATCGAACTCGTGGCACCTTACCAAATACGCGACCGCGCCTCTTCACTTAGTATGAGGTTACTCAGATAGAAAAAAACATATATTTGTATTTGAATTTAGCATTCAATACTGCAACTTAATGCATTTAACATTAGATATTTCTATTGTTTTAAAATAGGGGACTTGAAGAGTAACTTTTGGAGTACGTAGATACGAAAAAAATCTCAGGAATTGTTTCACAAACCTAAAGTAATCAAATGTTACATAACGATATTTTATAATTTTATTTTCGAAATGAAAGAATCATCTCTTACCTAGCATAAAAGTAATCATCCAAGCACTATTTCAGTCAAGACAAAATTAAATTAGCAGTTCACATATTTTCCACATCTTATGTATTTAATATATCACTGAATTATTCTAGTGTTCCGCACTGCCCACTCAGAACCGCGCAGTGCATTACCGGTGGACCACGTACTACTCTTTGAGAAACACGTCTGTACATTGAAAGTAAGTTTGAAAATTGTATAACGTAATACATCACGGCTTATCCTTTAACTATCAGGAGAATTTTAAAAACACTAGTTACCATTAATAACATTATTGTTGTTAAGAATCATTGATAGTTACGTTCGTTACATATCTTTATTTTATATAGGTATTGAATAAAATAAAACACAGTGTGCCTATTTTACGGAAATTAGTTTCAGCTAGTAGGAATAAATAGAAGTAAAGCTATGTGCAAAATTCTATCATTATATTAGGAGATGGACAGCATTTGAAAAATTGCGTGATAGTTACGAATACACGGAGTTAAGACTTACAACTTTATTAAAGACAATTAATTTGTATTTTACTTAGGGGAAAAAAGTATTTAGATACCATATGCAGAGAATTTGATTGAAGTAATGTAATTTAAAGAGGAAGACTACAAAGGAAGAGACAAATAATTTTCTAACCTCTGTAGATTTTCAAGTATGAAAGAAACACAAAATAATATTGTGAAATAAAAGGGAGCGGTGCTTTATTACTGTCAATTAAATTATTATATTAACTTCATCCTTTATGGATGCATCCAAAATGTACAGAAATTTTCCTTCGGTGGCGCTGAATCTTCTGGTTAATTTGACAAACTATGGTTAATGACCTAAATAAATGAGAAAGACTATTAAAATAATTGTAATGCGTGAAGAGTCATCCTGTATTTGTTACTGCAACTGTTCTGAAGAAACCTGTACATGATATTGTCAGGTCCTATTGACATAAAAGTAGCTATTCGTGTACTTCCTATTGTCTTTTCATTTGGTACCTGCTTAGTGTTGATAGCGAGAAAATATTCACTTCGCGTCTCGTGAATGCCCGTAGACTCCACTTAACTACCTTTTGAAGAAGGAGGGGGGTCGTCTTCTGAAACAAGTTTTACCACTTGTCCTATGTGCCACGACTTTCGGTGTATGAAATATGCATACAAGACCGCGTGTATGTTTGTGTTAACTGACCACCGTACCTTCCTGGTGGCTTTGAACGACTGAACTCGGGTCGATCTTGAGTTTTGCTTTTGAGTTCCTTTTGTGTGTAAATTGCATGTTCTATATATATTGTATATATTACTCATTATTGTTTTCTAATTACTGCAATCAAGATGAAAATTGTTTAGAAGTGCCAACTTGTCTCGTTATCTTGTTCAGAATCAAGATAGAGTAGTTTTCCCTCGGTTTCCATATTTCGAATACTGTTAAAAAATTGCTGCAAGTAAATAAAATAATTTCTCGTTGTGAGCGTATTTGGTCCATTAACAGTGAACACTTTTCCGTTAATTCTAAAAATTGCTTCACGATTAGGGTTTATATCAAAGCGGAACTGCTTCTTGAACTTCTTCAGCTATCAATTTTAGTGTTGAAATTCAATTAATGGTGCTGGATTTCACAAACAATGAATTAAATAATGTTATAAGTAGAGCCGAAGAAAGACTACAGGAGATGATTGACAAAATAGTTGACACTGGGAAACTATATGGAATGGAAATCAGTCATGAAAATATCCTGTAGAAAAAAAATGAAATGAAATCTTTAAGTTTTACGACTATGCCGGCTAGGCTGAAGGAGATTGTGATTATGAGAAATGAAGGAAAAGGGAGGAAACGGAAGAACCCCGAGAGAAACCACACACACAGTGTTTGTCCACCACAAAGTTCACTTGGAGGGAGCAGGGTTTGAGCCCAGGACCCCATGCACCAGAGGTGAACGCTATACCACTGAGCCATCGCGGCCCCACAATATACACTTTTACAGGTCGGAGTAGAAGAAAGAGAACTTGAAGAGGTCGATCATTAAAAAAAATCTGGGAAGTATTTTGACGAAAGACGCGTACTGTACCAAAGAGATCAGGTCAATAATTGCCATAGCCAAAGAAGCGTTCAACAAGGAAAGGTCACTCGTAACTAACAGCCTTAATATTGTACTAAAGAAGAAACTGGTCAAGTACTATGTAAGAGGAAATGTTTAGAAAGCTTCGAAATGTGGTGTTGGAGGAAGATGGAGAAGATAAAATGGACAGAGGAACAAAAATGTTTTAAAATGGATAGGGGAGAAGAGGACGCTTCTTGCCATCATCCTTCGTAGAAAGGCCGATTGGATTGGAGATATTTTGAGAAGAAATTGTCTTTTTCATAGCACCATAGAGGGGAAGGTGGAAGGAAAGCTAGGAATATGGAGAACATCACAAATGATCGATTTGAAAAATAGAAGAAAATATTGGGAATTAAATAAGGAAGCTGAAAACCGAGAAACATGGAAGAAACATTTCCAGGTCCAAACTGAAAATAATAATAAGAAAAAAAACTCATTTGTCCTAGGACTTGCCAAAAGGCAGAATACTTAATAATACTAATAGCCGATAACATAATTTGCAAATATATTTTAATAATGCAAGATAACCAAAAACTGAGGAAACCAAACAACCTTTCTTCTATATCTAATATCAGTTATACAGTAAGAAAGTCGGACTGTGTGAATGTGAAGCAGCATGTTTCAGAATGTTCATATTACATTATTTTGTCCATCATTCCACCAACAAAATAGTCAAAATCCACTAGTGCTCGCAGTGCACTTTGCCTCAAATATTCATTTCAGACAGTGGCGGATACAGGGGGGTGGGCGATCGTCCCCCAGAAGAGGAAAGGTTCTTTTATTTAATATATAAATTAAACCCATCGCAGAGTTTGGAGCTCTTAAAAGTAGCTCTAAGTAGCAGTATTATAACCCCCTCCCCCCTCAGAAGTCCGCCCTGGATCCGCCTGATTTCAGATTACGAAAAGCCCTGCTAATAAGGATTTAACTATTTCAATATTACTTTCTACAGACATATAGGGCTACTTAGTGCGACGCAATTAGTAAATCCACGCATAAAGTATTACACGCAATGGTTAATACGACGTTATAATCGTTGCACGGAGCTTTGAAAAAAAATTAAAAACTTCAAGAAAAATTCTAAATCCTTGGTAGGCATTAGTGGATACTATCTACTGTTGTAAGGAATTTTCGAAACGATTTTTTTAAAACTGTAACTGTGTAAATGAGAGTAATGCCTACCGAAGTTAATCAAGTCATTGCGTTAGCACATTAAAAGCTGTCTTCAGATCCATTTCAAGTAACGAAGCGACTGTTTATTTTGAAGGAGCGTAATTCACTATGTTCTCTGACGACACATCCCAACAAACCTTGATTGGAATAACCAAGTCATAAAAGCCAAGAGAATATTGTGTAAGGTCATTTCAATTTTCGTTTGTTAAATGAGGGAATTTCGCTTGCTTGGTTAGTGTAGAATGTTCTGCGGTTACTGTACAATTGAAGAGATGCATGAAGAAAATTAACAGAAAAAAGAAAGAAAAAAGAAAAGAAAAATACAAATAAGAATGGTAAATAGCACAGTACTTTCATCCGTAGGCGGAATTGCATCAAACGAATCTGCATTATTCTCCTTTCAATTCTGTGTTTGTTTATAAGATAGGGTTCCGTTGCAGTAGTGATAGCTTTGTACTACCGAGTTTTGAGGGAGGGGCATTTAAAAGTTCTACGGTCTGTGCTTGTGCTTAGCTAAAAGATGAAATATGAAATGAAGTATGATCATGAAATGAATAATGAAAGATCGATATATACGAGGCGTGTTCAAAAAGTGTGGAACCTTTTGTTGGTAAAAATATATTTACCTATATATATATATATATATATATATATAATATAAAATTGAAAATCACTATGTTTGTGACTCTAAATCTCCTAAACCCCCGACCGATCTTGATCAAATTTTCAACATAGATGAGGTTCAGGTCTGGATTGTTTTTATGATTTAAATTTGACGGAGCAACGTAGGGGCAGGAGAAGGAGGGGATATATAAAAATCAATTTATATAAGACTGAAAGTTACTATTTTTGTAAATTAATAACTCTTGAACTATCCGATCGATCTCAGTCAAATTTTCAAGATAGACGAGGTTCGGATCTGGAAACATTTTTGTAATTTCACTTTAACGTAGATCCTAGAGGAGGGTGAGGGGAGAGGGACATAAATAAAAACTAATAAAACCTAATAACTTTTGAACCACTCATCCAACCTCGATCAAATTTTCAAAATACATGAGGGTCGGGCCTTGGATGTTTGTTTTCTATTGTTTCACTTTCACGAGCCAACCTAGAGGAAGGGGGGAGATCATGTAAAAAAAATAAATAAAAATTACTGCCTTTGTGACTTCACTCTTCAACCACCCGACCGATCTCAATCAAATTTTCAACATACATGAGTTTAGGGGCAGGGATTATTTTAGGCTATTCACTTTGACGATGCAACATAGGGGAGGGGGAAAGAATTTTAAAATTATCAAAAATGACCGATATTACTGTTGAATCCATAGTTTTTGGGGTCGATGAGAGCAACAGTGACACTTCTGATGCTGTTTCAATCCCAGTTCAACACTGATAGATAGGGAGGGGTAGGGTATAACGTAGGGGAGGGGGACAAACATTTAAAATGATCAAAAATGACTAATATTAGTGTCGAATCCCTAGTTTTCGAGATCGTTCAGTTGAACAGTGACGTTTACGATCTGGTTTAAATTCAAAATCAGCCCCACCACTTACGGGAGGGGGAGAAAGAGATATATAAAAATGATCGAAAATGGCAAATATCAGTATCGAATTTATAGTTTTCTGGGTAGCTTAGATGAACAGTGATACCTTCGATCCCGTTTAAATTCAAATTCAACCTCGCGACTTGGAGAGAGGAGGAAGAGATATTTGAAAATGATCGAAAATAGCCTATATTAGTGCTGAATCCACATACTTTGGGGTCGCCGAGATGAACAGTGACACTTCTGATGCTGTTTAAGTCCAACTTTAGCCCCGCATCTTGGGGGAGGGGAAAAGGAAATACATAAAACTGATCAAAAATAGCCCTTATTAGTGTCGAAACCATAGTTTCCGGTGTCGCTGAGATTACCGGTGACACTTCCGATTGCGTTTAAAACCAAATTCAGCCTCGCCACTTGGGAGAGGGGGAGACAATAAAATGATCGAAAATGACCAATATTAGTGTCGAATCTATGGTTTTCAGGGTCGCCGAGATGATGAATGATCTTTCCGATGCCGTTTAAATCGATGCCATTAAAAATGAAAACAGTATATTTCACGGGTACTAAACACATGAGATACGGAGTTGTGCATTTAAATTTTCATTTCAACCCAGCGAAGCAGGTAGTATATGCTAGTTGATTTGGAAATCCGAAACACTAATTTCCCTTCAAAGTAGTCTCCTTCGTAATGCACACACTTCTCCCAGCACTCCTGTCATTGTTGGAAACACTTCTGAAACGTAGTTTTTGAAATGGTGAGCAACTGTGTCGTCGCATTCCGCATGATGGCGTCTCTTGACTCAAATCGGGTCTCTTTTAGTAGCATTTTCAGCTTGGAAAATAACAAAAAAGTTATACGGAGACATATCGGGTGAGTAGGAAGCCTGACAACACACAGAAATGTCTTTGGCGATGAAAGCCTGAATCATATTTCGCGGACACTCTCCTCATGCCCAAATTATCGTTCAAAATTAAATGTACCGATTCGATTGAATGGTTTTCGCTTGGGTATCGCCAAGCTTTTGGCAAAACTTGTTGCAATATCGCTACTCAAGTTTGTCTGTCATTTTACAAAGAACTGAAATCCAACGACCGCTCACCACATGTCTTCCCTCGTTAGCCAACTGCTAGCAATTGACGCTTTCTGAAGGCGGGGAAACAATCACGGCTATGCATGAGTGTCCCCTCTACATCTACACTGAAGAAAGTCTCCTATGCTTTTCGATACTTTTTGAACACACCTCATATATCCACGTCCCGCATCATCTTTGAATATGAATAAACTTGAAGTCAGTACTGTGACATTTTGTGTTTACTAGTCCATTCACGTGTGTCGACTGACGTTATTATGAACCCAAGTATAATAAATTAGCCTTTACATGAAAGTTGGCTGCACGTAATTTTCAACGTAGATTACACCGTAGATATTATACTCACTGTCAGAAGGAAGGATTCATGTTTTTAAGATTCCGATATGATGGTATGGGCAGTTTGCGGCGAATAATAGCAAACAGAAGTGCATACGACCAGCAGCAAACAAAATGTAAGGAATGGAAAATTGGAACATGAGCTTTTATTGAATTGGATTCGGGTAGATAGGTCTATTCCTTTTATATAAAATAAAGTAAACCAATGTTGTTGAGTTGTGAATTTGATACTTAAGAAGAAATTCCGAGCAACGACAGCACAGTTGCTCATTGTTAGTGCTCATCTCTAGTAAGAAGAATCCTTGTCGTTCCATATCAAGAAGCCATTACTCGATCCCTTACTATTTTTGTTCTCTGACAAAGTTTGAAATCAAAAATCGCTTATTTCAATCACTTTTATTTTGGATAAGGGGCAAAGGGGGGAAGATGAAATCTATTCTAGGGACGCTGAATCGATTGCAAAAAAACACACCTTGATAGCATTAATGGATTTTGCTGTACGGAAATAAATGTTGGAACCGGAAGTTACTGTAAATTTAAACAACTTCTGCTTTTGGTGATGTGTTTCGAATAGTTGCGATATGTTGTCTTGAGCGCTGATTCATTTGCAAAAAACCGCTTCTTGCTACGTTACTGTTTTCGTTCTATGGCAATAAACGTTGAAACCAGAAATGACTAATTTTAACCACTTCCTTTTTAAATAGACGGTTAACGGAGCAGATCAAACCTATTTTTGGAACATTGAAAAATTGCAAGAAATTATATTTTGATAGAATTTGCCGTTTTTGCTCTACGGAAATCAGTATTGAAACCGGAAGTAATAGTAAATTTAAATAATTTCCTGTTCGATAGTGTTAAGGATAGTCATGATATGTTGTCTTGAGACTGACGTTGAAATTAGAAGTCTCTCATTCTAATCACTTCCGGTTTGAACAGAACGTTAATGGATACAGCAGAACCTATTCTTGAAACTTTGAATGAATTTTTAAAAAAGTGCATCTCGATATCTCTGACGATTTTTGTTTTATGAGAATCAGTACTGAAACCAAAAGTAGTAAATTTCAGCCAGTTCCGGTTTCGATAGTGTGTTAGGGTTAGTCATGGTAGATTGCCTTGAGGCGTTAAATCGTTTGCACAAAACCACTTCTCGCTATCTGTTCCCGTTTTTATTCTGTGGTAATAAACCTTGAAATCGGAAATGACTAATTTGAACCACTACGGTTTGCATAGAGATTTAACGAAGGAGACAAAACCGATTTTTGGGATGCTGAATCCATTGTAGAAAACCGCATCTCGATATCGATCATTTTTGCTCTGCCTTGTCGATAGACGGATGTACGAAGCCGTTCTATAAGACTTCTGACACTTATTCATAGCATAGTTTGGAAATCTAAAAGGTCGGTTCCGTTAAAAACGAGGCATCTCTGGCGGGGGAACAGGGGGGCGCGTCCCCCAAATAGTTTGATTACGAGATAAATGAATCAATGCTGAAAGTAGAAAAACATAGGCACAACAAATGAAGGTTATGTCTGTTGTTAAACATTACTTTTTTTTTTTTTTTTTTTTTTTTTTTTACGTTACACTTCTTGGTTAGTCAAAGTAATCTCGGCTGCAGGCACATACTTTTTTCATTGCTGAACTAGCAACAGTTAAATTCCATGATGAAGAAAGAGTGGAGAAGTAAAGGGAAGAATGTTTAGAAAGTTGCGAATTAAGAAGGGAAATCTATACAAAGACAGGGAAATATACAATAGAAGCGAAGGTGACAAGAGGAATTAAAAAGGATATAAAAATTTGAATAGTATATATGAATGTAAATTTCATTTAAATAGAAAGAAGCAAGGGAGAATATAGAAACTGCCGATGGAAACGAGACTAATTGAGCGAAGATGGAAAGAATACATTGAGGAGCGGAACAGTAACTCGAATAAACTGTATATTTTAGATTTTAGGACGGGAAGTGAAATAAACGAGGATGATTCATTGAACAAGTTCTTAAACATACAGCGAAATGAAGAACAAAAAGGTTGATAATATACCTTTTGAGCTTTTTACATCTCCCAGTACCTACCCCACCCCCATACACACACACACAGATGAACCCTGGCCCGCATACAATAGTAGCTGGATTTGAAAGTAATAGCTAATGGAAGTGTCACACTGATCTCAGCGACCGCGAAAACTATGGATTTGATACTAATATCAGTCATTTTGAATTATTTTTACGTGTCTCGGTATCCCCGCCCCGCAGCCAAATTGGGTGAATTTGAAAGTTAATGCGATCGGAGTTTCACCATTGATCTCAGCGACTGCGAAAACTATGAATTCGGCACTAATATCGGTCATTTTCTATTACTTTTACTTGTCCCCGTAAACGCCCCCCTGAGACTCCTCTGGTTCGAAATTAAAAAAAAAAAACGTTTCGTCTTGGTCTTTGCCTAAACCAAGGTACCTGTGACCCAAATTTGGTAATTCACGATCCACTCGTGTGATCTCCAGGACCCACAAAGACAGACGGACAAAAACATGCTCTTTATTTTATTTATATTAAATTAGATACAGAAGAAGGAAAGTAAAAAAAAATCGAAATTCGCAATCAAATAAAGTGTGTCATCGTAAAACTTCTTTTAGAGGGTTAAGATTTTGTTAGCTAAAAAATCGAAATATATGAGGACTATAAAACTTGACTGCTACAAGTGTTTTTAAGAACACTGAGCAGGAATTCCCTGGGAGGAATGGCAAGGTGAAGAAATTCTCAATAACCATATTATATATAAACTTAATTTTTCTTTCTTGCTGGGGAAGGGGGTCGATAACCTTCCAGTGATGGGAGAAAATTATGATGAATTGTGTTGGTACCGTAAAACGGGGCTACTTTGACAGGTTTTGGACTAGTTTAGATGTGTATACGGGACACTTTCTGCAACCAATGAATGATACTATCCTCATCATAACAATAGGTATCTAGGCTATCACATCCACTACTAAACCTAAGTCTCTACAAGTAAGTTTTGGCGGGAAGAAATTAAGAAATAACGGTCAAAGTAGCCCCGGGGGTGGGGCTTATTTGACATCTTATGTATTTGCTGCATAAGGTCAAAGTTATTCAACGTATGGAGTTATTTTGACATGGAATTTATGTAAAGTGTATAAAACACGGTTTTGGTCATGTGTAAGGAACGGTATGTTGTATACTTGATAAGCACGAAATCTTTATTTTGTTGTGGTACATCATTATACACCACTATACAAGTTTTTCTAAAGCTTTACTTTTAACATCTTTTACTTTGAACATCACGGTGCTTTACCTTACATTCTTACTTTATTTTTTACTGTACTTTACTTTTAACATAATTACATATGTACCGGTATGTTATCTTTACATGTAACAATGGAAAGAAAATCCTTAGTCGTCAACATCACAGTCGTAGCAAGCATACTGAGGATTTTTTGATCCACCATTACAAAACACACACACCCATTTTTTGCACAGGACACATTGAATCCACTCTCTTCCACCCTTCCACAACACGTTGATATATATCGTCAGAGTGCGAATTAGATTATTCATTTTGGGGGGGAATAAACCGTGGCGGATCTAGAAGTCCTTATATTATATATTGGGGGACAGGAAGGATATTGAGAGGGGGTAGAAACAATGGGAGAAATCCCTCATCCCCTCCGGCAATTCGCACCGTGGACACCATATCAGCCTTTATCTATGAAAGTATATGCAACAATTCTCACAGGAAGCACGAATTGCTCATCTGTCAAAGTAGCCCCACTATATGTCAAAGTAACCCTAAATGTCAAAGTAGCCCCGTTTTACGGTATATCTTTTGAGCTTTTTTTACATGTCCCAGTACCCACCCCACCCCCATACACATACACACAGATGAACCCTGGCCCGCATACAATAGTAGCTGGATTCTGTTAGTAAAGTAGATTCCAATTTACACATAATTTTGACGTAACTTTAGTTGGGATCGACTGGTATTCTAGTCGTCCCTCCTCCAATTTTAACATGCTAGAGACGCCCATGATCTGGTCACCTTAGTTTATACAGTTTCAACCTTTCGACGTAAATCCAATAAAACAAACGATGAAGATATTGGACAATCACATGATTTTATTTTCTGGCAACCCCGCAATAAATATAGAAGATTGCCTATGCCTACTCTGTTTTCTCGCTTCTTCATAAAAAAAAGTATTTCTGATTCTGGGGGCAAAAAATCTCCCTGAATAGTAGTTAGTACTTCGACGGGCAAGTTCTAATGTTTGTCCCAAAAAGAGAGAGAGATACGAGAAGTAAATGATTATGTAACGTTTTGTTTACGTATACTCCGCATTCATAGAGGTCCAAGAAGAAAAGAGAACTTTCACTTCCTTAAGTTCAGAGTTTGTGTTCCTTCGTATTTCATTTGCAGACTCCTTGCTCACCTCCTACACAAAGGCAACGTGTGTTGATCGTGCACTTTCTAAGCAAAGGTGCTGCATAGTATTTGCTTGAATGATTTTGGTTTTGTATTTTGGGTTCTTTCATATTGTTTCTGGTACGTGAGCTGTTGTACACTCATATCCAAAACAATTGTCGCACATCTATAACTGTTTTCTTGTAAGAATATAATTTGATAATGATTTTGCAGGATACTTTTAACTGATACTATGTGTACAATCGAGAAATGCATTTTTGTGGCAATTTTCATAGTAAAAGAATTATAAATACAAAAATTAGAATGAGTAAAACAAAATGTTGCTAAATGGACGAGAAAGTTTTATTTTCGTTTTATTGTTCTTATTTACTGCTCTTATGACATGAAATTTGCCACATACATGTCTTTGCCGATTATAGACATACTAACATTATAAGAAATACCAGGCGAATTCGTTATCAAATTATATTCCAACAACAACATATTTATAGACATGCGACAATAATTTTGGACATGAGTGTACATATAACGAAAAATGTTCATGTAGTCAATCACGAGTACATTCGCGATTGAAATTCTCAGTCATGAAAAGAAAAGATCTGTTACAGGTGTTTGATAAGATTGAGAATTACGGTAGAATCATACTACCTAGGTATAATAGTCACTTTATTGTGTATGTATGATATTTTACACTGCATCACTTCCACACACACATTACAACAAACTTGTGTGAATATATAAGTTTACAACTTTATATGCACGCACCTACAAAAACAAATGTTCCATATAGATAAGAATAGTCAAAGTTGTCCTTAGTCCTATTCTGTACAATAAATATTTATCTCGTAAGAACCGTATGTGACTGTCTTTCTATACTTTTTTTTTCTGGTCAATATTTCAGAACACTTTATCACTTGATATACTTAGCTCATCTTTGTGACTGACTTTTGTATTTTTCTCTTTTGTGTTGGAATTCAAGCTATATAAAGTTGTCTTTAGAAATTGGTGCAAATCAAGATTTTACAAACTATAAGAAGTCCTGTTTGATTAGTTTATGCATATTGAACATTGGTACTTGTTCTTTCACTTGGCAGCTTTTGTTTTGCCTTCAAATTTACTTATGATAATCACTCAGAAAGAAGTACTCTGTCGCAGAATTCAAACACCTAGTAACACTGCTTTCGGCCTGGATTACCGCCTTGACTCCACGAGGTGTTATTGCATTTCACAACGTAAATCCACTCGCTATGAGCAGATCTTGTAGTCCAAAAATCTACGGAGATTTGTATTTCTGCGCTTTATTTGGTGCTTCAAATAGTCCCACAGATTTAAATTCAATTGAAATCGGGCGACTTTTCAAAACAGATCAGGTGCAATAAGTTGGGCTGTCCGTACACTTGACACTTGATTTCATTAGAATACAGGAAAACAAAATTCGTCCCACTACATTACACGTTTGCAGCCCACTGCAGTTCAAATTATCTGTTCATGTGCCCATTGAAGATTTGCAGTTACATACGCCGCAGTGAAAAATACCCTCTTTTATCAGATAATACTCCAGGTGAACACATCATGAAGTTTAATGTTCAAAATGGCTTGAACTTAGTGCTGTAAAATTTCCGGAAATTTTGAAACGCCGAAAAAAGCAGTTTTGTTTTCGGTAGGATTGGAAAATGTTGGGAAAATAAGTTTTTTTAGGCACCATTTCTCTCAGTACGCATTTCCATTAATAAACATCAAAATTGAATACTCTTTGTTTCAAATACGACAATTACAATAGATGAAATCCTTCTAGCCAATAATAACGGAATTGAATAAAGCTTATTTTGATTTAGCTTTCAAATCTATAAGTAAATCTGCTGAATCATTACTAGATCTCTAGAACTAGTAGCAGACGAATAGATCCTTCAATTTTGTAGAAACTTTCTCGTTATATCCTTTGTAGAAACTTAAATTGCAGATAAGACGATAGCCTCCTAGTTTGGCCGTTAAAGGCAGAAACTGTAACCTCAGAAACTGCTACGTATTAGACGTAGAACTTTGAAGTTTTGTATAAAATTCCTTATTCACCCTAGATTGAAAATTGTATTACGGAAACGTAAAAAACTTCAACTTGGTCAAAATTTTTATAATTTTAAAAAATCAAGCCTCAATATTATTCTAGTGAATAATAATGTCACCTTGGAAAAACCAAAGGTATACCCGTGATAATAGAAAGAACTTCTATGAAACGTGATCCTAATACAGGAAAATGAGTGAGCGTTTATGTAACTTCAGTGAAATTGAACTTCCATCAACTACTACTTTAAATCCACAAAAACTTTTTATATATATCTTTGAAATATAATCATAAACCGTATTCTTTCTGCAGACTCTATAAGTTATTTTATCCCTTGGACTAGATATAAAAATCATTATGAAATATACAGATTGTCTGCTTTTCCAATATGAATCAATTGAATGAAAGGGGCTGGGCAATATGTATCGATCACAGTGTGTTAATGTGCGTTGTGGTGGTGTTACTCACAACATGGACGGAGACAATATTTGGGTGACTTTACATGGGGATCAATAGTCGGAAAACTGGAAGAAGGACGAAGTGTGACGTGTGTCGCCCAAGAATTTGGTATTGCACCCAGTATTGTTTCAGGTGCATTGAGGAGCATTCTGAACCATAGACAATACTGTGTGAAGGAGAGGTGGTAGTCGTCTATGGTCAACTACAGCAGAGGACAACCAGTACATTGTGAAACAGGCAAGAAGTGACCATCGTCAAACAGCGGGTACAATTGCAAATACATTTAAGAGGACTACAATTCGTCCAATCTCACGCTGCTTAGTGGCACCTCAACTGCATGGGGGTATCTTTGCCAGACAGCCATTACGTTGTTTTTCCGTTGACACCCGCAATTCGGCAGCGCTGTTTGCGGTGGTACCAAATACGTTAGGCCTAGTCGGAGGAGGAGTGGAGTCGCATTCTTTTCTTAGATGAAAGCCTTTGGTCTGAGTGTGATTCTTTACCTACACACATCTAGCGAGAGGTGGGAACACGCAATGAACCCAGTAACATTGTTGAGCATGATTTTGTTGCTGCGGTGTTCCTGAGTGAGGGAAGAATAATGTTACGTGGGTATACCGACCTCCCAAGTTTCGAACACTACACTTACCCTCATGTGGTTCGGATTCCACGTTAATCAGTAGGTCCACGTCTCATATAGCCTCGCTGCTGAACGGGACGTTAAACTCAATATCAACTCAACTATACACTTACCTATCAACGTTATTGTGGAACTGTACTCCTTCTCCAAATGCGTCTTCATAGAGGTGCAGATGGTCAAAACTCCTTTATGGATGATAATGCAGGACTACGGCGAACAGCGCAGGTGACGAAGCTCTCAGAACTCGTGAATATTCGGCGAATGGACTGGCCTCTTGCTCCTTCGACTGAAATTCCATGTGCACGTTAGGAATTCTATGGGAAGACGTCTTGCAGCACGTCCAGATACATCAAGAACCATCCAGCATTGGTCAACAGCGTTAGTGGAGTAATGGAACTCCATTCCACAATACCCCGTTACCAACTTTTGTGATTAGCATGGGAACAGGTTACAGAGCATGCATCGCTGTCCGTGGTGACCAAACATCCTTTCAAGGAGCATTTCACTCCTTCAGTAACGTCAAGGGGCATTATGAGTTGCAATATTTTACTGTATATAATTGCCTTTGTATAAAACTGACATTTTTGTTCTTATAACTACATGTTTGTGTTGTTTCATGCACCATACTGTAGCACTACGTTTTATTTATGGTTCAGGTGTAACCAATTTGTGACATTTGGGAGCGATGCAGCATACGAAACCTACTTTTGTCTTTTAGTTTTGCACACCAGTTTATTTATTAACTTGTAAAATAAAGACGTGATAATATTTTCATGTTGCAATGAAATTCAAGTAGGTACGCATTAATGCAATCGTTTCTGAAACAAATGAGATTTCATTTGATCATTTATTGTGAGCACGAAGACAAACTTATTAATGTAGATTCTGACTGATTGGTGCTCCCACCGAGAATTGGAATCCCATACTGTCCCTAACCATATATCACGAGTAAGCTTCAAAATATGCGTGAAATTCCGCAAGCCTAGCGGGAACCGAAATTACTGGAGGCCCGTGAGTGTTGTTTGAATTAAACTTACCCTACATGATCTGACTGTCAACTATCATTGGTATTTTATAATTAATTATTTAAATCACACATCTAACACGTTCATATTTGTGGCTGTGTGAGATTGCTTTCATAGTAACATTTTAGTAGTAAATCAGTTTAATATGCCTCATAGTTCAAGAAAAAAGAAAAGAGAAGGAAAAAAAAGAGTGTTAACATGTATTATTAGTTGATATTAAATTTTCAAATTGTTAAAATGCGTGAAAAAAGTATTGTATTTTTCCTTTATAATAATTTGTTTATGATTGTCGCAAAGAATATTTCACGAATATACTGCGAAGTCGTCTCGCCGATGAAACAATATGAGTTACTCTTTTCTCGTAACAAGCAGATCTTTTCTGCCATCCCACTTTCATCACGTGGAGAGCGCAAAACCAGTACAGACCTGAGGTCGCAAAGAAGTAGGCAGTAAACACTTTTTTTTATATAACTTTAAAAGTGTAATTACGTTGTATTCAAGAGCAAAATTTTAAAGGGCTGTTTTATGAGGCAGATAGCGCTAGAAAGAGCCAAGTCAGAACGTTACTCCATCATAAAATATTTAGTTTTTTTTTTTTTTTTTTTTTGTCGTTTTTTCATTCCTATACCGGGATGAATGTTCATAACTTTTTTTCGCGACTACGTCAAATAGCAGCAGTTTTGGCATCCCTTAACTAACCAACCAGTCAATTATTTAGTTAATTATTATTTTTCGTTTTAATTGGGTAAGCACATGATTTTTACAAAGACGCCCCTGATCATAAAGTTTTTTTTTTTTTTTTTTTTGCTAAAAGACAAATGTTTGTTTTACATCTTTGTGTGTTTTTAATATTCCGAGTTTTGCTACTACAAATAAATCTGAAAAGCGAGTCCCTCGTGTTCTGAAGAGCAAGAGCTGGTAGGGACACGTGCATATGGGGAGGCCACGTGTTCCATTCGTTGATTTCAGTGAGCAGGATGGGGAACAGAAATTAAACATTTCCTGTTTAAAGTAACTGTTGCTGAAAGTGATTTTTTTACTTCTTTCTCTTCTTCTCTTTTGTTAATTATCACTTTCAGTTCCAACGTCTTGCGGATCGCTAAAAGTAATCTATTTGCGTTAAAAACATGAAGATGCAAACAAACTTTCAAATCCATATTCTTCTTCCATTTATAATTATGTTTAAAACAAATTTATGATATTCAAATATCCCATTCAGGACCCCAATAGATCTTACACTCTTAAAATTGTAGTGTCCAATTTAAAAGAGTTTTAGTGTACAAATATGTTAGTTAAAAGATTAAACATTTCTCGCTGTGAAAATATCAGTTGTAGCGTGTATTCTGCAAAACACCGAACGGATTAGAAAACAAGTATTGAAATTTCGTTTAGAGAACTCCAGAAGTCTGTGATAAATACAAATCCGCAAAAGGTGTTGATAATATGCATAGTAATAAACACTATTGAATTAAAAAAGAAAAAAAATATCTGTTAGACCAAAGTTTGCACAAAAACATTAATGTACTAACTCCTACAGATGGACTCTTAATGCAAATATAGACAACAATATTATTATTTCTATCATACTTTTGAATCTCATAAGTATGGGATAGTATGAGATCTGGAAAGAGCATAAGTTTCAAACGGAGAATAGAATAACTACAAAATAGCTTGTAACGCATTTCTTAAACTTCAAATTTTGAGAATGACGTAGAAACTTTTAGTGTCAGATCTCTGTGCTCCGTTCATGTGTACACTTTCTTGTGGCTGTTTCCTTGATACCAAAATTAATCGGTAACGATCTTCATTTGAAATACTCCGAATATCCATGCCAATTTTCTCGTTTAGGTCATGTCCATTTGAAAGATTTTTCAGTAACTTATCCTGACTAGTAAATTTTCTATTGGCGTTTTGTAATCAAAACGCGGCATTTTGTTGCTTTTTAAATATTGTTTCAGTACGATAATTCTTTTGCTTCATTTTAAGTAACACTTAGCCAAAACACTATAGTATTTGAAGGTTGTTTGGACGAGTAGAAAGTACTACGCCGTGACAATTTTAGGCACACATTGTGATGGCTGAAGTCAATGATGATTTAACTTTGATGTCTGTGTACTCGTGATAAATTCAGTAATAAGCTAAAACTTTCATGAAGGTACTTTCATGTTTAAAGTGTGTGTATATATATTTTAGGCACCACTCTGTATTTAATATAACTGATATTTGAAATATGCATCATCTAAGAAACCATGTCGTGTGGGGAGCTCGAAAGAAGCAAACCCTGAGAAGTAGTTTATTAAGGATCGAAACAATGAGAAAATGAACTAAAAGCGAACTTGGTACCTGAGGAGGAGATACCAGCAAATAACGAGAAGCAACTAGAAGTTCTATCAAGTTCATTTCACACTTCTCGAGTATTTGGGTAAAATACATGTATAAGGAACTATGTGTATTGAAGCGCTTTTGCAAGAATACTACTATTTGCGGGAGGAACTGGGTGCTTGTCCTGGCAATCCAACCTTCTGCTCAATCAGTACATTACGGCCCCACCACGTGGCTGCAATCTCAGAAGCCACTCTTTTAAGTAGATTTCCTAGAAGCTAACGAAGGACTCTTAGGTTTTGGATTTTATCTTCACAGAGAACATTTTATCTGTAATACTGTATACATAGTTTATTCACTCTCGTGAGTCAAGCGGTATGAGTTCGTACTGTGCGTTGAGGCGATTTAATTATTGCCGTTCTTACTACAAAGCAAGCTGGTAGTTAATGCCAAAAGTAGACATGCTGTACATGGTAGTTGATCTGGGGCCACCAAGGTTGTTAAAAACCCTATTTTGTTTTCAAAATTGTTGAATTCGATATTTTATTACATGGAGTTTGTTAAACATCAGTGAGATGTTTCCTACTTTAAAAAGTAGCATGCACTCGTTATTTGGTCAGATGGCTCACAGATCCTAAGAATTGGTTGGTTGTTAAATACAAACTAGGACAGCCAATTGGCATTACTCCAACATATGCAGGAGGGAGTATTTTGGTGAAGGTATCCAACCGAAGGCAATTTCTGCTTTACAAAATGTGTGTGTTTAAGAATTGCTGTTAGAAGAAGAGAAAATGGTATAACACTTGGTCTCTTTCCAACGAAACCTATATAGTACTTGCTCAGTTAATACTTTTATGAAAACTTGAGGCTAAAATAAACTCAAGTCATGATGTACGAAAGTACATAACAATTCAGTAGCATGAAATGTGGGATTCTGTTATGCATTTGGAAGACAGATTTTAAACTTCTTAGTTATTATCGTTGATTTATGTCGTTATAACAGATGAAATCGGGATATCTGTTGAACTTCAATCTGCGGTGCGCCAACACGGATTAATAACATTGCAAGCATGGCTTGATACTCTGTGAATATTGTGAAATAAGGTAAGATTAAATAAATATTTCAAGATTGAAGTAAACCCATTTTCGACGTATCCATAAGGTAAAATTAAACAAATATTTTAAGGTTGAAATTGAAACCCTTGTAAACCCACGAATGAAGTAACCCATTTTCGGCATATCTGCAGTTGTATTCACGTTCTAACTTACATAGTATCTTTTTTAGATACTTCAAGAACTGAGAGTTCCAGCTTCGATTGGCAGTACAAGTTACGTTATTGTTGATTTGATAAGCTTACCTTCAAGAGTCCAGAATTGTTTTTCCTGTATTAGAATTAAAATTTTGAATTGTTTTTGTTAATTAGTTATGTAAATTATAATTTGCATGCGCAATACACTATATATGTTACTTGTAAAGTAAAATGTTATCATTGTCTACACACTAGAAAATGGCTGTATCAGTTCAACAAAATGGCTGTGTTATCCGAATTGTGTTAAATTTTGGCACAAGCTTGTAATTACTTCAACTCTCTTGCACATTGGAGTGGTGTTATAATGGTGGTCGTTCCCTGAAAAGTACTTCCCCGAAGAAACTTCAAAATTCTTTAACCAGGTAGACGTCACTTTAAAAAAAAATACACGCTTGACTTGGGCCATTTCACACTTTTTTGTAGTATAACTAAATTGAAATCTATTTTACAAAGAGGGCGTAACCTTCTAGTGGCTGAGAGTAAGAGCATGATCCTCACAAAATCATTTATGAGTTGATTAACTTACCTGATACACAGGATTTTGAGGCAGATGTGATATCTTTGCTACGTGATTGTTCTAAGTAAATGAAAGGTTTGACTGAACTAACGAATAATAGACTTCTTAATACAGTATATTAATGGCTTCAGTTGGCCATGCTAGTTTGGGTGTTACCAGCAACACATGGTATATGGAGAAAGATCACTGTCTCGCTGGTTTTATTTCCGTGTTCATTCACCTAGTTCTGTAACACTGATTTAACACCGTCTCTGTATCAAATAGTAACAGAGAGCCTGTGATAACCGCAACATCCAATCCTGGGTGTTGAAATAACATGCAAAAGTGGTTGTCACCCCGGGACCACTGGTCTGTGTTAAAATTGAGTTGAATTAACATAACTCTTTCGTACGTACCGTATATACAAAGTAGGAGACTGATAAGATACATTATGCTAGGTAAACTAAGGTTATTAGATAAAATGTTCAAAGGAATATTGATTTTATCTATTAGCCTTTAGTTTATATTTAACTTAACACTAACAGAGACTATAGTGCTGTAACTGGTCCTAATCTAACTTAAGATACTCTAAGAAAGTTACTCAGTGATTATTTTTCATGATGTTCAGCAATTGTTAACAATATATGGATTGCTTATCATGCTGGTACTATATATAATTTGTTCTTTCTTTGAATTGTTTTCAGCAGCGAACATTGTAGTAAACAGTGACATTGTTACACCAAATACATTTACATGGAAAAGAGAAACCGGATTGAAAATACCGATTTCTAATTAGCCAATTGTTTCAAAAGATGTACGGGAAAACCGAGGGTACTAGAAATCTGTGTTTAGTAATCAATGTTTGATTCGAAAGTACATTTTTTTTTGTTTGTTTTTGCGTAAAGTGTTCTTATAAAACACTGCAATTACTTCCCATATAGTAATAAAAAGAGCAGAAGCCCTTTGATGCAATTGCCGTTTTTCTTGAAAATTCCCTACTTAAAAAATTCTTAAGAAAGGAAAATGGCAAGGTAAAGAGGATAGTCGTCTTTTTTCAAATATAGTTTTCATTCTTGAAAATAATTCTTGAAACAAATGTGTTATTATTGGTTAGTGATCTTTAGGAACATGTGTATGCGTTACAGTTGCAGTCTAGGTGATATCTTCAAAGTAGTAATTAATAATGATTATTATATTGATTGCTGTATTTAAACCAACTCCAAGGTCAGTAAACTTAAGATTTGGTTATAGGATCTGGATATGATGTAAATAAAAATGGCCATATTCAGACCAGTGTAAAACTAACTTGTGCAGAGAAGTCTGCTTTCAAAATCTGTCGTTGATCGTTCTTCTTTACTGTTTCGTGCGTAGTTTCATTAGATATATATATATGAATCTTCTCGTACGACTTCCTAGATGTACCAATATTTCACGTTCATGACACCATCATATCACTTCGTTTCTTACTCCTTTTCTAAGAAAAAGGAACCAATACTTCTAGCTTTTGAGTATATATATATAATGAAAATAATATTCTCTGTAAACATGATTCCTCGTACCTGGTTTTACTGCTTCTTTTCAAAGTCAAATGTTGGTTTCAGTACTTAAAAACTAAATGCATAATTACTAATAACAGTACAGATAGTTCAAAATTAGGTTCTATATATTTTGATCTAGATATGATACAATACAAAAGGCCATGTCTAGATACCGGGGAGGATATATGCTTTTGAAACCGTTTGACAAACAATAGTACTTTCGTCTATATCTGTAGTTTCGCGGACGTTTTTTGCTAGACGGGGTATTGTGAAAGTGTACAAGAAAAATTGACTATTAGTTTGATCGTCAAACATTTCTTTTATTTCTTCGATAACCTTGTAGTCTTCGTTAAGTAGACTGAGTGAAACGGTTTCGTGTACTCTTGAATGAGGTGCTGAATGTTATCTTCGAGATTAATCCCATACCTAAGTGTCGCAACATCAATTGGCGTTTGTTACTGTAAAGTACATGTACCATTCATTCTAGGTTCTAGAACTCCAAAGTCACATCCCTGTAATTTCGGTGTAAAGTTTAATTTTGGTACTATTATAGTTTGAGGTCTGTAAAATTTCTTTACTAATTGTGATACACTTGCATTGTTGGTAGCAAAAAAAAAAAAAAAAAGAAAAAAAAAGAAGAAAGAAAGAAAGAAAGAAAAACAATAAGTGAGTAGGCTCGTAAGAGTCAGACTTGAAATAATCGTGGTACTCGACAGTTGTAAATTGCTGTTAATGATCTTTCAGGAGCTGATATTCTACTATTAAGAAAATAATTTATATAAGGGTAAGCCCTCGTTCGAGACAGGCCAATGAGGTCCACAGGTGATGTAGAAGTAACTTCGGCACATTAAGAGAGTGGTGTAGTCAGCAAAATACTCCGGCTCCTCACCCAGGTTTCCCCAGGTACCCATTTTGCAAAAGCTGGATGAACCCCTAAACCGCATCGGAGCAAAGGTATAAAGAGAAATAAAATTCCGCCCGCACCAGGGATTGAACCCGGGCAATTCAGTTGGTAGGTAGACACTGGCTACGCCATGTCGCTCTCAATGATTGATATTCATAGGCTAATTTTCTCGAAATAAAATGCAGAAGCTTACTAAGTGGTAGATTTAATACCGTCTCCAATTTTGAACTGCTACCTTTAATTTCAATTTTAAACTTGTTCTCTATGTAGTTTCATTTTAATTTAACTTATTCTAAATTTATATCATATCTGATTCTCATTTGAAAGCTTTTCGCTAACATACATCAAAAGGAAATATGAATTATGAAGGTATATTTATTTCCCCGCCACTTTCGTTTACAGAATATTGATAAATTTGAACTAAACATAAGCTCATCATCAAGTGTAGATCATACCAGATAGCTTTTAAAATACTGTCGTAATATGTGTATGCTATTAGAAATAGCAACTATGACAATGAAATAAGGCTTTAGGAGGAGATAGTGGAATCAATCGCTCTCTTGCTTCATCTAGAACTATAGTAATGTAACTTCGTGCCATATGAGAGTGATGTAGTTGGAGTTCTAATGTTTGTCGTTAAGCAGCACACAGATATGTAAATTTTGAGCTGTACTAAGGAAATTGCCATCAAAAACTTTACCTTGTTGCAACCATATGACAGGCACAACGTTCTCGATAACTTGTCTGGCCATGACGAAACTTTGAGCAACATGAGAAAACATCTGGAAAGTATTTGAAAGACTGAATTTCAGTAGCATTTCCGACTTCTTGAACATCAATAAAAGTTTGTAGCTGCAAAAATACGAAAGCAATATAGTGTATCTTGTGGAATTACTTTATGCTATTCATACTATTTTTTCTGTAAAACTGATTTCAAGAACATTCTAAAATGTCATTACTCGACCGAGAAGACAACTGTCATTGAATTCGTCCAAATCTTAAATTTAAAGTAGCATTCGAAGTGCTTTGCAGTGGTAAGGGACCCTAAGGGTAAATCACCAATAGGCTGAGGTATCTTTCTCAAGTTACAACTAGAATTAAACATTGGATTTCAGTATTTAAAAAATCAAGCTATTCATTCCGCATTAGGATTAACTCCTTGAATTCCTTCTTCAAAGGAACTAACAGACCGGGATTCAATTTTTTTGTTGATGTTCATTCTTTTAGAAGCTGCAGTGAAGTTAATGTTAGAATTAAGAATAGCATACTATAAGTGTAACATATGCTCTGGCGTCAGTACTTGTAATGGTCGCATGTAACTTTCCAGCTTTCTCATTGTTCATGTATTTGTAGCATCTAGTATTTAAGATTTACACATAAGGATATATGAACAAAATTGTATTGTATTGGAATCACAGATTAAACTTAAAATTAAGTTTTCATATAAGATTAGATGTCAGTGGAGGTGTCAGTTTCCCACTTTATTTATCGATGAAATTGTGAGAATATCACTTTTTCTTTTATAGGTGTCAAATTAATACTTATAGTGCTGAAATGATTTTATCATTGCCTGTTTCTGGGGAATTCAAGGTTTCTCCATAGCGTCGGCATAGTCTTTCATTTTCGAAGCACGTGTTTGCGGGTTTAGATGCAAGAAAACAATGCCTCAAGTAAAATGTTGTGTTCTTTGAATCCAACTGTAATGGCAAATTCCATCTTTTATAACATTGGTTAATGACGGTGCAAAGATGTGAAATGGACGATCCAACACGTACTCAAGCTTTAGACTACGCTTATGGAAAGTCCTATAGAACGGCTGTATTAGACCATCTCTATTCAGGTATCACAAAAAAAAACTGTGAGATATCTTGAAATAATTTTCTAATACGGATTCAGCGTCCCAAGAATAGGTATTATCTTTACTCATATTCCTCTGTTCAAACCAGGAATGGTAGAAATATACGATCTTCGGTTTCAACGATGATCACTATAGAGCGAAAATAGTAATATATATAGCAGAACGCTGTTCTTTAAGGTAAATTCAGTGTTGTAAGAATATATTTATTACATCCTTTCTCTTAACATTCTATGTAAGCGGGAAGTAGTAGAAATTAAGCATATGCATTTTCAACTTTGATCATCATAGGAGGGGAAAAGAAAGGAACAGATGTAAGAACCGGTTTTCTAAATTAGATTCATCGCCTCAAGAGTAGGTTCAATTTCCAACCTTAAATCTATACCAAGACTGGAAGTTGTAGAAATCTAGCATCGCTTCTGTCTTGAATATTGGTTTACGTAGAGCAAAACGGGTCTGAGATACCACGAAATGCCTTTTTCATAGGATTTAACAGACCAAGCATAATAATCTTCGCCTCTGTCAAAATAACGAGAAGTGAAGGAAATCTAGGATTTCCGGTATCAACCTTGGTCACCGTGAAGTAAAAAAAACGGTAATAAATAGCGACAAGCAGTTTTTATAATACAGTATTTAAAAAAAGGATCGACAATGACGAATGTTATTGCTGAATCTATAGTTTTTGGAGTAGCTGAGTTAAACAGTAACACTTTTGATGCTGGTTACATCCAAATTTAGCCCCATAACTTGTGGGATATATATATATATATATATATATATATATATATATATATATATATATATATATATATATATATATATATATATATATATAATATACAAAACTACAACTACAACAAAAATATAAGAACTACAACATATATTAGTGTCGAATCCATAGCTTTCGGGGTCTCTGAGATGAACAGTGACGTGTCCGATGCAGTTTAAGTCCAAGTTCAGCCCTTTGTCCAAAATTTATTCTCTCCGTGCGAAGAATGGCTATTCTGCTAGTATATTTTATAGCTCTTTCTAGGAAAACTAAAAACTATAGACATCCTCTACAACTTCCAGGTTTAGTTCTGATCTCCTTTTAGAGCAAAATCGATAATCGGCAGCCATAACATGTTTTTCACATGGATTCAGCGTCTGAAAACAGGTTCCATCTGCGATCTTATCCTTCAATTGCAATCGAAAATGATATAGATCTATCGCTTTTGATTCAATATTGTCAAGAAAGTGTGGAAATCTATCCTAGTTTCACAATATGAAACGTAACTCACTTGTATATCAAGAACGTTCTATACTCCGAACAGGATTTACCATCACACAGAATCAGTTTGGCAACGGCAATAAAGGCCCTTCAGATCCCGTGATACGGTGAATCCTAATGAGCGCCACTGTATATATTTGGTACAGTACTGTATTTTTACACTATAAAAGTGTGTGCGTATGTAAAAACGTACTTTACATGCATAATCTTGTAGTACTTAGCATACTATCCTATGTAACATTATACAACAAACGTATAACTGAAATGCACGTTTTATACATACTTTCCGTATAAGTGTTCCGAATAAACGTACTTTTCGTACGAATGAAAGAACTGTGTATAGGCGGTCAGCATCTCACATACAAATGGACGTATATAATATGTAGCTGACGTATGTAACATACGATAGACTGTGAATGTCTGACATCCTGCAGTGACATGATGTAACATCCAAGTGGGAAAAGGGTAGTACGTATGTAGTATAGGCATAACGTATGCTTCGTGCAGATTTCCGTAGTAAGTATAAGGAATCCGTATATTTGTATAATATACCGGGTGTGTACAATAAGAGATTTTTCTCAGTGTACGGTGGAGTACTCTCATATGTTTTCTCCCTATATACTACTTACATGTTTTAAGACCGAAGTGTATATTCCTTTTTGAACATAGAATGTTGGAGAAACCCGTGATTTGATTTTGTTCACTTTTTTATTTGGTCTTAAACGCCATTTGACCTTCCCTAATATTATTTTTGCCATGTTCACGAAACCTGGTAACGCTCATCTTGGATAAATCTTTAAGTTCTCTCCTTTTCAGGGTTTGATACCTGTTGAATATATATGGTTTGATGCATAAGTTCGTGCGGTTCTTATATTATATTTTCATTCTGCTGTTGTGTTAATTCAAATACAAATACAACATAGACGTAACATTAACATATTCTACGAGTTTAACAGTACATTGCATACATTTTACTGTCACTCACATTGCATATACTGTAAAGATTTCACACATTTCATGAAGCAACTCATTCAAGCGATTTTCGTCAAAATCTGAAGGCCTTCCAGAACGTGGATCATCAGACAAGTAAAACTGTCCTGCTCGAAAGCGGAGAAAACCATTTTTGCGCTGTTTCAGCAAGTGCTTAATTCAATTGCTTCAGGGACCCACACACACCAGAGGTGAATACTCTGTCTGAGCCACCAGGTCGCTCTACCTTGATCTAATAGAACACATGTGGTACGCCCTTGGAAGACTAAGATCTCCATAGACAACCTCATTCAGTTTTTATCAAACAGTTCGGTAAGACCACTCACCGCGCTCGTACCACGATGCATTGCATTAGGACTACGCTCTTCTGCACGTGTTTGCCTGTATTTACTTGTTTACACTTAGACGGTTACTCGACTTCTGTCATTTTCTGTCACATAAACACTATTTAGGATTATGTCGTGGTCATAATAACTCATTAAAACATTGTATCTGCTAAGGCACCAACCATCAGAACACACACAAATCATTTTTTTTCTAGTTTTGCATGAGGTTTTTGTCTTGCTCTCGTAAATATTTCAACCAATATACTTATAGTACAATATTTTTAACAGTGAATGTGAACTTACATTTTTACTCCGTAATTGTTATTTAGAAAAATATTATAAAAATATATATATTCTCGTGAAACTTGAAATATTTTGGAATCATCTGCTGGCGGGGATTCAGATAAGTATGGTATTTGCATGACGAGAGATCTAATTCCAGCCACGGTGTATTTTTGGTAGAGGTTGGGAAGAAAGAGAGTTCTGGATCTGTTCGTGTATGCAAAAGCTAATGTGTAACTAAGATCAAGGAAGGGGAGACGATGTTGAGAGAAGCGCATACAGTTGAACGGGATATGTATATAGATGTGTGTGTGTGTGACGTAGGTCGCCCCCGCTTCACGCCTTGACCTAAAATGGCAGTGAACAAAAGCGTTAGAGACTTCCTAGCATTTCAAGTCATCAACTGCTTTGCTCCCCATTTGCTGCAGTTGTTAACTTGATTTACTATTGAGCTTTGAATTCAGTCAAGATATTTCATTTCCTGAGATGTATATTTTTAAAATCCTCTCCACTCCAACTTCTTTCCCCAAGTGTTGTCCCTTATTTCATTGTTAAAGCTTCCAGTGTAAAATGGCTTTTCAGCTGTATTCATAACTTCATCGATTGTCCAGGTGATTATAGGAAGGGTTATCAGACATGAATACATACACTCCTTTTTTTCTCTCAGGAAGACCGGGTTAAATTCCCGGTGGGGCACTTGGTCAAAAAAGTGTAAAACCTGTTTCCAGGCCAGCCACCCTGAATGAGGTTTCCTCAAGGTGACCAGAATTTTCACTTGCGAAAACGGGGCGCATACGAATCGGCTACGGGGGGGGGGGGAGTATCTGACTTCCAGATTGCATTTGGGGACTCAGCAGTGTTCTCAATTTACAAAATACACTAGTAAGAGTGATAACACACCGCTTCTAACTTTACGTGTACCACGCCACAAATAATGGTTCCTGATTGCAAGTTCTACTCAACAATTCTTTTTACTAGTTGAACACTCAGAATTCCCACTTGAACCACGAATACTCAAATCCCATTTGACGGGGGCCGCGGTGGCTCAGTGGTAGAGCGTTCACCTCTGGTGCTAGGGGTCTCGGGTTCAAACCCTGCTCCCGCCAAGTGAACTTTGTGGTGGACAAACACCGTGTGCGTGGGTTTTCTCGGGGTTCTCCCGTTTCCTCCCACTTTCTTCATTCCACCATTTCATTCATCTCTCATAATCACCGTCTCCTTTAGCCTAACCGGCATAACCGTGGGACGTAAAACTCAAAAATTTCATTTCATTTCATTTTCAAATCCCATTTGATAATTCAGAAGTTCTAGACACGGCTCAACCTTGGCAACGAGTGTTGGTACGGAAGAGAGTAGAATTTCCATTTACGATTTATATCTTGAATAATAATTACGGGATACGGTCATTTTTGCTTTAAAACGGGACATTTAGGCGTCCCGTTCGAGAATCAGAAAAAACGGGACAACGGTTAGAGAAAAGGGACTGTCCCTGCTAAAACGGGACGTCTGGTCACCTTGGGTTTCCTGGGCTTTCCTCATTCACACCAGGTGGTACCTAACTTACAGGTCCCATAGCGTTTCCTTTCTTTTCTTTCTCCGGGTAGTATGATCGCCGAGGGACGTCATGACGGGCTAACATGGCCATAGATGCCGAAAGCTCAGAACTCTAAATCCTAAATATCTCAGACGGTCGGAAATCTAACTTCGCATACTCAACTTTTCTGGTAAAAAGTTTAAGTACACTTTCCCAATTACCAGGGAACCAATTGTGTAGGAAAACAAGTTTCCGAGGGTGTTTTAGAGTTTTCGCATTTTCTCCCAGATTTTCATTCCAAAAATTATTTCACATTAATTTAATTCACTAATCATCGGTCTCCTTTAACCTCAGGGGGGCGCGGTGGCTCAGTGGTAGAGCGTTCACCTCTGGTGCTTGGGGTCCCGGGTTCGATCCCAGCCCCCGCCATGTGAACTTTGTGGTGGACAAACACCGTGCTCGTGGGTTTTCTCGGGGTTCTCCCGTTTCCTCCCACTTTTTTCATTCCACTATTTCACTCATCTCTCACCATCACCGTCTCCTTTAGCCTAACCGGCATAACCGTGGGACGTAAAACTCAAAGATTTCATTTCATTTCATTTTTCCTTTAACCTCAAGAGCATAAACATGAGATGTAAAACAAATATTTAATTTCATTTCATTTGCCAATGTTAATATTACTGATATATTGTCTGTATTACCAGTATAGTTTTGTTCTAGTTCGTAATAGGAAGACATAGCTTGTAGGCAGTGCAATTACAAAATTGCGGATGAAATTCCGGTAGTCCGGAATTCTGACTTTCAAAAATGTCGGATAAAGTTTCTGAATTCCGAAATGCCGGGTTAAAATTCCGAGAATCCGAAATACCGAGCCAAAGTTTCGAGATTCCGGAGTAAGTAAAGTATTAAATTCCGATTTCGGAAAGTGGAACACCCAATCAGAATTTCGGTGCTCTTGAGTGAGTTCCGTAAAAACAAACAAGAAGTTTTACCTTCTATCAATAAATTGAATAACAGAATTTGGGAAAAACTGAAACCGGGTTTTAAAAATAATGAAAACCGGTTTTCTCCGAAACCGGTTCCGGTTTTTTCCAAAACTGGTTCTATTTCTGAGCAGAATAGTGCTTCGTTGTTCTCCGGAAACCGATTCAGTTTGCACAGAAATAGTTGTGTGTTTTAAAACAGCTTTTACCGAAAGTTTTCGGTGAAAAACCGAACCGGTTTTTGGAGAAAACCGAAACCGGTGTCGGTTAGAAACCGAACCGGTTTGGGGAAGACCGAAATGTCGGCTTTTCGGATTTTTCTCTAGAAACAAGTTTCCGGTTTTTATAAAACCCGGTTTTGTCCATCCCTACTTTATACCTGTTTTTCTTTCAAACCAGTGCTAGAAAGAAAGAAAAAAATATTTTTGCTCTGCAATATTCTGCTTGTAAGAAGTAAAGAAGGCACCGTTGTAATTTAGAATATTATACAGATAATCTCAACGGGACCATCCTTATCAACCGTACTTTCCTAAACAACACGAGACAAAACAATCCGCTACGGGATGGATATAAGTATATATAGTTTTAAGATAGCGGGAAGAAATACTGATTTTATGGTTTATTATCGTGGCGTCAACGTTCTATCTCGAAACAAAAAAAAGTTTATTTGAATCAGACACACATGTGTTCCTAGTTTTGTTAATTATAAAGCCCTTTGCATAGTAGCATTTCAAGAGTTCAAAGAGAAGATCAGCAGTGTCTTTACTGAACAACGATAAGTTTGTTCCAATTAAAGGTGGGAGTTTCTCTTGCATGATTTTACATTTAAAGAATAAGCATTCTAGAAAATTCTGTATAATAATAATAATAATAATAATAATAATAATAATAATAATAATAATAATAATAATAATAAGCACGCTCTTTACATTTCAATTAAATAATAAATTGTTCTCCATCTTAGGTAGAATATTAGTATTGAGCTCCCCCAAGGGTTCTCCTACTTTGGCATCACATTTAGGGATGGACACGAGCGAGTTTTCTTTAAAACTCTGCTCGAAAAATTTCCTCCAACTCGACTCGAATTCGGGTCGAGTTTCGAGTCGAATCGAGCTAAAACGATCCAAATCTTGTGTGTAATTTCAAGTACTCTCTTCAAATATCCTACATACACAATATAATTATCAGTGATTATACAATCATTGATTATACATCAATGTTACAGTACTACAACAACTTATTATAACACCGTGTATAATCATAAAAGATGGGCGATTTGTATTTGAATACTAAAAACTAGTTGACTGTCGCCTCGGTCGTCGGGAAGTCTTCAGGAGTCTAGGATATCGCTCACTAGGTTCTGGGTTTGAGTTCTGGAGGAGCAAGTATCGGGCTCGAGCCAAAACTTGTTAAAAGTTATAGGGCGCTGGCCAAACATGTTCAAAACTGCTCATTCCGGGTAAGCCGAACTAAACCGATGGTTTGTCTCAACCGAAGAGAGACTAGCCGATGGCTCACCCCAAACAAACCGAACCGAGCTGATAGTTCACCTCAACCAAGCCGGCTGGAGCAGTTTGCTCAGTTGAACCGAGCCTGTTGTTATCACTACCTGTGGGTTGGGCTTCTGCTTGGGCTCAAAAATTCAACCGTGCAGGTCTCAGCCTTGATAGCAAGAACTAGAGTATACACTTATATTGGTACTCACGACATTTGAGACTTTTCATTATAAAAATCTATTGTTTTCTCGGTATTGAGACGAGACGAGATGTGAGCATTGTCCCCTCTCGTGAACAACACTGAAAGTATTCCACGTTACTGCTTACATTTCTCATGGCCTTCGCTCTCTGGTCTAATCAGGCCATGATTCAAATCGAGTTAAAACGAGCTGAGCGAGAGAGCCATTTATCAGACTAGACTCAACTCAAAACTCGATCTCAGAAACAGTGACTCGGCTCGAAACTAGACTCCAGAAAATTACCTTTGACTCGACTCGTGCCCATCCCTAATCATATTAGCATACACGCTTTCGAAGTGAAGGACGCGCTTTGATTAGCGGTGGGTGCTTGGGTGGTTCGGACACCACGTTTCCTGATTCCCTCTGCGTCCTCTTCTCATATAGCTGGGTACAGAGAGAGAACGTGAAACTTTAAATAATCAGCTAAACAAAATATTATAATGTTTATTTTTTAAAAGGCTTTTGACCGCGTGAATTGGAAAGTGTTGTTGAATGTTCTAAAGAAGGTTGGGGTGAAATGGAAGGATCGAAGATTCATAAGAAGTTCATATGTGAATCAACAAGTAGTGTTAGAGGGGATGAAATGACAGAGGAGCATGCAATTGGAGGAGGAGTTCAACAGGAATACTGTCTCTCGTCTACATTACTTAATATTTGTGTAGAAGAGATAGTGAAAAATAAGTCTACATAATGAAGATGGCAGTTCAGTAGGAGGTAGAATAATTAGGTGTATACGGTTTACGGATGATATGGCGCTTGTTGCGGAATCTGAAGAGAAAATCAATACGATGTTAGAAAACTTGAGGAACGGCTGTGAAAATAAATGTTAGAAAGACAAAAGCCATGGTAGCCTAATTAGAAAAAAGCGGTTGGCATCAAATATAGAAGTAGGAGGGTGAGAAGTAGAACAGTTGACTAGTTTCAGATTCCTGGATAGTATTACTGTTAGTGATGATATGAAATGTGAACGTGAAATAAAAGCAAGGATAGGAATGGCGAAAGAAGCCTTTAGGGGGGAAAATACTATTTTGTGGGACCCTGAAAGAAGAATTGAGAAAAACTCATAAAATTCTTCGTATACTGTATTTTACTGTAGTCTATGGAGCAGAAATGTGGCAATTACGCAAAAATTATGAAAAACTGCTGTAAGCTTTCGAAATGTTGGTGTGGAGAAGAATGGAGAGAATTAGTTGGGTCTAGCGGAAAATGAATGAAATTATGTTAGAAATTGTGGGGGAGGAAAGAACAATTTCAGATGTTAAGAAGAGAAGAAACTGATTGGAAGAAAATCGTACGTGAAGAGCATGGAAGCTTCTCAGTTGCTGCCAGTGACCTGCCAATACTGGCAGAATACCTACGATGATGATTATCCGAATTAAGTAGTATCTAAACTACTGTAGTGATTTCTATGTTTTCCCATCGGGAATTGAACTCAGGACCTGGTTCACCGAAAATATGAGCATTTATCATTTTCTTTTCTCTTTATTCATTAAAGCACGGAGGAGGCAAATGCCTCGTTCCATCCATTTAACGCTTTATTTTAAAACTATTTTTGCTCACAGTTATCTCGTAACCCATTTAGTCACATTTGTTCTTTTTTTACATATATAATATTACATAAACGACAAAACATGAAACAGAGGAGATTTAAAAAATGTGAATGGCCTTCATTGGAGCTCATACCCAGGATAGACCGAGCGAGAGTCGTAATCTAGAGCTGAACATCACAGACCACTCAACTATGGATATCGTCTACTAGATCAACGAGGAAGGTTTTCAAACTCATCATATTCGGCGATATGATAAATTGAATAATGCTACTAATTTTAAGTTTGTTTGAATAATTTAACATTTTACGGTATATTAAATATCCGATATGATTATTTTTGTCTGCAAACATAATCTTTCATTGGCGTCTGCAGCTCATAAACTTTGGGGGGACAGACTACCGGGAGGCTGGGATGTATACAATCTCTAGTAAAGCGGAGGGTCCGGGGGTCCTCCCCGGAAAATTAAAAAAAATAGTCTTCGTACATTGCATTTTAAAGCATTTTTTGAGTTAGAAAGCAAACAAAAGTTTTAATTTTTATTTTTTATTTTTACCTTTGATGATGTTTTTTTAGAAAATTTACTGAAAACACACGCACACAGTTTACAATTTGTTTGTTTATTCAAGCAGTAGAATTGAACTTTTACAATTTTAGTTAAACTTTAATGATACCAAGTGTGTGTCAAAACCAAAATAATAATAATAATAAAAGGTAGTGTGAAATGAATACTCGAAGTGCTGAAAACAGGTTTCAGGCGCACAAGACTGCAGATAAGAGTCTAGAAGGTAAAAACTGGCAGGAGGGCATAGAACTCGGGCATATCATGAGTTTACTATGAACTTTCAAAAATGTATAAATAATAGCTTCAATTACTTTTCTTACTCAAAAAAAAGTGGTGTGCGTAGCCCCTCAGCCCCTGGCTAAATCTATCTCGGATAAAACGTATTTCAAGGGGACACATTTTTATCATCTCTTTCAATCTTCAACAAGAGAGCAAAAAGTCTTCCCTTGCTCATCCAACAGAGAAATGTCTTTAGAAGTAATCAGATAAGAAATTTTGCAGGTGTCCACTCAGCCGTGGACTCAACACCTCTCCTTATCTTTCGTTCAGCTTTTTCTTCAAGGAAGTGATTCATTATCACGCATTAAAAATAACAGGAAATCACTAACTAGTTCATTTTTAAAATACTGATTCCATTTCACAGGTAGGGAGGTATATGAAGACACAATTATATATAAATCTCCAAAATTGAATTATAAATTAGATATTTAAAACAAAAAATCTGTGCATTGAGATTTATATAAAATTCGTTTATATGAGTTTTACACTCGTAAGCAACAAAAGCTCAAGTTGCTATTTCGATTCAAATAGTCTAATATATATGATAAATACATATTCCTTTTTTGATATGCGAGACGGGACATAAGTGGATCTGAACCACTACTCAAGTTTGTATTTCCCCGGTTTACACGGTTCTATAATTATATCCGGAGGAATTGGTGCGTACATAAATAATCATACAAAATCAAATTCCTCGTAACAGGGAACAAATGCATCAATAATTGTGTGCCCATTAACTCTACAATTAATTAGTAAATCAAAAATCATGTTATATGAGTATATGGTAGATTTTTCTCACTACTGTTTCTCACTTCCATGAGATGGCTTAGGGGAGCATTTACATCCATTTGAATATACGTATATACTCGTACTTTGAATTTTCATTATCTAAATGTAAATGAAATGAAATCTTTGAGTTTTACGTCCCACGGTTATGCCGATTAGGATAAAGAGGAGCTAAACAGAAGAATTTGTTACCATTTACATCAGTTTTCAGACAGTTCACTATACTCTGAAATGGGAAGAAATCAAACTTGGAAACATTTTACTAGACTTCGTCAGAAAGTGCAACATGTAAAGAACATTACAAGGTTAAAATAAAATAAAGAACAAAGGTAGCACAAACGTGTTATGGAAACATTTAAAAACATAGCAACCTACTATATTAGTGAATCCGAAAAAAAAAGTTTTAACGAATTTTAGATATTCAATTTTACCATCACAATTTCAGATGTAAGTTTGGATACGAATCAAAATCTGAGATTCGAATTTCGGATCCAGATCCGAGATTAGAATTTCGAATCCAGATCCGAGATCCAGATCTGAGATTCGGATCCGAGGTCCGGTTCTAGGTCCGGATCCGACAAGATCCGGATCCGGATCTCATTGGGTCCGGGATATCCGGATCCGAAAATGTTTAGCCATTCCTACCTAATATTGCTAAAATTTATACTATTCAGAGAGATAAAGAGATACATAGTATCAAAAATATGTTTCTCTAAGTATAATACTTGACTCTTTGACTATTGGATGGGCTTCGAAATGGCGATAATAAATGCTTTAAAAAAAGTTTCGGACCGAGTGTAAATGTGAAAGGTTGTTTCTACCTTTTGTCGCAGTCTGTGTGGAGGAAGATTCAAGCATTAGATTCACGAGCTGTATACAAGGAAGATAAATCAGTGCGTACACGTAATGGAATGATTTGTGCTTAGCATTTCTAGCAGTGAACCAAGTTGAAAGGGGCCTGAGATATATATGTAATGTAGAACGTATTGCAGAGCATACTGAAGAATGAGGAACAGCAGACAGACTTGATGGATTATTTTGACTTATGTGAGGAGATCTTTTGTCGAACTCAGTACCTAATTGAGGAACCGAACGGTAATGGCATTATATCTGCCAACAGAGAATGAATGTTGTCTATCACTTACGAATAAATTCTGCGAAGCGTAAAACAAAGACTTCTCGCACTTGATTGGACATAAGCATGTGAATTGCAATACGAGGTATCAAAGAGGACCCAAGTTTTCGGAGCTACAATACAAGAGCAGACGGAAGTTGGCATTGAAAAAAAAGCAATACTTCGATTTGAAAAAGGAACTCAAAACTTATGCACTAGTCTAATTGGCAATAAACTAAGGAAAACTGATTTCTAGAAAGTGCAATACATATTATATATTTAGATTAAAACGCACCTGAGATGTGATTAACGTGCATTAAATTGTGAAAGTAAATATTTTTGTCTTATTACAGGGCCCACAACAGCTTGTCATATAGACAAGTATAACTAATGTAAAACTTTGAGGATAGAGAAATAAATACATTCCTTTCTTGGGACATTGAATCCATATGAGAACAGTGGCGGCTTTTCAGATTCTATCAGAGAGGCAAGATTATGCTCCGACAAGAGCTTGACGTTTTTTGTTATATATTAGTATAGGTTACATTAAAAAAATGTATTTCTCAAACTTAAGTAGGAACAATTGCTTCCCTGCCCTTCCAAATGACGGCCCTGTATTAGAAAGTCTTTACTCGCTATATTTTACAGTTTTTGATCTACGGTGATCACATTTTAAACCGGAAGAAGTAAGAAAAATTAAACTCTTCCGGTTTTGTAGAGTGCTACGAGCGCAAATGATACGATTCCTTGAAACGCTGAACCGATTTCCAAAAACCGTTCGTCCCTATCTATTACCGTTTTTATGGTACGGCTATCAACGTTAAAATTAGAAATTGTTGATTTTAACACTCCCGGTTTCAATAGAAGGTTAACGGAGTAGATAGCATGTATTGTTGGGACGTTTAATTGATTCCAGGAAAACATATCTCGGTATCTCTCGCTGTTTTTGCTTAATGGAAATCAATAATGAAACCAGAGGTACTAGTAAATTTCAATAATGTTCGGTTTTAGAAGAATGTTAAGAGCAGAGATGATATATTTTATTGAGAATTTGATTCAATTTTAAAAATACAGCTTCTAGCTATGTATTATCGTTTTTTGTTCTATGTCAATCAACGTAAAGCCCTAACTTGAACGCCCATATATTTCTACACTTTTATGAACTATTCCGAATGATCAGCAATAAGAAATTCAAAGCAAGAATATTTATTTGAAACATATACTAGACAACTTTAACTGAAATATCAGTGAAGTTGGGAGATTCATATACCTATATAATTGTGCCTTTATATACCTCACTACCTGTGAAATGGAATCAGTATTTTAAAAATGAACTAGTTAGTGATTTCCTGTTATTTTTAATGCGTGACAAGGAATCACTTCCTTGGAGAATGTTTATAGTGATCTTAGAAGAAAAACGCTGATCGAAAGATAATAAGAAGTGTTGGGTCCACGGCTGAGTGAACATCTGCAAAATTTCTTATCTGATTGCTTTCAACGACATTCCTCGGTTGGATGAGCACAAGGAAGACTTTTGCTTTCTTATTGAAGATTGAAAGAGATGATAAAATGTGGCCCCTTGAAATGCGATATATCCTCTATCTCTAATGTAAATGAAAGTCAACAATGTATAGTTAAGAAATAGTTGAAAATTGTTTTCTTTCTTTTCTTTTAGCTAAACTGAACTCGCTCTGTTTTTCGCTATCTTGAAACGAAAAAGTGTCTTTACTGTTTACTCCATCTTTACCTTCAGAGTGTCAAAAACTTACTCTTTTTCACAATTGGAAACATACTTTTGTGCTACGTTTTCATACCAACTTTGTCTATCATTGTTTCGTGAACGTAACAAACTTCTGCACGTTGAGCCTCTTTTCAGTCATAGTTCACCTAAGATACTTGAAATATTGCGGTGGGGAAGAAAGCAGTTTTATGGGGAACATGTCTCCGGTGTCCCCGATGGGATTGAAGCCCGCGATAGTAGTAGTAGTAGTAGTTGTTGTTGTTGTAGCAACTGTGGTAATAGTAATATGTTAAATATTATAAATAAATTGAATCCAATCCCCTGTTTGGTTGAATACAGGTTTGATGAATGAACTTGAGTTTGATGACGTACGTCTTAGTGATTGTCATCATTCTGTCGATTTACCCTCCTGCTTTACTATTAGCCTGCTTTACGTTTCCAGTAGGAGTTAACTAAGTATAGTTCAAAACATACGCTGAAACATTCCTCACTGTTCCAGCTACTCAATGTGATATCACAAATGTCAAATTGGAAACGCTGTCGTTAGAAAGCCTTCCTTCGGGGGGGAGGGGGGCACGGTAGCTCAGTGGTGAAGCGCTTACCTATGATGCATGAGGTCCCTGGTTCGATCCCCGGCCAGTAAGTTTGTGGTTGACAAGATGTTGACCGTGTGTTTTTCTCATTTTACACTCCCGTTTCCTTCCACGTTATTTCATCAGTTCTTCCATCATTAATTTGCCTTAATGGTCTCTCTTAGCCTAAAGGACATAATTGCGAGACGTTATACTGAAAAGAAAGACTTCCTTCTCAAAGCTGACTCACTGATTGCCTGGTGGGCCGCGGTGGCTCCGTGGTAGAGCGTTCACCTCTGGTGCATGGGGCCCCGGGTTCAAACCCTGCTCCCGCCAAGTGAACTTTGTGGTGGACAAACACCGTGTGCGTGGGTTTTCTTGGGGTTCTCCCGTTTCCTCCCACTTTCTTCATTCCACCATTTCATTCATTTCTCATCATCACCGTCTCCTTTAGCCTAACCGACATACCGTAGGACGTAAAACTCAAAAATTTCATTTTTTTTTTCACTGAATGCGTGAGCAAATCGAACTTGCGCTCAACGAACAGTCTTTTGATTAGGTATGTACTAGATCCTTCCATCTTCCGAGAACTTAAAAGGAAACAAATATAACTTTTTTTTTTAGGTGACGTTGTCGATTACTTTAGAAGTTATGTCGTAGTAGAGACTCCACTCCTCTATTACGTACTGTGCATAGAGCTTTTTCTTTAAATCTGTTTTTGAGTTTTTGCTAGAGGGCATTATGTGGGCATTAGCTTGATGACCTTGACTTTCACATATACAGCATTCCTTTTTCTAGTTAGTTGCGTTTGGTTGTGGAAAATTCACAATTTGAAGAGAAGAAAAGTGTTCTGGCTAGGTGAGTGAAGTTCTTATCTTACCGTGCTACCATACCGTGAAAGTGAAGCCCTGCCGGCTGTACAAACGTATTAAATATGTTGCTGTTGGACTGTGGAGAAGTTGTTTCAGTATCGTTCTCTTTTTATTTCTTTTCGGTACTTTCTCTTGCTCGAAGAACACAGACGAAAAAAGTGACAACAGATTTTTCATTATATGAAGTCAGCACAATATATCCATAGGTCAATGAACTACGTGCATTACACAGGTATTCACATACACTCAATGTTAAGAACCGGAATTGTGATATTATTTGGCATTCCCTAAAAACTTATTTTTCTTTGCGAGTTATACTCTTGAATATTTCCTCCCTTTTGACACTGATTATTTTTTTCTTGCTAGCTGTAACAGATAGATGATAAAAAAAAGGTTTAGTTCATGTTCTCCACGCCTAGAATCAAGTTAACACTCGGTCCATCAATTACTCTACCAATATACTATAGACAAAATCAGAAATAATGGGCTGCCGAATGGTTGCACATGCACTTTTAAGTGCAGTAGAGCAACGATTGTCTAACCCCCCCCCCCTAGCCAAGTTCCGTTCTAACAGATGTTCTCTTAAAAAAGTTAACTAAAAAGCCGGAGTATATGTAGCGGATCCAGGGGGGGTGTCGAAGGGTCATTCGCCCCTCCAGCAACACAGGCACCAATGTTGCAAAAGCTCGGTGAGAGAGAAAAATCTTAAAACGCCCCAATCCCCAGGGGCCCATCCTGGATACGCCCTTGGTGGTATACGAGCAAAAGCTGAAGCGACGCGGCAATTGGTATAAATTAACAGAAATAGGGAATAAGTTGAAAAGATTCGAATACCTTGACCTCAGGGTCACTAGCATAAAGCTCCAGCACTCACGGCTATCGAGTCCCTCTCGCTGTCATATTTTAAAAAATCCAGTCATTCCTACTCGATTGTTTCTCCCTTACGAACCACGTCCCGTAGTAATGAAACAACTCCGCTCTTAGCAAACATTTCCAAAACAACTTCAGGACTATTTTATGATGTAATTAAAAAAAAAAACACCTGAAGGGCATAATCATGGGACATTAAACTGAAAGGTTTTATTTTAAAAAAATACTGTAACGTTTGTTATTTTTATTGCTTTACATTTCAACTTACACAAGAATGATTGAACGTGTTGTACAGCAATTAATATAAACGTGTTGATTAAACTGTGCCTTACATTGGCAGCGCCATTTGAGATTTTACCAGGAGTGGGTTAAGATTCTCTATCGACATAAGAGTTCAACTTTTTTTTTATTAGTATATAATTTATTAAATGTCACTTCTTTCTCCAACAACTCAGAGGAGGCAATTGCCCTGCCCTGCCCTTCCCAAATGACGCCCCTGTTTCTCATTTTTACAACTGTACGTCCAAAATTGCGCTTCATCTTCCAGGAAGTCTATATTATACGAGCCTCGATTATCCGAGGTTAGTCCGGTCCACATAAGCTTGGATAATCCTTGCTGTACTGTACGTGATTTGTAATCGATCTTCGGTTGGGGCTCATGTAATTTGGATTTCAAATTGGGGTCGCGGTGACTCAGTGTTAAAGCGTTCACATTCCTGATTTGATCCCCGCTAACGCCAAGTGAACTTTGTGATGGACAAACACCGTGTGCATGGGTTTCCTTGGGGCTCTTCCGTTTCCTCCCACTTTCTTCATTCTACTATTACATTCATTTCTCATCATCACCATCACCTTTAGCCTAGCCGGCATAATCGTGGAACGTAAAACTTAGATTTCATTTCATTTGTATTTCAAATTGAACTGTAAATCCCTGAGTCGTATAACATCACTGATGAAAAGAATAATTAAGTTTTAAACAAAATTGAATGTAATATATATATAACATAATATAATATTTCAGGCTGATAAGAACTTTAGAAACCAGTGAGTAACAATAAAAATAGGTTGAACTTTTTACGTTGAAAATTGATGATGTATGTGTCTAAAGTAATAAGTTATTTGGTATAAGAAAACGTTCTTGTTCGGTATATGTTTACAGACCGATGATCCAGTTTCCATTATTTCTCCGGCAAGTTTTAGTTTCACATGAGAATACGTTTATCTTTAAAAAACTGCGAAAAAGGAAGTCTGATACAACCTGAGAAGCATAACTGATTAATTTATTCCTTCCTAGGTCGGAAGAATTTCAGTATTTAATTGAAGTTCGTGATATAGCTAACACTGAAATAATTTCGTCAATTCATGAGCACTAGCCAGAAACATGGTTAATTATCCAGATGTTCTTGTAGTTCCAATTATTTCGTCTTACATCTGTGATCATATAAGGGAAAACACTCTTTCTTCATGAACTTTTCGAGCAAGCATATCATTTTCCCATTATTTATGTGAGACAAGGTTGCTACTAGAGGTTACGTGGTTGTGTAACCGGCTGTTTATAATCTCAAAAATGTTTTTAAAATGTTAGAGTAGTATTTGAGTAAAAATTTAACTTTGATCTTTAGTGCAAAGCATTATTGATTATCTTCAAAAATTCAGTTAAAACTTGAAAGAGAGCGAAATGAAAGTAAAGCATTATGAGGGAATTGGTGAAACGGGAAACGTACAGACTAAGGAAACCCCATAGACGCGATGTTGTTCACCACAATTCACATTGCCGAGGATGTAACCAGGGACCATTTTCACCAAATGTGAGCTCTCTACCACTGAGCCAGCGCGCCCCTAAGAAAGAGATCAATTAAAGTTTATAGTTGCAGGAGCTCTTCAATTACATCCAGTAATATTGAGCATGTGTCAGGGATCTTCCATTTCTTAACATGGAAAAGAACCTGGGTAAACCAGAATCGTCCCTACCTTTTCGTATTGTCGAAAATTGCTTACAACTACTTGACAACCACCAACATTCTATTTACATAACAGTTACGTATTTTTCTGCTAAGCAGCAATTCACTCAACTCAGTGTGGGTGTCATGGAGCAGTGAAAAACAGAATAAATGGTTGCAACCATTGGCGCAAATCCCGGGGGATTAAAGGAGACATGTCCCCTCCAAGAAATTTATGTCCGATTGCCACAAAGGAAAGTGAGATTAAATTGATGTCCGCGTGTTTTTATCACGGGCTCTCACCTCTGATTCCCGATGGACACCCTTGAAATAGCAACGCCTCATGGTAGTTTGGGTTCCGCCTCAAGCTGTAGGTCCAAGTCTCATATAGGCTTGGTGCTAAGCAGTGGTGTAACTAAAGGCTTGGGGGGCCCTCCCGCAGACAGTGTGGAGCGGGGCCCCTTCTCTACGTCCCACTTCACGATTTGAGGGCCCCCTGATGGCTTGAGGCCCCCCGCAATGTGGGGTCTACGGGGCTCTTATTTACGCCCTTGGTGCTAAGAAACGACGCTAACCTTCAACAAACAAGAAACAACATGATAGGTTCGATTCCAAGTGGAAGTCCTGTCTCTAAGTCTAGGCCCACCAAAGGTGAGCTTACTTTATAGTGAGTATTGGAACAGCAACATTGCGCTTGTGTAAATATTGCAACACTGCACCCTAAATACTGAACTAACAGACAAAGAAAAAAATGCGAGGGAGAAACTAATGTAGTAGTGTATTTGCATCTCACAGTATACTAGACACAGGTGTTACAAAAATGTGTTACAGTACTTTAGGAACAGATTTCTCTCATCATTTTTTTTTTTTTAGGTCATATGGACCTTTGCTCAAAAGTGGATAGTTTCAGAGTTGTAGGGTGCCGAAAACGTGAAACAAGTGAACTTTAGAAGTTCATAGCTCACTGCTTTGGAACCTATCGTAGTCGGGTCAAGACATCACTGAGGAACTGGTATGTGAACTATGCAAATATCCATGTTTAAGAATGCTTCAGTACTTGCACTAATTTTTAGAGAGGTAGGTGGAGAGTGATCAAGTATTCCCAAACAGCCTCTGAAAAAAGTTATTGTGCAAGTACGGAGGTTGTGGAAGATGGATATATGGAGAGTTCACATACTAGTTCCTCAGTGATGTCGACCCGACTACGATCGGTCCTATAGTTGCTGAACTATGGATTTCATGAATCTTTAAAGTTCTTTTTTTCTCACGTTTTTGGCACCATATAACTACAAAACGATGCAGTTCCGACCACAGATCCATATGAACGTTTTTTTTTTATTTTGTTTTGAGGAATCAATTGCCGAAATATTGTGACAAATTTTCGTAACACCCTGTATAATTTCTTTAGTATACCCTATCAAAATGTCAAATTTAATGGTATTTAATTTTAAATAAAATGTTGTTCGTACAAAATTTCCAGTTGCTTGGTTGAGAATTAGAAAGAAAAAGTTAATTATCGTTTAGTCGTCTTATTTCACACTCGTGTATATCGTGACTTAAAAGTGAAGTTTAGTCTTTTCTCTGAGTATCCATTTAATTGCCTCTTTTTACACCAGTGATTACACATTGACAGTAATAAATTAGAAGGAACGTGGTTAGTTAAAAGACAATGTTGAGTAGGCGTAGTGGTTGTGGGTCGTAAAATAATCAAGGTGCATGTAGCTTATTAGTCGACAGTCGTACTTATGTTCAGCATTGTTTTTCAAATTAGGTTCACCCTGCGTTAGTTATTGTTTTAGAAATATGAAAGTGGTTGTACTTATAAATATTGCTAAATATATATTTAGCAATAATATATTTTAAATATATGTCCTCTGTTTTCCTTCTTTAACGATTTTTTTCTTTTAAGCCACTTTTCCACATTGTTCATTTGAAGTGTTACTTCCTGTATTACAATTAGAGATACCTGTTGAAAAATTGTGTTCTTGAAATGGACATGATAAGTTTAGAGATTTAATATTGATCTGAGGAAGTACTACAGATTTCATTCTTAGGATAGAAATGAAAGCGACTTGCATTCGGCAATATGAAAATGTCATTATTTGAATTCCACTCCAAATATGTTTTGAATTGTTCCATGTAAAATAGTTTACCACCTTTATAATTTTGCAGAAATTAAATATACAAGTTGGTCATTGGCACTCGGGGAACAGGAGATGCTAAGAGTTTTCAAATGAAAATATTTGAGCCATAAATAGATTATCAAAGAGTTGAATGAAGTCAGTTGTATCACATGGAACTTCCAATTAACTAACTTACTTGCTTCCTGGTTATAAAATAAAAGCGTTCAATATAGGAGGAACACGTCGCTTGCATATGAAGTACGCTCGGGGTGTAGTTGGAAAACATTTTGGAAAAGTGATCTTCGAGCAAATCGAAGTGGGATGACAATAGAAAGCAGAACTTCAGAGAAGTAGGTAATAATAATCCTTAGTACCTTGACATAGAATAGAACCCAGTGACAGGATTTCGTTTATGCTGTTGTTCAAAATTTAATTTCTTTTTCAACACCTATGAGACGTGGTGGGTCCAAGATAGGATTCCAACTAATTTATGTGAGCTCCTGTCGGGAACCTAACCCTTAAGAGGCCTTATCACTGCGAAATTAAAATACCATCAATTTTACAGTAATTCTGTGATATCTTCAAATAGATAAAATATAATCGAAATGTGGAACAACAGCGCCCTAGACAATATTATTTTGCATGAGGTACAGTTATCACGAGTCACCTAGTAGCTTTCCGTTTGCAGCCATTTAGAAACGCGAAAATAAATGCCGGGTTTCTAAATGGCTTGAAATCGAAAATAGATAAGTGAGTGGTGATAACGGTATCTCATGTAAAATAATATTGTCTAGGGAGGTCTTGTTCCACTTTTGATTATCTTTTATCTATTTGAAGATATCACATAATTACTGTAACATTAGCAGTATTTTAATTTCGCCGTGATGGGGCCCCTTAAATGCTAACCAGGTGTCCACGAAGGAACTCTATTTCGATTTTGTGCCCATGAACTTTAGGGTTACTTAAGCCATATAATTAGTTATTAACGATCAGTCCTTTGGGTATGGCTTCTGTAAGCCTATCTTAAGAGTCTGACATTCTAAAAATAATACAAAATTTACCATTTTTCTTTCATTTGATTTTTCATATGTGAAAGGAGATAATAAAATGCTACTTACCACAATCATAGATAATGTTATTCTACAAAAGAAAATATGAACCTGAAGAATTTTCAGTGTTGCCATCCATAGAAATGACAGTGCTGCCAGGATAACCTTTCCCTCAAAATCTAAGTTAGGGCATCGACTACAGGAACGAACTCAACTGCATTTGATTACGTATCAGGTTGTTTTGGAATTACTTTTTAAATAATAGTTGTATTTAGTTTGTAATAAACAAAATAGTTTTAGCACACAGTTTTTAAATAACATTATTATTTAATTTTAATAAGTAGTTCAGGATACCAAAACAATATGATACGTAATCAAATGCAGTTGAGTTCGTTCCTCTAGTCGCTGCCTTAACTTAGATTTCGGGGGAAATGTTATTCTGGCAACACTGAAAATTCTTCAGTTTCACATTCTCTGTTGTAGAATAATATTATGTATAATTGTTGTAAGTTACATTGATTACTCCTTTCACTTACGAAAAACAAGTAAAAGAAAAATGGTAATTTTTTTTTTTTTTTTTTAAGTATATCAGGCTCTTGAAGATGCACAACTACTCTTTGTAAGTGCCCTAACTGCAGTTCTTTAAAAAGCTTTACGGCTATGTTCATGATCCAAGGGAGTGAAGTTAATAGGCAGGCCTTAACTGAAGTAATCTCCTTTTAAAAAAATCATAGAGGGAATGAACAGTTCAAACAATGTGAAATATCCACCCTTATATGATTAAATAAAAATTATTTGAGATTTGTGTTTTGAACATGTCTACTATTACTACGTAAAGTAACTTTTAAATTTTCTGCTGCTTATCTAACACTGTTACATTTAGATCTATGGAAGACTAAAAGACTATGTGAACCGTCTAACTAAACTAACCGCTTTGAAACTAAATTAAATGTGTAATTTATCATCAACTGAAATTCCCTGTAGTTTTCGTGTAGTTTGTTCTGTTTGACGAAATAAATTTTGTTAATATATTCCTTGTAAACGAATATTACGCAAGTAAAGTTAATGCTATTATAATAGAATGAATTGTGAATTTGAAACGTGACCAAGCACTTCTCTTGACGCTTTGGTTGATTATAGTTATGGCCTTCATTCATGACGTTCTACAGATGTTCGATGACGACATATTGAAAGAAAAAAAATCGTTAAGGAGTAAAATACAAAGATGGGTATATGTTTTGAGTGTGTAAACTGTGAATTGTTTGTTAACGATGTCCCGTCGTACTCTTGGATTCGTTATGTAATGGAAAGGTGCCTCGTTGAAACATGCTTTTACTTCGAGTTGCTTAGCAATGAAGCGTTGAACTCGAATCACACTTCATCTTACAAGTTAGCAAATAACCATTAACTTCGTAAGCTATTTCCACCGTTTGACGATAAAACGCATCCTCGCTTTTCATACATGGTCAATGATGTGGATAACAAGTTTTTCTTCCAACTTGATATCCTCCGGATTTCGTAATTTTCTATGCAGTACGCCAGATTCTCTTTAATTGAAGTTTTTTTTTTTTTTTCAAAGGAAAGTTACTTAGTGGTTGACGCCAAAATTAATTTCATGACCTCTACTACACATAGGACACTACCGAATTGTACGTAACTAACTCACTCACTCACACTCTATGGCCTATGAAACCTGGAGGTTCAATGCCGCGTTCACAAAAGCTTCCTATTTCCGCGAAATCCATCTTAATATTGTACTCCCATCTGAGCCAGGTCCTCCTAATGGTCGTTTTCCGATTTGGCTTTCGGTTGAAACTTGGAAAGTGTTTCTACTTTCTTCCATTCTGGCTACATGACCCTCCTACCTGAGCCTCCTATACTTAAGACCCTTACAATGTTTGGTAAACAGTGTAAATTATGTAGTTCCTCGTTATGAAGTTTCCTCCATTCCCCATTCCCGTTCCTCTTGGGTCCGAATATTCGTCTCAGGATCTTGTTCTTCCCTCACAGTAAGCGACCATGTTCTGCAGCCATACAGAACAACAGGCATGGTTATCGTTTTGTAAATTTTAAGCTTCAAATTTCTCGACAGAATTCACAATGACAAAACCTTTTGAACTGAATAATAACACGAATTCCCTGCTTTTAGTCGACATTTAACTTCTTCGTGAATGTGGTTTCGATCTGTTAGTATTGATTCTAGATACTTGAAAGTACCTACTTGATCGAAAGTATTATTTGATGTTTTAACGCAGTATTACGACCCCGACGAACTTCCACATAGTAACCGAATTCTACATAGTAACTTGAAAATAGGAGAGACTGGGATAATTGGGATCAGTGGGGAATCGGGAACACTCAAGTTTCTTACAAACTACATGCATGAACCCGTTACTGACTTTTGTTACTCTGGTTATAACAACATTGAGCACTGTAGCCAACGACGCTATTTTTTTCTGTCAATTAAGGAAAGTTACTGAAGATAGTTATTTCCCTAGCAGTATGCTACAAGTTTATGGTTTCTTAATTAAGTTATCTAGCATCTTCATAATTTTGCATCTTCATTTGAAGTTTTCGACACAGAAGTTCGTTTACAAACTATTAAGTGTTTTATTATTTTTATTTTTTCGTTTACGCATAAATGGGAACCACAATGATAACTGATAAAATGATTGTTTACTGTATGTTTTCAAATGAATACAGTTTTAAAAAGGTGTCCCGGGTTCGATTCCCGGCGGGAGCTCATGTGGTTCGGATTCCACGTTAATCAGTAGGTCCACGTCTCATATAGCCTCGCTGCTGAACGGGACGTTAAACTCAAAATCAACTCAACTCAACAGTTTTAAAAATTAAATTCAGACAAACTACTTCATTTGTTTCGTTAACACTAGTTTGATATTATAGTAGATGATAGTCCTTATAAAAGAAGTTGGCAATTTGTTCCTTTTTGATTTAGTATGCTGTTGTTGTGAGACCATTATTCATCCCAGTCACTCGAGGGTGTGAAAAATTATTATTATTATTATTATTATTATTATTATTATTATTATTATTATTATTATTATTATTATTATTATTATTATTATTATTATTATTATTATTATTATTATTATTATTGGTGTAGCTACCTTTTTACTAGATTTAAAACATGCCTTACGCGTACACAAGATAGAAGATGCAATAGCTAACGATACATTTATAAAATTTCAGTCGAGAGGCCGCGGTGGCTCAGTGGTAGAGCGTTCACCTCTGGTGCTAGGGGTCTCGGGTTCAAACCCTGCTCCCGCCAAGTGAACTTTGTGGTGGACAAACACCGTGTGCGTGGGTTTTCTCGGGGTTCTCCCGTTTCCTCCCACTTTCTTCATTCCACCATTTCATTCATTACTCATCATCACCGTCTCCTTTAGCCTAACCGGCAAAACTGTGGGACGTAAAACTCAAATATTTCATTTCATTTTTTATTTCAGTCGATGTAAGATTTTCCTTAGGTGACTCTTATGGAGGAGTAGGGCAAGTGGCTCTGTGGTAGAGCGCTATCCTCTGGTGTGTGGGGTCCCTGGTTCAATTCCCGGGCCTGGTAGACATCATCGTGTCCGTGGATTTTCTCGGGATACTCCCGTTTCCTCCCACAATTTCAATTCACCAGTTCTTCCATCATTCATTTTCCTTAATCACCCGTCTCCCTTAGCCTAAAGGGAATAATCGTGGGACGTTAAACTGAAAGATGTTACCTTAAGTGATGTCCACTACCCCGTCTCTCGTATACGATAGATACGATTAGGTCGCACAGTTAGAAAGTTGGAAAAATATATACCGTAACTTTTACTATAAGGACTTTAAATTGCAATGTTAGGTTGGTTGTGAACCATGTTTAGACTAAACCTTGTTAGTATTCATGTCAAACAATGACTCGTGTAATGTCTTAGACAATGATTTTTATGAAGATAATTATAACTAGTGATCTGATTTGCCATTGCCACATACCATCACGTATGTGAAAGTAATGATGCCAAGCTTAAACGCAGTGCTGTTCGTAGTGCTAGTTATTAGTGTTGTTCATAAGACTGGAACTGTTGTTTTTAAAATTCGAAATGAGACTATAAATTACCCGACTCGAGATCAACATTAATCGCACAAAAGTGTTTATAACGTTTCTCTAATTACTTTTCGACGTTTGAAGTCTTTACTATATGTAATCACGAAACGTTCATGATATAAAGTCCGGAATTTGAACCCAACCCCACAGTCTAGCGAGAGACCGGAGCAGCTGGAATAAATGGAATATGGTCGGAAGCATTTGAGCGGGGGACTCGCTCTCTGTGTGCTGTTTTAAAGCGACAGAACAAACTTTGACAGTGTTTGTTTTTCTTATTTTCTTCCGCGTGGAACATCGAGCAAACAAAATGGAAAAGGAAGTTGTAGGAGTTAATATCAACATTTTTGTTAGGTAAAGATACAGAAAAGGGGTATTTTGCTATCAATCCTTATATTTCGTGATAATTGCATAACATAAGAAAGATTTGCCAAAAATTTAAATATACAGGGTGCTCCAAAAGTGTCGAGACATCTTAAGTAGTAATAAAGACTGCAAAGTATAACGAAAGTAACAATGTAGGTTGGGAATATGAATATCTGCGTTCATAGTTTCTCTCAACAGATATGGTCCAATAATGCGGGAAGAAGTTAACTTACACCACACTGTCACTTTCTGCTTGTCCTGTATCTTTTCAGTGGTCTCTTTGGGATCATCTGACTAATAATGGCTGTTACGATGATTCAATTATAAGACTTCTTTCAAACAGGTGTGGATGATCTTGCCATACGAGCATCATTTCACAAAATTCAAAACACCTATCGCAATCATCTCCATACAACTTTTGGACATAATATGGCTTCCATGGTCTGTGATGTAACTCTTAGTGGAGAATTGCACGCACAGAATGGCGTGTAATGCTACTTTCTCTTGCAGCCTGCCTTGTTAATTTTAAAGGGTTTTCTCGAACATCTCCCTAACTGTGGCCCCTTTTCCTCTGACACCGAAGTCACGAGCCTACCTGCTTTCTTAATGTCAGCGGCACTTTCGGTAGTCATTAATTTTCTGTGGCAATTTTTAAGTGTTTTTGCATCCAGAACACTTTGTCTCCCATATAGATCCCACCACCACCGTTGGACCTGAATTACAGACTGCCACACCTCAAATCTTCCTGCAAATTTGACTCTCTCCTCAATACGTAATCGTCGTGGTATCTCTGTGGCTTCAAAGGAACAACAAAAGCTTCACAGATCTGGAAAAAATACAATACTTTAGTCTATAAAACAAGATACGGTAACTTTCATTGCTATCTACACATAACATCAATAAATAATCTCAATTCACAATTGGGAGCAACTTCCGTCCACCCTTTATATATATGAGAATGTTAGCCCTGATGCCGTTGCTAACTTTCATGTAAATGGTCACGGCCCATATATATAATGCTCTGGCCGTGACCATTTACATGAAAGTTAGCAACGGCATCAGGGCTAACATTCTCATCCTTAACACTTCAATGGTTAAGACAAGGATGATGATGTAAAGTTTTGCTAACCCTAATTTGCTTGAACCCTAATAGCTAAAAATTACTCCGTAAATTTAGTATTGAAATTTAACAAATTCAACTTTTTAGGTCTGAGGTTTGTAATGTTAAGTACATGATAAAAAGAATGCCATGAGCCGATCAGTATGGGACTGTATACCTACTTTTGGGCCACCCTATAAAATCATAGCAGATATTTCAACTTCAATACTTGACTGTGACCGAAGTTGTGAATCTTAAACTGTTGTTAATTTTTAACTTAGGACTAAGTTGTTAATATTGGACATTATTGCGATATTCAGTGGCGGATCCAAGGGGGAGCTATAGCCCTTGACGCTCAGGTATACACTGGATAAAATGGGCTTCAATCCTGCTTTACACTGGATGAAACGGCAAAATATGGTTTAGCCCCTCCCTTGATCATATCCTGGATCCACCCCGATATTTATAATTCGATTTCGAAGTTAACCCACACAATATCTAGATTTATACGGCACTGTAACAACCAAATTTGCACATAAACACACTATAGGGCCACTCAGAAGGAAGTTGGCTAGAAAATGTCAGCTGTTACAATATTTTCTCAGCACGCTAAAAACACGCCGTCCTTCAGTATGAGGCTTCCACAATAATGTATAATAACTGCACCAAACACCTGTCCAAACTCTTCTTAATTATCACACATTTTACGGATTGTAGCTTGCACAAAACCTGGCAGTTACATCGTCGTATGAGAATCAGAGGAACGTAACTCCATTTTCGTGGATTTACAGGAGAGAGGGGAAAAGTTTTTTTATGTTGTTTTAAGATGGTAAACACATTATTGCATAGCAGACAATTCAGTGACAAAGTAAACTTTAGTAATACTCAAATAACACCAAGTAGGGCTTTCAGAATTATGTTCGTAATCCAAGCAAACAAAATTTCCATTCTTGGAGTTACGTTCCTTTTGGTTCTTATACGACGATATAGGCCTATCAGAAAGTGCAACGAACAATAAAATCCTTTGCTCTACACTCCGGCAAATTTCTCAGAATTCTGAATAGCTACTTGGACGAATTCCGCTGCACATGAAAATTAACACAAAATTTCTGTTGAATACTAAATATTCTGTTGCCAATACCTAAAAATGATATAACCTACTGAATTTTTACTTCTACGCTGCTTGTGATTCATGGTAATTTCTTAAACGAAGTAAAATAAAAAAAAAACAGTCCACCAAATAATGAGTAAAAAGATTTTTTAAAATACAATCTTACCCCTTTAACGTGCCCATTCTTAAACATGTCAACTTATATTAAAAGTATTTATCACTGGCGTACAATTTTTTCGTAGACATCCGACCTTTTTGAACAATCGCCTTTCTGACAAAGAACCACCATCACCAGCTGTATCGGCTAATCAGCGCAAAGGGCTGAAACAAGGACTCGCACCTTGACCAATCCTATCGCACGTATTTCTTGAGTTTGCGGTCAACAGAAACGCGAACTTTTAAATACGCAGTAATAAATAAAATACTATTATGAACTCTTCAAGGTATGAACTATTTTAAAAATATGTAGAAAACTCGAAAACAGCCTAACTTATATTAACATAGTCACAAAATGGAAAAATTCGGAAAATATAAAGCGCTACTAATCACTTCAAATCACACACCGAATTCACAACTCTTGACTTGAACACACACAACTCTTGACTTGAATACATAGAAAATAGCTTATGAGTAAAAAGTGCAATGTAGGGGAACATCTTTAAACAAACACTTAACAAACGAGCTCAGTTTGGGGGACCAAAAATTGTGTGAGGACAGGGCTCCATTTTGCCCCCATGGTTACATCCCCGGTGAGAACTAGAGCTCTTCGAATGTAATCGGAAAGCTGAAAGTAATGTAACTCAAATTCATATTTGGAATTAATACAAGTAGATTGCAAGAAAATGATTCAAAAAACTTAATACTGGAGAAACATAAATGTTGATAATGTTTATCGGTAGAGCATAGTTAAGTTTCGTCTAACTCAAAAAGTAGGCCTACGTATACATATTGACGCAGTTGTTTCTTAACCTTCACGTACCAATTTGGCAAGTCATTTCTCAGTATCACACGAGCGTGTCGATTCTTTTCTTTTTTCTTTTCGACAATAAACGAATAGCAGATTTTTTTAAATGTAAAGCAATAAATGTCACTCAGTGTCAAAGTGATGAATGATCCACAGATTGGTAGTGAGTGCTTTCGGAATAGTGTATTTGAAATACTATACCATGTTTATAGATTGCCACAATGAAGACATTGTTTGCTGCTCAGTAAAATGTTCATACAGTCACGTTCAATATTCTTGCGTATATAGTCTATAGAAGTGCTACTGGAAGACAAAACAAGTTTTGAACGTGATTATTCAGGTATGACTGTAAGGACACAAACGATGCTATAAAACTTGAGCAGGTGGGCCCGGGGTTCAAGTGCATACCGGGGAATTTATATTACCACGTTCCGTCCTTGCTTCAAGGTGGTTTGTTAATCACAGGTTCAAGTTCCGTTACGATTCTATAGCATTGTAATTGACAGGTCTGTTTTGAAGTGCTTGTCTCACTGCTACAGGAATTTTTAGTGCTTCTTAAAGCTCCCAAACCGTGCCTTAAGCTCTCTCACGGCTATAATGTTTGGCATCCCTGCCGTTGGCGCGGGGATCCCGGGTTCGATACCCGGTGGATTTCATGTGGTTTGGATTACAGTTTGAGCTGTAAGTCTGCGTCTCATATGACATCTGTGCTGAAGGGACGTTAAACTGCGAGACATCATTCACTCTTCGGACCCCGAGTAGACAAGTTGTTAGCGTCCTGCACGCTTTTGATGCACACAACCTCAGGTTGGTTGGATTAGAGTTCAGCATTTCTTTCAGCAACGAGTCTATATGAGAGATGGACCTACAGTTAATGGTCTTCACTACAGCGAAGTTAAACTACCGCAAATTTTAGAGTTTTTTTTCTGTAATATCTTCAGAACAAATAAAAATATTCGAAAAGCAGAAACGTAGTGAACTAGACAATACGATTTTGCATGTGATATCTTTACCACAATTCACCTATCGGCTTTTGGTATACCGCTATTTACAGAACCCGCAATAAATGGTAAATCTATATTCAGTTCCAAATCTGAAGCAGATAGATGAGTTGTGATAACAGTATCACATGCAAAATCGTATTGTCTACTCACTACGTTTCTACTTTTCTAATATTTTTTATTAGTTTTGAAGATATTACACAAAAACTTTAATTAGCGGTAGCCCTAGTTTAATTTCGCTGTAGTGAAGACTTTTAACGTGGGATCTAAACCACATGAGTTTCCTTGGCAATCGAGACCTGGCCTCTTGCGCGAAATAGCTACGAGGGAGATCAGCTCACACATGACCTCAAATTCTGCAGGTATTGTTTACAGTAGGATACTCTCAATTATGCTACACGATGTAGGACAAAAGTTGCAACAAACACTCAAATGTTGTAACATTACTAGTAAATGTACAGTATCTTGAGGTCAAGGATATACGCAGGATTATTTTCGGGGAGGAGTCCAATATGTTCGGCTTGACACACGAACAAGTACTTTGTACTATCACTATTATTACTCTACAACTATAATAATAATATTGATAAACTTAAGTTATCAGCACATTACGAAGAACTTTCTGAAATTTCCTGAAACACGTTGCAGAATTCTGATGTGTTACGTCTATTCGCGGCGTTCGCGATACCCGTATTAATGGAATTCATGTATATTTTGTTCGAGAGAGAGAGAGAGAGAGAGAAAGAATTATTTACGAGAAGATTAAAATATATTAGAATGAAAACTGACTTATAATAGTAGGGAACCTTTAAAAGTGGATTATTTAATACAATCCATAAAATAAAGGGAAACAGAAATTTATGTAAGAATATATACTTTAAATTCTTTCCAATATTAAATAGGCCTGCTTTCTAAGATTTAGAAGTGTTACGCGCAAAACATTCACATAATTATAAACAGACATGCGATAGCTTTATCTGAGTTTGTCTGTACGTTGATGAATTTTATGAATTCAGGTTTACTGGTAATTTTCTCTCAAACCACAAGATTATCTACATCGAAAATGTGCCACCTAGAATCATCTTTAAGGTATTTTGAAAAGATCAGTGAACTTTTAAAGCAAATTGTCCCAATGATTTCGCAGATAATAAGAGAGATGATCATATGATTAGGTACACACACGTGTACAAAGTAGAACCTTTTGCCTTTCCTCAGAACGTAAATCCAGGGTATAACACAAACATGTTATAACGCTTGAGAGAAGGTTCTACACATGAAAAAAAAATCCATGTGACGTAATAAAACTTGGCGTCATCACTGAGTTGCAATCTGCCGCAAATGTTGGAGAATGATATGACATCGTATTGCAAACAAATTAGAAATGCGAATAGAAGCGGTCTCAAACATTTTTGAGAAAGTATTACCTGAATTATGTAATGGTGTCATAAGCAGGGTGTTAGGAATGTAGTGCAGGGAATTTCAGAAAGGAATAAACAGGGTGCAGAGTCAGTGTGGATTTTCGTGGACAGACTGACAAGCAAGAACAGGACAAAAGAAAAAAAGAATGCGAATCATGCATATGCAGTACTTAACGCTGGACTTGATCAATAGCGCTACTACAAAAACCAAGGACCATTTGCCTATCACATCAAACTTGTAACCTGTCTGAAATCTCACTTTTACTGGAGATGATTGGATTAGATTGGATTTGAGTTTAGCGTCCCGTTCAGCAACGAGGCTATATGATACGTGTTGTACCTACAACTTAACGTGAAATTCAAACCACATGAGCTCCCACCGGAAATCGAACCGGATCCCCTACGCCAAAGATGCGTGCGCTATCCACATACCCACGACTGACCTCTGTATGTGATTGGAGACATCAGCGGAATGTGAACCCCTATCAGAACGCAGTCTTTTCCCCTATATAAGCATCACTAATATCATTTTACGAACGGTGTACCGACTATCTACGGATAATACAGAGAACTTACCTCCGATATAAGACACTGCAACAGGTGTTCAGAATGACCTCCATTAACGTTCGTGTACGCACGACATCTGAGAAACATTTTTCGATACAGCTTGTCTCACACATGAGGCATGGGCCTCACTTTGTTCATAGCAAGATGAATGCATTTTTGGAGGACTTGTGCAAGTGGCACTGGTGTCGCATATACTACTCTCTTGAGACGGCCCTACAGAAAGAAGTCCAGTGGAGTTAGGTAACATGCCGCAGCCATTCTGAAGGGCCCCCATGTTCAATTTTCTGCTAAATATGTGATCCAGGTGCTGCGTACCGGACATAAAAAGTACGCAGGGATTTCATCGTGCTGGAATAACATTCAAGTGAGTATATCCAGCATAACGTGCTCCCGAAAAGATGGATAACACGTTCTACAAGAAGTGTAAATATAAAAGCTCGGTGCCACGGGATGGAAGGATGTGGATCTACTACACAACTATCGATGATGTCCCATGGGGACCCTCTTCAGTGCATACGTGGCTGTTGCGACTGTCAAGTACAGCTCGTCGGTGAACGTTGTCTCATCGGTGAACAATATCAGCTGAGGAAAACACTGATCTTCTACAGTGTTGCAGAAAACGCACAAAATGCATTGCATGGTAAAAGATCGCCTATCCCCATATCTTACACCCTCTGTAAATGGTATAGGTGGAATTGCTGCTCATGGAGAACCCACCGGACACTCATGTAATCCATATCGCTGGTATGAGGAGTGATGCGAGCACTTGTTGATGAGGAATCCGCCACAAATTCAAACAGTCCGAACATAGCTTCGTCAAACGCAGCCGTACGGCGTGTCCTTGTAGCACTGCAGTTCAGTTCTCAAACATGGCCTGTGCTGGCGCGTGACGACTGGCAGAATGGCTTTCTAGAATGACAAAGCCCTACAAGAGACAAAATGCACGTTTCGTCTTCATCGATTTCTTCTGGAGGTCGACGTAATGTAATCGCGCTTATAATGTTGAAAGTGAAAAGTGACAAAATGTGCTAAGATGCCTGACTTCAACAAGTAAGATAGACGCAAGCTAGCATCAGTGATGTAACAATGTGATACGCACTGCTGCTTCGGGGCAACTTTCAGTCCTAGCGGGTTGGAAGAGCGCAGTGATTTTTCTACACTTCCGAAAGGGGGTTTATAATACTCTATCAGACTTGAACAAACTCAAACTCGGACAAGCGACTCTCGAAACTTGGGTGAACACTTGGATACTTTACATCCGCAGATATCGACTAACGCCCCTCCAGATTGAAGGTACTGACGGAAACGGGGAAGTAGATGGTGTACGTGAAAGATGCAGCAAGGAGACAGGCAAGGAATGTGTTTAAGGTATCATCCTATCATTCGTCTACTAGAACTGAGGATACATCCAGGGAAAGCCCAGTGGGACACACAAATCTTGAGATTCAAACACTTCTCGAATGCTTCTGGCCAGTATTCCGGTATACTTAAAGCATCATATGGTACAACAAAGCAAAGGACGCAAGTCGGCAATCGAGGGGGGAGCTGCTTTTTCTTGTACATGTGCAGCTTCCGTCCAGTGACATCCGTGACGCTTGTTTGAGAGGAGAGGGCAAGACTGTTTTGATAAGGGTTCACAGCCTGCTGGAATTTCCAGTCTTCTCCAGTAAAGTGCATTTTATATGAGGGCACAAGTTTCGTGTGAGGAGAATGCTCCTTGCATTCTATAGTCGCGCCAGTGATGAAGCTATTTATTGTCGTTATATGCTCATATGCATGACTTACTATTTATAGGCTTTTCTGTCCACTTCTTTTATATTAGTCTGTCTACCTCTAAACACAGACTCCGGACTAGAAGTTGCACAGAGATGAGGGGAGGAAATCCCCTTTGGTAATACGGAAATTTGCTACAACCAAAGGAGATTTCCTCTCATCCCTCTTGCAATTCGCACACTGTCAACAGATGTGGACACGAAGCGCCAAGAACATTTTATACACGACGACTGTAGTAACTATAATATAACTCGTGATACCAATATAATTACAAAATAGATTACATTTTGTTGCTATGTAACATGGAACTTTGAAACATTTTGCAACTGATCTGAATATTTCTTTTGTTTTATTATAAACCTATGGTGAATTAATAGTTTACTTGTAGTTACAAATGGTTACCTTAGTTGTTAAAGCAAAAACACAAAAAATGTTGACTCGAGCTGGAATCGAATCCAGGACCCTCTGCACTTGAGCCGTAGACGCTCCTCACTCTGGCACACCGTCACTTGGAAACTTTACGCGTCGTATCATATATGCGGCGAATCGAAAACTTGAAGACGCTTTTTCTCCGCTATTTTTGGCTATTGCACTCTTCCAGTTTGCAGTATTAACACTTTAAATGTGCACTATCGCCTCGTGAAAAGTGGCCCCGAAGTTCATTTACCAAAGTCTGCTTTCTCCTTGTAAGTGTAGATGATTCTGCAACCTACGCTACGTATATATATATAATATGTGTGTGTGTGTGTGTGTATAATATGTATAATTTTTCATTAAATTGTCACTGTGACAGCCGCCATCGCGTTGATGACGAGCGGCTGTATGCAAGAAAGCTGGCTTCTGTGGCATATAATATACATTTAAATGTGGTTTGGAATCTTCGTCATATTCTGCCATCTATCAGGGATATATAGAAGCATAATGCGTTGATTTTTTTTTTCTTTGTAGTGTTGTGTCTGCATTGAAATAAAGAAAAGTCTTTCTGACCAGATTTCTCAAAACTGAAATAGTATGTGACAGTTTCAATAAACTTAACGTAGCCTTTCTCAGACAGGAAAACAAGTTATTGAAATTTTAGGAAATGGCTGTAATGCTCTTGTCAAAAATCATTTTAATCATGAATAAGTTCGAGGGTCGTAATGAATATTGTTATATGAAAAGGTTAACATACTCGTATTCAAAATATCTGGTTTCATACTCTTCTTTTAAAACCTCCATATGTAGAATTTTATAAAACCTGTTGGCCTAAACTTAAGAAGCGAAGGCAACAACTGATTCTTTCCAATACCCAATTTCCAGCAAAATCAGTTGAGTTTTTATTTGCCAAGGAAATACATTGTCGTTGACGGCTTGCAACACTTCATTTTACGAGACATTGAACATTTTTATTATTACCCAGTTCTCCTGTCTATCAATTATTATTCTGTCTCTTCTGTAGTAATAAAGTTTCTTCATAAATTTAACATTTTCATTTTTTTAAATACTGTGCAAACAGTCTTACCTCATTCCTGTCTTAGTATTGAACAAGATAAAACCGTAATTCAAACTTTTTTCAAAAATTTGCTTAATTTTGGAAATAAACCTGCGAGAAATTTTTAATTTTCAGATTTTAACATTCTTAGATTTTCAACAAACTTTAAAAAGTCGTTAATGAATTCTCTGTCTGTGTGGTGTCTGTTATTTGCGATTTTTTCTATTTTGAGCCCTCCATTCGATAGAGCATTAAGAACTACCTGAGAAAGTGATGGAATTTTTCGCGTCACTCGTACCGTTCCCGGGATATTGGCAAAAAAAAAAAATCCAATTTCGAGAGATTTAAGGAGCCTATCTCGGGTACCGTAAGTCAGAGAGAGATGATATTGATGTTGATCGATACCTAAGAGGATGGTGAACATTTTGGTACCAAATAGTAACCAATGGCTACTGGCCACCGTTCTCCAGATATTCGCTAAAAAGTTCGAATTTTGGGAGATTTAAGGAGCCATATCTCGGGAACTTTAAGTCATAGAGAAATGAGATTTTTTCTATTTTGAGCCCTCCATTTTGAGCATATGTCTTCATAAAACATTATGGTAGGACGTTGAAACAGAACCATTAAACAAAACATTTTGAAAAAAAAAATAGTACTCAAGGAATTTATAAATGGATAGATATATTACAAGAATTGTTTAATGAGTATAATAATAAAGCACATATAACAATTAGTATAAAGCCTGTAGGAGTTAATAAGAAAAATTAATTCTTTGTAAGTTCGTTCTGGTAATGCTCTTGGAGTATTCTCAACTGGGTTTTCCTCCTTATATTTAATACTACAATAAACTTCTGTGTGTATTCACGCAAATATTTTCTTCACGCCTTGGTGCATTTATGAAGTGGATGACAACACGGATGCTTTTCTGTGGTAAAAGTAACTAAATTACTATCTTACATACGTAAACACAAGGGAAATAGTTGTTAAGCTTTTGTGTTGAGTGTGTTTATGGACGCATTCTGCATTGCAGATGAAGACATTTGAATTATTCACGTGCGAGAGGTGGTGCACATCTTCAAAAGTTTATCATATAACTTTTTCGTGAATATGTTAAATGATGTCGCAATTTAAAGTCATGCATAAAACGCTTTAGCACGAATGTCGTGATGCAATATGTTCCAGGTGAAGACTGAGAAACAAATGCCTAGTTTAGTGTAAGCCTACATAAAAATGTTCCAAGTAAATTATATAATTCCGTTAGGGATCATTTGTATGCATAGTGTGTAGAGAAATAGTAATTTTAATAGCTTATTTGTCTAATATTTTTTTAACCCGGGGATATTTTTTTTCATCACTCTTAACTGGTTCATCTGAGGAGTGATGTTTGAAAGTGAATTGTCTACATGATTAATCTTAGACTCACAAAGCGGATACTGGGATGCTAGCTTAATCCCGTAGCATAAAGTGGGAAATCGTAGTCATAATGGTCGCTTTAGAAATCAAATTTAAAAAATTTTACTTATTGTTTGAACTATCATTGTTCACAAATTGTATGGCTTCTGTCCTATGTCAAATAACATGCGATGCAAATTTGTGTAAACTATGTCAATTTCTAAGTGGAAATTGAGTTCCTTCGTGGTTGTATGGGAAATGTGTGTTTGGTTCCCGGTCCCACACGTTTGATTTATTGATATTCTTAATGTCTTTTCTTCAACAAAGAGACTAATCTCCACCGTGGCATCCAAATCACATGTATTTTCACTGGCGTAAGTTTACATGTTGTTATAACGTTGGTTCACGTCTTGTATAGCTTCGGTGCCTGAAAAGTGATGTTAAAATCAAACTGAAGGGAAGTTTGCGATTTTGCAATTGTCTGTTTGTTGAATCTTCAATTAATTGCATTTTATCTTATTTCTTTTAGAACTATGCTGTGTATTGACTTGCATAGTGACAGTCGGACAGTAATTGACCTTACTTATTTTTGTTGAGATCATAGAATATTATTGGGAAGACATTTTATTGTTTTCTTGTTTAATTATGCAATGGAAAATGACCTGAAACTGCATCCATCATTCAGATATGATTACTTTTGCTGTGCTCTTCAGTTGTCACTGAACCCAGTAACTTTTGTACATTTAAAGTCATACGTACAGTTGGCTACAAAAGTTCTTTTCGTTTGATGATATTAGTTTCGTAAAGAACTTCAGAGTGGAAGGCCAGTTTGAGTACAGTTTCCAGTAAATTTAAAAGAATGTGATTTTCTGTGCGTTCCAGCCATACCACCGTTATTCCCAAAGTACATTTTACCAATCGGAAAGAACTTTTGTCGTTGACTGTACATACGCAATCGTTAATTTTTGCTTATACAAGAATACAACAGATAAGCGCTGTCGATATTGGGAGCCGATCCTGAGGAGCAGCGGGTCCCGGGCCCTCCTTAATTTAGGTTGGCCCCACGATTTGGATATCATGCTTGGATATCTGGCAACAAAACATATCTGAAAGCTCCCCACCCCAAAGTTATACAGAATCGTCACTATTCGCTGTCAAGATGTAAAATTGAAATAAACGAACGAACGTAGCTGACCATTATTATGGTTCAAAGTCTGCTTAGTTCAGTTCAGAATTTCTTTGTGGTGTTTGCTTAGGAATCAATAATGTACGAGGGGGAGTTCGAAAATGTTTGTTTTCCCAAGCGACTATGAACAGAGGTGGGGATGCAAGACCAAAAATAGCATGTAACATTACAGATCAGACGTTCCTTTATTTTTCGACATAAATACCACATGCATTGAGACATTTGCCTCACCGGTCTATAAGCTTCAAAAACCATTCCAGGAAAAATTCAGGGTTCTACATAGTGAAGAAGCGTCGAACAGCGTCGATGGTGATACGCCGGTTTGCTTGAATCATGTCATCCATTATCCTGACATTTTCGTCTGTAGTGGCCGTGCACGTCCTTCTAGGTCTCGGTGTGTCCAGCACTTGCTGCCGCCCCTCACTGAATTGGCGACACCGTCTCCGTGGCATTTGTTTCGACATCACATCAGGCCCATGGACTGCCACGGGGTGGTTATAGATTTCTGCTTCCGATACGCCACGTGGCCATTCATAGCGGACAACCGCACGCATTTTCTACTATGACCACGACGTCGAAAGACGCCTTCTCTTCATAGCTATCACGCTCAGATTGATAGACTCGTCTCCGGTTTGCGCAGGCGCTGCGACGGCGCTATCTACAGAATCTCAGGCGAACGATATCCATTTGTTTCTGGGTGTTTTGCGCGTGCAACTGCTGTCTTGTTTCTCCCCATTGTTGTTTGCTTTCCTGAGAAACTTATTTTTTGGAGTCTCCCTCGTATTCTATCTGATAACGCCAAGCATGATGTGGTTTCTCTATTATCACTCTTGAAAGACACAATCCATTGTAATTATCTTCGTTCGAAACAATTTACACCATTAATATTATCACATGCAAAACTTACGTAATTCGTCTCAGTCTGTGACTAATATGATCAAGGAGAAATAAACGTGTGTTCAATCTGCTACTGATAATTACATGAGATTGTCTGTCGGCATTCCTCAAGGACATAGCCAATCATAACCATCTTAATTGAAGATCATCGCGACTACCACCATGTCTTTAAAAAATAGTCAATATTACTCTAGCCATCTCCGGGAGAAGTTGTTTCAATTAAAACATATATGTGAATGCATAAGTGATTTACTCACTTTGTTATCCAACTTTAAGGAAAGCAATATATCTCCAAGTGATAATATAAGCGGATTTATACGAAATCGATCAACTATCGACCAAATATTTACCATTCGCCAAATACTCGAAAAGAAGTGGGAATACAATACCCCGGTACATCAACTATTTATTGATTTCAGAAAGGCTTACGACTCGGTTAGGAGAGAAACATTATACAACGTTCTTACAGAGCTTGGAATACCGAGAAAGCTAATTAGATTAATTAAGATATGTTTAAGTGAATCCCAAAGTAAAGTCCGGGTAGGAAAATTTTTGTCCACGAGCTTCCACGTCGAAAATGGCCTGAAACAAGGAGATGCGTTGTCGCCATTATTATTTAACTTTGTGCTGGAATACGCCATAAGGAAAATCAAAGATAGCAACCAGGGCCTAGAGTTGAACGGCATTCACCAGGTTATGGCATATGCTGATGATGTAAATTTAATAGGGGATGATATGAGAACAGTAGAAATAAATGCAGAGATATTATTAAACGCTTGCAGGGACATGGGTTTAGAAGTAAATGCAGAGAAAACTAAATACATGGAAGTGCGTCGGGACCGTAATACGGCAAATTGTGGAGGCGTTAAAATATTAAATAATACTTTTGATAAAGTGGATACTTTCAAATATTTAGGATCAATATTAACAGACGAAAATCATATTCACGAAGAAATTAAATGTCGACTAAAAGCAGGGAATTCGTGTTACTATTCGGTTCAAAATCTCTTGTCGTCGCGAATTCTGTCGAGGAATTTGAAGCTTAAAATATATAAAACGATAATCATGCCTGTTGTTCTATATGGTTGCGAAACATGGTCGCTTACTCTGAGGGAAGAACATAGACTGAAAGTATTTGAGAACAGGATCCTGAGAAGAATATTCGGACCCAAGAGGAACGAGAATGGGGAATGGCGGAAGCTTCATAACGAGGAACTACATAGTTTATACGGTTTACCCAACATTGTTAGGGTCGTCAAGTCTAGGAGGCTTAGGTGGGCAGGTCATGTAGCTAGAATGGAAGAAAGTAGAAACGCTTTCAAAGTCTTGACTGGTAGACCCATAGGAAAACGACCATTAGGAAGACCTAGGCGCAGATGGGAGGATAATATTAAGATGGATCTCGCAGAGATAGGAATACAAAGTAGAAACTGGATCCAATTAGCTAAGGATAGAAGTCAGTGGAGAGCTTTTGTGAACGCGGCACTGAACCTCCGGGTTCCATAGGCCATAGAGTTAGTTAGTAGTTAGATAATATAAGCAGAACCATCTAGAAACAATACGATGATTTCATTTACACAGTATCAAAGGCGTTCATGTACCATTTAATTTATACATACCTTAAGTTATTTAGAAGAACATATTTCTGAGGACATATTCCGTGACAGTTTGCTTCAACACAATACAAAATTTGCGAATTAGTTTGTGAATAGCATTTATAATGCATTTTTGCGTTCTTTTCCCTCGGGTTGCTGTACACAGGATTTCGGGAAGACTGGTACGGAATGACACCCTTGGCCAATCAGACACAAATTACAAATCTTCATATTTGTACAATAAAACTTAGTTGTTCACCTCTCTAATTTGGCACCCACATGAGATTGATCGCATATCCATAGAAACGTGTTGGTGACTATGGTCTATCAGTACATATTTGATTAGGGGTCTTGTTCCGTACCAGTATTCGCAAAATCTGCGTACCGCAACGCAAACCCTAGAACAAGTAATTGTCAAGTGCCACACCAATTGTCGTAAACTAAAGCCATATTATGCATTGCGTTGACGCAAACCCAAACGGTACGAGACCGCTCTTGTATAGGTAGATATCTTTATGGAATCAAGTATTGCCAATTTACCTGTTATACGGGTTATATCCGACTTAAATGTCAATTTAAAAATGCGAGTACCTACAGACGCATACAGGATCCAAAGTGGTGTTGCTGATTACAGGAGAGATGAAGAAAAACTTTGAATGAAACTTCTAATAAAACACAATTTTAAAAATTTTCTAGTGTTTAATTAACGTAACGTGATCATAATGAAGATGGATGTAGTTAGAAACTGAAGGTAGATTTGAAGCCGCTTGACCAACACTAACACCACCCTTTATTCTTTGCACAATTCTTGCAGTTATAGCTGTGATAAGCGGTTCCGGAAGCTTAAAGATTTTAATCCTTGCAAAGTGTGTAATAATTGATTTGATAATACTTTATGAATATATTATTAGTTCAGTCTGCAGCGATATTCTTTCAAAAATGTACTACTTACTTGGTACTTCTTGTACAACAAAACTAAAACACTTGTGTCTGAAGAGAGAATTTTTGTGCCAGCTGAAGGGGCGAGCAGGACATGTCCCTTTCTTTACTTTGAATGTTCAGGCTAACAACCCGAGATTCCGTGTAAATAATTCATGGTTATGATTAGTAGCAAAGTGTTCATAATTTTCATGTGGTGTTCTTACACAGCAATATTCAAAACTATGTTCTTGCCGAATACTTGAATGGGGAAGTAGTTCGTAGCTCATACGTCACGGTATTTCTAAGTGTGCCGAGGTGCGTGTGACCCCTGTGTGTTTTATATTGAAATATTACGTGTATTATCTTAAAATCAGTATGTAATAACTACATTGGAATTCATACTGTACATTTGTGTTGAACGATCGACTAGAAAAGAAAAACAATTTCATTATGACTTTCATTCTTCGCCTTTAGAGTATTTATTTGGTATTCGTACATTGAATTAAATAAAAGTGAATGCTCTGCTTACCGGTAACCTCAATGTTTGTCACAATAACCATCTTACCAGTGTAATGCTGTTGCACGAAAATTAATAACTTGTAAACAAATAGTTTACTGTGAGTTATTATTCACTCTGTCCATATCGTTAAGTCAACTTCATTTTTGCATTTCTTATTACCAACACTGTCATATCCATAAACATGTTTAGACTACAAAGAGTTATTACTTTTGGTTGACTTAAGAGTACTACATATGCGAGATCTAAGTTTATGCAACGCTAAGTTGAAAACAAAAGAGGCGTAACGATGAATGATTTATTGGAGGTTGTTTTATGACAATAAATATGTTCAATGTGATTTAAAATATCAGCTGTTCGTTGCTTTTTGCTGCCATTGTTGCAGTGAACATCTTCTGGTTAGATCAACGTATGTCTAAAGAAGCGTGTTTAAAGCTTTAAAAACAGAATAAATGTATTGTAAGTTAAATTTATGATAACAAATCAGATTCACATTGAAAAATGAAGCAAAAGCTACTACTAAAATTGGAGTTGATAATGGAAAGATAAGAAATGTTTGTGTTACTACACTCTGCTTCATTATCATATATGTCACAAAATTAGACTGTACTGAAAACAAGAGTATTGTTTTAATAGAACGAGAACAACTGGAACTGTGTTTATTTGTAGTCTCAGAATGAGGTAATGTTTTAACTATTATGTATGTGGTGAAGGTGTATGGTTGTGGGTATCATACTTGGTTGTGGTTTCTTGTATTGACTTCAATCCATTGTAGTGACTTTCTTCTGGTCTCGTGATTGGACTTAAGGTGTGGTTCTGTTTAACAAGCTGCATTGAAACATCACTAAAAAGAATATTGAACCATATTCGATCTTGCTACATTTGACAGGGAAGTCATCAAACTTCACTTATGTTCTTAGCAGGTCTCATCATCAGCATCCTCATCTCAAGTAACCAGCGTTGCGGAGGAAAGACCTGCCTCACCAATAGAAGTCTCCGATGCGGCTGCTGCAGATTGGATGAGATTGTGTCAAGATGCCGCCAGGTTTGAAGAGCATGGAAGAAATTAACACACATCCACAGGACCACTAAGGAATGAAATATAATCAAGCTGTTGGAGTCGTGCATCCGCCAGTTAAACTACATTATTTTATATGTGTTACACATCGTGCAAACCAGTGACGAATTAATTACGAGATGCTACCCAAAATTTCCGAAAATCTCCTCGTAACAATCAGAAAATTTATCTTAATTCCTAATTTCTGCCGCCACCTTCAAAGTAATCACCTGGGATTTGCATACAACGATTTGAGCGATTCCTCCATTGCTAGATGCATTTCTGGAACCAGTTGGATGTTACATGTCCTACATTTTTTCTCTCTCCTATGGAGTGAAAACGCTACTCTTTGAACTGGAATTTCATCTTAGGGAAAAGTTAAATATCAGGAAGGGCTAAATCAAGCGAGTAGGTTGGGTGAGTAATGGTTGTTATTTTCTTGACAAGAAGTCCGTCCAAGGGAGAACATACTTCTCTGTAATTTTTTTTTCATGTTCAATTTAACGCAAGAATGCGTTGACATGTCACGTATGGCCGTCCAACTCTATTACAAATAAAATACGTTGTCTTGTGCAGGGAATACTGCACACACATTCACCATCGTTTCTGTTGTACATAATGATGGTCGAGTCGAATGTTTTCATTCGGTACAGACTCCAGTCATCTTTGAAGCACTGCAACCCCTAAAATCTTCTTGCTTGGCTTAAAGTTTGCTCACCAGAAGTCCCCCTCAGGATTCGGTAGCTTTCTTCTTCTTTTTGTCTTTACTCCCCCCACCCTCTTCACTGCCAGTATCTCTCCATGACAGTCTGTTACGTGTTTCTGAAAGTTTTTTATGTGTAACTTGATCATGCAATTTAACATTTGGCATAGTAAATCTTTATATGAACATTCTGAGCCATGTCTGTATTTTTCAGAATAACTGAACATCCTTACATCCAATATCACATGGAAAAAGCATTGACTCCTTCAGTGATTCGAAATATTTATCTAAGAAAAACAGTTTTTGCATCTGGACAGAAAAAGCATTTACTGGAAGCGCAGAAAGCGCAAAAACAATGGTTGTTAATATATTTGTAAAGTCTTTCCTTCCAAATAACCTTTTTACCTTTACTACATGTTACACTTTTTCAGAGCTTCTGATGCTCTATTTTTGGGCTCATACCAGGACTTGTACTGGCAATCTCGAGAGTCACTTCTATTCTTTACCCTTCAATAATTTATAACCTATTTAATATAAATTAACAGCTGAGTAGCGCAGCTGTAATAACGCCTTGCGCAACCAACAATTTCAACGTCTTGTCTTCGAAACCATAACTTTAGATTGCTTCAGGTTGAAACAAAATTTGCATCTGCGTTGCTCGAGCCATTTTGAAATTCACAAACACAACAGAACACAATATAACGAACCCCCCCAAAAAAAAACTTTGAAACGCTTGCATTCAGAACAATGTCACTTGGCAAACTGCTTGTTGAAATACAAATCAAGAGGCAGTTAGCGGCGAGAGATTGTACTTCTATTGATTTGGACGGAGTATTAAGTTCTCAGAAGTTATGGGTAGCACCTTGTGTAGCGCATCGCACCAGCTAGTGATTTTCATATTTCGTTCTTGCCCTGTTCGTATTCATTTAGCACCGATAACTGATAGCGTCTATGTTTCGTTGAGACGACTCATATAATATTTAATTGTTAATATATATGTTGTTTGTTTTTCCTTTTGTTATATAAATGCTATTTTTATATTTGGGAGCATGTGATAAGTATTACAGTGCCATATGTAGGCTCTTTTTAGTTTTGTTTATAAAGGGATACTAATGTCTTTAAAAAACTTCCTACCACAACTAAGAAAGAAAGAAACAAATAAATAAACGAAAAAGAGAATTTTCAACATAGTGCATTTTTCGTAGAGTCTTAAGGACTGTACTTTTGTTATAGATAAATTCAGTGTGAAGAATCTGAAGTTGGAAGAAATGTTTTACTCATGTTCAAAAAGAGGTAAGAGTTAAGGTGGTGAAAGTAAAAAAATTAATGGTTCTACAGTAGCCCAAAAGTAGGTATACACCCCTGCATAGATCGAATATAACATTTAGTTTATGGGTTTATTTGCTTCATCTCTTCAGAGCTTAAGATATAAGTAAAATCACATTAAGAACAAATAATAAAGAAACTAAGTCTACCTGATGGGTAACAATATGAAATGATATAAAATGCAGTGAGCTGATCAGTATGGTACTGTATACCTACTTTTGGGCCACCCTGTATATTGCAAAGTTCTGTTTCTGTATTGTTCTTCTTCACATTCGAATACAGTTGTGGGCTATGAATAAACTCTGATTTTATTCTTACGTACAGTTGCATCGTATACAAATGTTTTGTTCCTCAGAAGTAGTTCGATCCCAGATAAACGAATTAGTGGTGGATAACATCGCATCCGTTAATTTTCTTGGAGGTTTCCTTTCACACTCTATTTTTTAAAATTATTGTTGTTTTGTCATCCACCTCCTTTAGGTTTAGGCTATGGGAACACACATATTGTAAATCTTTGCTCTGTCATAAACAGGTTAGTATACAAAGCTTGAAAACAGTACAGTAATGTAAACTTCACTGTACAGTTTATTTCAAATTAAATTAAATTTAATTTTGCATTGTAGAAGCATTGTACTGCAACTGAACGTAAAAAAAAGGAAAGAAAAAAATGATTGTCATTGACAAGGAATATAAACACCAGAGTATGGATAAAGATGAGGCAGATTTGAATGTACACTCATGTTCAAAATTGTCGCATGTCTATAAATATGTGTTTGTAGAAATATAATTTGATAGCGAATTCGCCCGGTATTTCTTAGGATGTTATTATGTGTATAATCGGCAGAGACATGTGTGTGGCAAATTTCATGCCAAAAGAACAGTAAAAAATAATAATAAAACGAAAATGAAACTTTCTTGTCCATTTTGCAATATTTTGTTTTACTCATTCTAATTTTCGTATTTATAATTCTCTTCCTATGAAATTTACCACAAATATACGTACATTTCCCGATTGTACACATAGTATCAGTATTAAAAGTACCCTGCAAAATCATTATCAAGTTAAATTCTCACAAGAAGACAGTTAAGATATGCGACAATCATTTTGGACATGAGTGTACATACAAAATAGTTTCTACAAACATTATTCCAACAGATCGATAGATTGAATCTGTACTAAGCTATAACCCCAATCTACTAAAGGAAGCTATAACCACAATCTTCTTTGGAACCTTCTTCCACCTCCTAGAATTCTTTTGGAAAATTAATTTGAATAACGTCCACCACCTTGCTCGCAAGTTCTTGGTGATTCCATGATGTTTTCGCAAACTCGTTCATTATCGTTTGTGTAACTACCTATTTTGATTGGCAGTTTCGTAAGATTTATGAGCTATGAAGAAAAATCTGTTTGCCATCAATATGTTACTGGTTTCTTAAATAAACCTGAAAGGGAAGGAATAATGGAAGCAGTTGTTGGTCTCTTGCCTGTATTGTGAGTGGTTTATATTAACGTAGAAAAGTACTGGATAAATATTTGCTTTAATTTTTGGTTCAAAATGTGACTCAAATGCTAATTTCTGAAAGATAATACAACGTTGTTCAAGGAACTGGGTGAGATATTGTAACACGTAAGGTATAGAATATAATATGACGTCATTTATAATATATTTATAATATATTTGATTTTGCGGAGATCAAATATATAGAACTATCTTCATCCTTTAGCATTCCAATTAATCGGATTACTTCTCCCTAACATGTGTCGTATTCCCATTTAACGTTTCTTCATTCCTACTCAATTGTTAAAACAAGTATAGTAGCCTGGGTTGAACTCAAGTCAAAAAAAAATGAACAAAAATAATCAAAAACACGATATTAGTACCGAATTCATAGTTTTTCGAAGTTCGTGAGTTGATTGTCGACACTCCCTATACCATTTAAATCTATGTTTGACTCCCATTGACACTGCTGGGGTAGTGGGAAGAGGATGACAAGTAAAAATAATTGAACAGCCGCTATTAGTGTGGAATCCATAGTTGTCGCTGAGATTAATAATTACAATTCCGATAGCGTTTAAGTTCATCCCTCATCCTCCTGTGGGGTGAAAAGGGGTGAAATGTTAAAATTTCTGAAATGACAGTTTAGTGTCGAATCCATAGTTTGGGTTCAATTTTTCCAGGCAGTTAGATTACAATAAATTTGCTTTCCTTCCTCTTTGAGTTGTACTCTATGAGATATTATTTACAAAGTACTGATTGTATAATTTATTTTCTGGAATGGACTCGAAAAATCTTTACGTTTGTTGTTCTCTTGTTTGTGATGAAAGGTTTAGATTAAAAACCTCTATTAATCTCTCTTATTCACAATAGTATTGGTAAAAATGTAAATTGAAGTATACATACTTTATAAAACTTTTTTGGATCATTTCTATTTTATCGTTATTTGTTCTGCTAATGTTTGACGAAATTGCACTTGGTGAATTTAAGTTTAGATCTGATAAGTTTTGTATAGTCTTGTATACGTGCTATGGTTCTTGAAATTCGACCAGTTTCTAGGTAAATTACCGGTTGCGATGTTTGCATGTTTGATAAACTCACATTCAGCCTCCATGTGAATGACGTTATGATCAAAAGTTATTATTATTAATAATAATAATAACAATATGTTGTCGGTAGAAAATCTTTTGATGTTTTCAGTAATGTGCATTGTGTTCAACACGAAATATCTAAACTTATACTAAACGTTATTTCAGTTTGCTTAACTAGAGTGAAAGATAGTTTCGTGAAGGTGATATAATTTCCATAGTAGAGGTGTCCTGAAGTACATACCATGAGGTTTAAAATTACATGCATACCCGTGTTTGTTTGCAAACGTTTCTAGTCCCACTTGTAAGGAATTCTCACACTTAGCCTATACTGAAAATGTGAAAGATAAATAAGACGACACCAATGTATGAATTCTACCTATGGATGAAAGAGCAGTAGTTTCAAAGAAAGATGGTCATTTTCTTCTTTAACGTCGGTGTGTGTGTTCAGTCTATCAACTCGCAAACTCAAAATTATTGTTGTACCTCACGTGGCTAATTGCGCATGGTCCCGGCTTTGTTTCCTGACAGGGAGTGGTTACTTCTCTTGGGATACCACATTAATTCTTTCTCATAGCCTCAGTGCAGAAACAATTCCACTCTATAAATCAAACCAAAATTATTGTTGTAAATCAAAAATAATTTTTGGTAATTTGTGTAATTGTGTTTGTAATTATGTTATGAACATTGTTTACAGTATTAATCAGCGTTCGATGTGACAGGCTTATCTGGTGCTAGTCTTAATGGTCAAATCTGTTCTTTCTGCATATTGTATATGGTCTTTGTATAAACATGTGAAAACGAATTGTTACTATGAGACTGTGGCGTGAAGACAAATTGTTAAATTATTTTGTATCAATGCAAACCAGTGTTGCCAGGAGTACAGTATGAATCTTATAGACACAGTAATTTGCCCTTCTCGTGCAGTATACAGTCCGATTCCTTGACCGTACGCATTATTCATACAGTGTTACTGAAATTACGCAGCAAGATTTTATTTATTTATTTTTTTCGGCAAATGGTTGTTATCGTCTGTCACGTTTTCCATCTTTACTGGTCTACAACTCACCACAATCCTTTGTACGGTGCTTTGGGAACTGATTTCACCTTTGTCGTTCAGTAAAATAAAAGTGAGAAACGGAAGTATAATTATTACCTCGACAGCGAATACATGTTCTAGCCAATAATAGATCCACATGTGGCAATTTCATACAATCCCGAAATACTGCTAAACATAAAGTGAAAACGTTCCTTTCAAGGACAAAGGTGATCGTCAATTTTGATAGTTAACAAATCTTTTTCTTTCTTTCTATATTCTCGTGCTGCAAACTATATTAATATTACAACTTACTTTAAAATATTTATCATAATGCTCTGTTACTTTATCGCGCATAATTTCAAAGCAAAACAATCAATATATTTGGATATAATAAAAAAGTTGTGTGTGTAAAAAAAGTAAATCAATTTCATAATATTTTTATGCGGTCCTCCGGAGTATAAAAGATCTTGCGTACGGTTTTTGTGTTCTTTGAGCATGGCAACACTGATGCAACCATACAAAAGTCTAGAGTATTTATGTGAGTTTCTCATTAAGAAAATATGTATTACTTGTCTGTCCTGATTATATATATTACATTGTTTAGACATAGCAGTGTGATTTATTACATTGCAATGCAAATATGATTACAGATAGTAGATTGGTATACTACTAGATACAATACTAAATTGGTTGATTGGTTGTTAAAGTTTAATGTTCTTTTCAACATCGATGCTGTATGAGACGTTGACCTACAGTTTCACGTAGTATCCGAACCACAATAATGCGTTCAATGCAGTCTCACCAAGAATCGAATTTGGAATCATGTATACCAAAGGCGCGCTCGCTAGCTAGACTAACGGGAGAAGCCTAAGAACAATATCTAATACTAAGACTGATTGTTTTCTCTCATAAAGTAATATAACTTGTAGGGGAATTTAGAATGTCGCTCTTCTTTTACTATCAACTAATTGCGATGTAATATAATGGGTGATTATTCACCCTATGACCTAATAGAAACTTGAAAGACTATGCGCAAGTGCCATGGTATGTATAAGATATAGGGAAAGAACAAGAAACTGAAGTATATGCACCTAGTGAACTAATTAGCATAGACGATTCATGGAAATTATCCTAGAATGTTCTGGTACTTTCTGCAGGAACTGAACGCTGTTTCTGATGTGAGAGAACAAAAGTCAACAAAAAGGCTTAAAATTGGCATTAAGTAGATATATAAATGTTCGATACAAGCGCTAGAAGTAGTGTAATAATTGTCCTACCAGTAATATCTTTATCAGATGTTCAAAGAACGTAAATTTCTGTGAGGGGATATCGTATGTGAATATTTTGTAAGGGGATATTTTTATAACGCTGTAAAGCTATTCTTTTACTTTTTTAATGGGTATAAACTATTCCTATTGATATTTCTGTGTATTTTGTTTTATATTTTTTTATCTACCACTATGACAAATGCTCAAGAATAAAATATTTGAAATAAAATCTAGTTTGTTTCTATTGTGGTATTTACGCACTATATATAAATACTGTTGTAATGGGCAAATTTGTGCCATATAAGAACATTCTGAACATTTTATCTAATAATGTATTATATGCAGCCACATACAGAACACGTTAGATTTTGAATATTAATTCGTATCAATTTTTAAAATATCTATAGGAAGTTATGTAAAACGTATGTTTCTCACATACCCTAACAGCGCAACAGACTGAAAATATGCAAGGCAGAAATACTAGACTTGTTACAGATCTCCTAATTGGGGTCTGTAAATCTATATTTGACCAATTTTCTGAGTTTCCGGTTTCCAAGTGTATTTCACATCTGCCCCTCAGGCCAGTAGCGTACGCAGGAATTTATTTCGGGGGATCCAAACTCAATATGAGGGTATTTTATATTAAAATTCCTAAAATTACCCCTAAAATTAGACTAAATTTACACAAAAGTCTAAATTTCGGGGACAGTCCGGACCCCCAGGACTCACCTCCTGCGTACGTCTCTGCCTCAGGCTGTGACACTATGTAAATGAAATTTAAGCCTCAGATCTAATAAGTGCTCTACATAAACAAGGGCATTGCCAAGTCTATGCCGGTATTTAATTTAAATACAAACCTTACTTTAGCCTTTCCACTTTCATCTTACATTATTCTGGATATGTGCGGTGGCTTGGTGATAGGAGTGATATGGTGCACGGTTCTCTGCTTACGCTTGGAATACCACGTTCACTCAAGGAAAGTGAATGTTAGCTTAGTATTAACTGGTGAATACGGGAACGGACAAGCCTAACATTGGATTTTTATTTATCCAATGGGGAAACTTTTTTTTGTTACATATTAGTATAGGCTACATTAAGAAAAAAAAACATGTATTTCTTAAACTTAAGTAGGAACAATTGCTTCCCTGCCCTCCCAAATGACGGCCCTGTATTATAATGCCATTACTCCGTATATTTTACCGTTTCTGATCTACGGTGATCAAATTGTAAACCGGATGAACTAAGAAAAATTAAATACTTCCGGTTTTGTAGAGTGCTACGAGTGCAAATGATATGATTCCTTGAAACGCTGAACCGGTTTCCAAAAACCGTCCGTCCCTGTCTATTTCCGTTTTAATGGTACGGCTGTCAACGTTAAAACTAGAAACTGATGATTTTAACCACTCCCGGTTTCAATAGAGGATTAACGGAGTAGATGGCATGTATTGCCGGGACGTTTAACCGATTCCAGGAAAACGCTTCTCGATATCTCTCGCCGTTTTTGCTTAATGGAAATCAATAATGAAACCAGAGCTACTAGTAAATTTCAAACATGTTCGGTTTTAGCAGAATGTTAAGAGTAGAGATGATATATTTTCTTGAGAATCTGATTCAATTCTAAAAATACAGCTTGTAGCCATGTATTATCTTTTTTGTTCTATGCCAATTAACGTGAAGCCCTAACTTGAACGGTCATACAATTCTACACTTTTATAAACTATTCCCAATGATGAGCAATAAGAAATTCAAAGCAGGAATGTTTATTTGAAACATATACTAGACAACTTTAATTAGATAGCAGTGAAGTTTGGAGATTCATATATAATTGTGCCTTTATATACCTCACTACCTGTGAAATGGAATCAGCATTTTAAAAAGAACTAGTTAGTGATTTCCTGTTATTTTTAATGCCTGAAAAAGAATCACTTCCTTGGGGAATGTTTATAGTGATATCGGAAGAAAAAGCTGAAAGATAACGAGAGGTGCTGGGTCCACGGCTGAGTGGACACCTGCAAAATTTCTTATCGGATTGCTTTTAAAGACATTTCTCGGTTGGATGAGCACAGGGAAAACCTTTTGCTCTCTTATTGAAGATTGATAGATATGATAAAATGTGACCCCTTGAAATGCGTTATACCCAATAAAATTTTAAATACCAGTTTCTAGTCTACGTCATCTAAGTTTATCCTTGTTTTCTATTGAACACATCAGTAAATACGATGGTAGCCGTGTTATTCCCCTATTCACCATCTAATACTAAGCTAGACTGGACTTTCCTTGAATGAACGCGCTATTGCAAGCGTAACCAGAAACCCTTACACCAGATCACTCCACCACTGAAGCACCGTGCCCCAATAGCATAACAAGTATTATATGCTCTAATTATAAATATGAAATAAGCAAGGAATGCCATGTAACATCAACCTCATCTTAAATTTCCTAATGCTTACTAGCTCGTCCTCCAACAAAGATGAAAGTAACAAAGGACAGCAAAAAATCGTAAATGATGAGTCTCTAGTATAGCAGCAACAAAAAGGATATCAAGGTAATTTTGTTTTTGATTTTTAAGAGAAGCGGTGACAATTTGTACGCAATTTACGCAAACCATAAACTAACGCATCCATACACATTTCCTTAATTCATCGCCTCAACGATGAGACAAATCTTGACTTGAACAAAGACGATTATTAACCTAGCAGTTGCGCAAGCTGTGTAACCCACACACTCTGGATGATTCGACTTGTTCTTGTTTTCAGTAATTTAGGCTGGTCATGCCATCTTGTTTCCGCCTGCCGACTCAACTGAAACCTCGTGAATCAAGTGATGTTCCCAATATTGGCGCACACATTTTTGTGCAGTAGAATGGAGATAAAAATTTTTATTTTCGAAATTCGAATTTGGATAGGGGGAAAAGTCGCATCATATCATAGTACTCTACCATAGAAAATTTCAATTCTCTAAAATAATTTTTAGCCGGGGCGCAGGGGGCTTTAAATTTGAGATTTTTCAAATCAATTTCCGTTTACTATGTAACTATTTAGCAAATCTTCGCTGAAAGTAGACTGTAATTTGTATTGTGGATAGAGGGCAAAAGATGTATCCTTTGTCAATAGATAACATGAATTTTTAATTCTCTAAAATTATTTTTAGCCGGGGTGCAATGGTCCTGAAACTTTGAAATAATAAGCCGAAAAGTGAACTATAAGCATTTTGCGAGTTTTTTCATAAAGAAGTTTTTGCTATTTAATAAGTCTTCTGATATCCTACAATGAACTTTTGGCAGTATTGTTAATAGTACAATTGTTTGGTTGGTGGTGACAGTGACATAACTAAGGGAGAAACGGGGCTTGTGCCCCGGGCGCCGAATTGGGGGCGCAAAACTGGTCAAATATCTATTTTTACTATAAGGCAAGGAAAGGAGTTTTAGCAAACTAAAGATCATAAAAAAAATATACCTCAGAAACTTAAAAGGGCAACAACGACTCACCAACTTTAGGATCATATCCAGAGAGCATAAGTTACCTTCAAAGCTATATTTTGAGGACATTATAAAAATCTTTGCATCCAAAAGAGCCCGCAAGGTTAAATTTTAGTTCCAGCTTTTTGTGTTCTCATTGAACTTACATCGATTTAAGAGATTTGTAAAATGTCCGAGTATACTCAAGACAACAGCTTGATTGTTTGTCATACAAGCAAAAGACTGTTGATTCATTCTACACATATGCACATCCCGATATAATTTGAAAAACATTGCGATTTGCAGTTATTTCTTTAAGACTGTAAGAATGTGTCAAGCATGCTACTCTCAGATTATTTGTCAATCAGTTACAAAGTAGTTTAGTGTTTTATCTTATACTAAAAATTAAAGTATGTACTACAATTTTGAAATCAAGGCTTACCACTTGAAGAAAAAATGGAATAGGAGAACTACTGTTTGATGCCAATATCAGGTATAGTTGGCGAGCGTTTTGGTTTGGTTGGTCGGGGGAGGAGGCGCCAAGGCGAGTTCTTCCTCCGGGCGAAAACTAGCCTAATTGTGTCGCTGGCTGGTGACTAAAAAGTGATATTCGGTATTATTGATATTACTTGGACAAATAAATTCACGAAAAGAGAAGGAAGGAAAGCCAAAAAGCGATCTTACGGTAAAACGTTCAACCAAAAAGTATTATACTCTTCTAGCTACATTATCGAATCTTCAGACTACTTGTCATCTTAGGAAACAAGATAGGGAGGCAATAAAGAATACGCTGAAGCTGGAGAAGATCCTATTTGAGTTGAAAGAATCCTCTGAAAAAAAGAGAACAATCACAGATCGTATGCACGCAAATGAGAAAATTCGTCCCAACATTAGCAAAAATGAAGGAGAAAACCGGCATGACTAGAAGAAAAATTGCAGCAATTGCTACTGTGGTTTTGGAAGATCTCAAATATGTGAGTCTAGAGCAGTCACAAAACATAATTGACAGAAGTAAAATTCAGAGAGAGGTTGCAAAAGATCGTATGTGTAAGAACAACTAAAGAGACTGTTAATAAAGTGAAACTTCGTGCCATCTATTTTGATTGGAAGAAAATCCAAACGCTCGTGATGTTCGGAAGTCAGAGATATGAAGATGGAAGAACATTATTGTATCTGTGAAGAACCGGGTAACATATGTCTCTTTGACCGGATCAGCATCAGCAAAGAATATTGCTAGTTTAATCTGCCACAAATTACAAGAAAATAATATAGATCTATCAGGTGTGGTAACTATCGGCTGCGATGGCACTAATATTAATGTTGGTTCAAAAGGAGGAGTGATTAGAGTGCTTGAAAACCATTTAAGGAGGCCCTTGCAGTGGTGCATATGTTTATTGCATTTCATTGAACTACCACTTTGTCATTTACTAAAAGAAATCGATGGTGTAAGTACTGGCCCTTACACTTTCTTTGGCTCTATTAGTATATCATTTGTGAATTGTGAAACAAATTCAGTGTACGGCTTCGAAAAGATTTCTTCAGAACCTCCTACACTCCTAACCTTTTGGGGATCTTATGGTACAATTTGTACCATACGGGGTGTTTCATGGTACATTGCGTTATAACTCTCCTATTTGAGCTTTTTCGTCCGTTTTTGTTTTTCAAGTTCAGAGGCATTGTAGAAGACATTACGGATGGTTTCACACCATCCTGTGTCGAGACATAGGAGGTGATGACGTCATAAGTCTAAAATTTATATTTTCGTGTAATACTTTTTGGGGGAGTTTATGTAAAGTATTTTTGGCGGGCTTATTTTTGCACGTAGAAGATTGATATTTTGCACAAACATGCAGTCCACCGAGTAGTATTTACCATATTTTTTCTTCAGATTTCTGCGTTAAAACAGGGGGGTCCAGGGGGGCTAAATGTTGAAAAAAAGATATTTAGACCCAAAAAATCCCGTTTTTCCTCATTTTCCCGCCTTAAATACATGATGGAAACACGTGAGTCATACCGCCTGAAAGGAAGTTCTATTCTGAAGAGACTGATGGGCGAAACGTGACCCTAGGATAATTAGGAATGTCTCAGGAAATTTTTTACCTGAGATCATGGTGTTTTACGGTTATTTGGGGCATGGCAGGAATTCCTGATAAAATTTATCCCGCCCTTGGTATTCAAGATAGAAACTTGAAATTTAGCACACACATTCAGTATACCAAGTACTATTTATCAGATTTTTTTTAGATGGCTACGTTCACACTGGGTTGATCCAGGGGGAGCCAAATTGCGAGAAAAAATTTTCCCTCCGAAATTTTCCTTTGACATCATTTTCCCCGCTCCTGGTATATGGTATGAGCATGCATGTGGCATCATTTGAAAGCCAGCTTTATTCTGAAGAGAATGAGGTATAAACCATGATCCTAGGATAAATAGTGACGATGCAGTAGCTGCTTGACTGAAAGTCTAAAAAATAGCCCAAAACCCCCGGATCTCTTAAGGGCTAAATGTGCATGATCTCAGTTATGATCAGAGGTACTTGTGTGAAATATTCCAATCTGTCATAAGAGGAGACTGATAAAAGCCTGGCAGATTAAGAAACCTGGGAAACTTGGGCATGTTCGCTGGTTAACAATGGCTTACAGACTGTTGCGTCTATATATATATCAACGCCAAATCCTTCAGAGGAGCTCAAAACTCTCGCAAAGTTCGTGGTAAAAGTATATGCAATTATCCTAAAGCCATGAGTCAGATTCTCAAAGGGAAGAACTCTTTGGTTCTGTCTGAATCAGGAACAAAAACAAAACCAAAAACGCTGTACAAGATTTTCAGGTTACTTTTTCTTGAACTTCAACTGAAACAAAACGACACTTCATAATCGATAAAATTATGTACCTACACTTCTCTGATAGAACGGCTTTGTTTGTTGACAGGTATCAGAGCAAAAACGGTAATAAATATTGAGATGTGTTTCTTTTTTCGCAATCGATTCAGCGTCCCTCTTGAAGGTTCCACCTCCTCTGTAAAATCTCCGTTCAAACTAGAAGTGGTTCATATTCATTTCCGCTTTCAACATCTTTCGTTGTAGAATGGAAACGTTAGCTCACAGCGCGAAGGTGCTTCTTGCAAATGAGACCGGAAGTAGTTCAAATTTACTATTACTTTCGGTTTCAATACTCTTTTTCCTTTGGCGTGGGAGACTTGGGTTCGATTCCCGGGAGCCCATGTGGTTCGGATTCCACGTTTATCAGTAGGTCCCGTTTCATATAACCTCGCTGCTGAAAAGGACGTTAAACTCAGTAAGCGATATCGAGAAATGGCTTTTCTGCAATCGATTCAGCGTCGCAGGAATAGTTTGAAATCCTCCATTAATCCTCTATTGAAACCAGAAGTGATTCGAATTGGCTGTTTCCGGTTTACAGATTTACTGCTGTAGAACGGAAACGGCAGCATATCGCCTGAAGCGTCTCAAGGCAATGTGCTATGATTATTCTGAATTCTCTATTAAAATCGGAAGTGGTTCAAATTTGTTACTACTTCCGGTTTCAATACTGATTTTCCTAGAGCAAAACCGTAAGATATATCGAGATGCAGCTTTTTTTCGATTGAATTAGCGTCCAAAGAATAGAGTTAATCCTCTCGGTTATCGCTTTATTCATGCCGTAAGTAGTTCAAATTAGCCATTTCCGGTTTCAACATCTATGACCGTAGAACAAAAATGGTAATAGGTAGCGAGAAGAGGTTTTCTGCAATGGATTCAGTCTCAACAGTATAATACCCCAATACTCCGCTAAGGGCGGAAGTGGTTGAAATTTAGTACCATATCCGGCTTTAATACTGATTTCCTTAGAGCAAAAACGGTGAGAGATTTCGAGATGCAGCTTTTTGCAGTTGATTCAGCTTTCCAATGGTAAGTCCTTTATCCACATACAATGAAAACGGTAAAGCATAACGAGTAATGACTTTCTGATGTGGAATCAGCGTCCGAGGAACAGGTTCTATCTTCGATTTTATCAATTTATTACAAGCAACCAGTAGTTATAGATGTACTACTTCAAGTTTGAGTTCCCATAGTTTGGAAGTTTACTATTGTTCCACAGTGTGAAACGAAACTCACTTTTTCTTTATATGTTTGTTTTTAATATAAAATGCTATATAAATTATTCAGTCTAAAAACTCTTGTTTTACTTGCAAATTGTGTCGAAGAATGTGAAGCCTAGAATATGAGCGGATTGTGGTAACATAATGGAATGTATTTCAATACAGTGAGACATATTAAATAATCTTTCCCTGTCATCTGCAGATAATTTCCTACAATTGAACTACCTATATACTGTTCTATGGTTCAATCCTAATGCATTTCACCTATTAACTCCCATTTCGTTGGAAGGGGCGCTTATCAATATATTCGCCGGATTGGCTCATATATAAAAACGATAATCATGCATTTTGTGCTGTATGGTTGCGAAATAGGGTTTTTTGCTTTCAGGGAACAACGTACAATGAAAGTACTTCAAGATAAAATCCTGAGGTGAATATGAAGATCCAAGACAGACGGGAATTGAGAAAGGCGAAAACTTCATAACAAAGAAATGCGTAATTTATACAGTTTAACTAACGGTGTTAAAAGCATTAAATATAGTATGCTAAGGTGGAGAGGTTGTGTAGCTATAATGGAAAAAAGTAGGAATGCTTTCACAGTTTTAACTGGAAACTCAATCTAAAAACGGCCATCTGAAAGACCTAGGCGCAGATGGGAGCGCAATATTAAGATTAATCTCCCAGAAGTAGGAATACAAAGTAGAAACTAGACCAAGTTGGCTAAGGACAGAAGTCAGTGGATAGCTTTCGTGAATGCAGAATTGAATCTTCTAGTTCCGTAGACCATAAAGTTGAGACTGAAATAAGACTGCCCAAAATATACACTAAATATACTAAATATATAGGGTGTTTCACAACAACACCGACAACGTTTGGGACGTGATTTCTGACACCAAGATAAGACAAAAAGTATAGACCAACCTGGGTACAGAAATCCCTCATTTCGGAGTTATAGGCTGCCGAAAACATGAAAAATTAAATTTCAAGGTCCATATCTTCAATACTATGGGACCTACCGTAGTCGGGTCAAGACTTCACTTAGGAACTGGTATGTGCCCTATACAAATATCCAAGTTTCAGAATGCTGCGGTACTCCTGCAACAATTTTTATAGAGGTAGTTTGTGAATACTTCAAATTATATGCCCTTAGCCAAGCTCTCTCCATAAAAATTGTTGCATGAAGACCTTGCATTCTGAAACTTTTTTTTTTTTTGGATAGTTTACGTATTAGTTCCTACGTGAACTCTTGACCCGACTACGTCAGGTCCCATAGTTCTGGAGCTATGGACCTTGAAATTTCATTTTTTCATGTCTTTGGCAGCCCATAACTCTGAAAGGAAGTATTTGTGTACCCAGGTTTCTCTATACTTTTTTGTATTACCTTGGTGTCAGGAATCACTTCCCGAACGTTGTCTTTGTTGCTTTGAAACACCCTGTATATTAGTGTCACTTGTGTAACAGTTTCGACAATGTAATATCGCCTTCATCAGACACGTTATCTAGCGATACCGAAACTGTTACACAAGTGTTACTAATTTATAGATTTGATCAGTTTCCATTTATTAATACTGTCGAATATTTCCAAAGTTATGACGAGCAGTATACCATAGAGTGTAGCAGTTCCGTAGCTATATGCATATATTAGATATAATATTTGAGATGATAGAAAATTAACAGCTCTTATTGGTGCTGTTGGTTATAATTTATACTGTATTGGTTGGATTGTAAATCATCCTTACTTGTTTTGCTCATTTCTTTAATGCCAGCAATTTTTAAAAACAACACTTAATTTTGGAATGTTCGCAAACAACCAAATATTGTCAAATAATACTGCTGTTCCGTATGTTAAAGGAAATATAATTTGTGTGGAGAGAATGATAAAAAATATAATTTGGTTTTAACCTTCCTATTCGTGTTTCGTTTCGTGGGTAAAAGATTTCTTCTCATCTGGTTTTTGCTAATCTTTCAGAGGGTCTTCTTCCAGTTTCAATCACGTTTTGTACTTCTTATAATTTAAAATAAGATCTATTCTTTCATATGATCACTTTCAATTGATATAAAATTTGTGTAAATTTTGACACAAAAGATCTCTCAAACCCTCCACATGTACGACCAAAATGAGTGATTTTGTGTCAGAACGTTCACGCTGCTAAGATGCTTGATTTTTGTCAACCCATAATTATAAATAAGTTTGTATATTACTAACAAAAAGGTAATGTTATGTTTCAACTTAGTATATTACTAACAAAAAGGTAATGTTATGTTTCAACTTCAATAGAATATTTGCAGTTAGTTATAGGAAAGCTCTAAGAAAACCAAATAATAATAAATTAAAGTTTGTAAAAAGGTTCTTGTAATCTCTCGCATAGTTGTTCGACTAATCATATATAAGCATTTGTTGACATTTCCAATTTTGGCAAGTAAACAAAAAAAAACTATTTGTTGACATCTTTCAACTGTGTCGTCTACTGTAATTCTTTTTAAAAAAACTACAGTTTCGCTTTTGTATAAATTATGGCAATATTTGCATTTCCATCATAGTTGTAATATTTTTAAACGTTGTAAGAACGGTTTCTGTAATTATGCGAACTACGTGTATGTGTGTATTATGCGGAAATATTTTCAGAATAATCCATGATAGAGAAATTTATTTTTGGTATATTATAGTACTTTCACAGTTGTCATTTCGTTTGTCTGCTCCATGCTCTTTACAGACAACTTTACAATTTCTGTATTTTTGACATACATTTTTAACTCGCCTTCCACCTTAGGATACGATCTATAATCAATGTGACATGATAAAAACCTTGAGGCAGAAACAATGTTCCAAGTTTCATTTCAAACGGGTAAGCCGTTTTTCGTGATGCAATTACAAACAACAGAGAACGTCTAATTCAATGTGGCTACAAAATATAGAAATTGCCTTACCTCCCCTATTAAAATTTGAGTTTTCGAAAATGCTGAGTCACGTGTTCGATTATTTGTAATGAATTTATATTAAGAGTTTCATCTTCCTAAATTCTGGGATTTATGTTGTACTTTATTCTGGGCAAAATATTTGAATCTGCTTTATCATATGCATTTTAAAAAGTTCCTTTCTTATTTATTCCTGTCCAAAAAAAGTTGTTTTCTATCCAAATCTTACGTTTCTAGATACGTTAATATGACTTGAATTTTCGGTGAATTAATACTATACAATCATGTAGGCTCCCTTCCAGGAACAGAGTTATCGAAAACTCTGAAATATGTGTTTCCTTTATTTTTAGCTAGCAGAATACACGTTCTCCGCACGGAGTGAGTACGTTTCCTTTTGGAGATTAAAGGGCTGAATTTGCATTTAAACGACATCGGAAGTGTCACTGTTCATCTCAGCGACTCTGAAAACTATGGATTCGACACTAACATCATTTTAGATCATTTCTAAATATCTCCTGCCCTCCTCCCCTAAATTGTACCGTCAAAGTGGAACGATTAAAAACCATCCCAGGCCCGAACCTCATCTGTGTTGAAAATGTGAAATCAGTCGGGTTGTTCAAGAGATACAAAGTCACAAACACAGTGACTTTCATTTTTATGTATATAAGATTAAAGATTTTATATTACGAATTTTGCGCCTCTAACTCAAACAAATCGCCACATACAGCACTTTATAAATAAATAAAGGGAAAGTTCAATATTATATAAATCTCCTCCTTTCCTCTTAGGGGTGAAGTTTTCAAAATTACTGGAAAATTATTCTCTTATTTATACGTATTTGGCGTGGGAGCACCCTGGTTCGATTCCCGGATGGAGTTTATGGGCTCGGATCCCACGTTAATCAGTAGATCCACATTTCATATACCCTTGCTGCTGAAGGGGACGCTAAACTCAAATCAAACTATTTATCTTTCGTTAACAGTTCATAAACTGCATGGCACACCTCCAATTTAAGCAAATTCTCACATTTGGCACTTTGTCAATAAAGGGAAATCTGGATATTACAGAATCCATCTCAGTTTTCCCTCTTCAAAGCGGAACTTCCCAAAGCTATGAAATGTGTGTTCCGTTATTGTTATATAAGAGTTTATATACCGAATTTCTCATCTCCAACTATGACACTATGAATAAACAAAACGAAATTTAGTGCTTTAGAAATTGACTCATTTCTCGTCTAGGAGCATAATTTTTCGCAAACAGAAAACACGTATTCCCATACTTTTATTGAAGAGTTTAAATACATAATTTCACATCTGCAACTTAAGCAAGTCCACATATTCGACACCTAGTGAATAAAGGAAAATTTCGATATTATTAAAATAATTCCACTTCTTCCTTTAGAAGCGATACAATCTGCAAAAAAGTACTTTGGGGGTAAGACAGCCCTAGCATCTCTAGGGATAGGTGCCATGTAAACATAATTGAAAATGACCGATTAGTGTAGATTTGGGGGTAGCTGATATGATTAGTGACACTCCAGATACTGTTTAAGTCCAAGTTCAGCCACACCAAAATGATGGAGGGAGACATGGTGAAAAGTAAAGTGTTCAAAATGACCGTGATTATTGTCCAGTAGCTCTTTTTAAGATTACTAAGCTGATTGACAACAGTAGCAAGTGTATTCCGTAGAACGAAAAGCAGAGAAGTGTTCTGAAGTTTTGGAAAATTCCGCGTTTTGGAGGGAGAGAAAACTTTTTTAATTACTTTGCCACATTGAAATTGACCTTGTCTATTGTCCATCATAACAAGAATTTTAGGAATGATCAAAAAATGAATCAGAAGATTGCGATCTTGGCCAATAATTAGTTTTTGGATTAGGAACCGCAAAATTTTTGAACAACCCCTAAATCGACTTCTCGTATTTTTTACGGAATAAGTACATCATACTGAGTTAAGTGATAGTTTGGGTTTGGGCACAGTATATGTAGTTCTCGAGATACAAGGCGTACAAGAAAATTGTTACCTGAAATATATTGGATCTTTTGATCCGAAAAAGACAGCTGAACCGTTTGAAATGAATTTTGGGACATAGTATCTACCTCAGGCCAGGCAAGACGGGAATACCAGATTGAATTGTCAAATGGATTCACGGTTAGAAGATTCGAAGAGCACTAATGTTGAGTATACTTGGGCCGAAATTAGGCATAGTATTATAATTTCAGCAAAAGAAAAATTGCTGTACATGGAAATACATATGAACAAACCATGGTTCGATCAGGAATGCACTAAATTTGCAGAGAAGGGAACACAGGCAAAACTGCTTTGGCTACAATATAACTAAATGATTTAACTACACAACATTCTGTTGATATCAGCCGGGAAACTTCTAAAAGTTTTAGAACAAAGAAACACGATTTTTGAAACCTAAAATTACTGAACTTGAAGATGATAATAAAAGCAAAAATATTCGGTTCATGTATAAGGGGATCAACGAATTTAAGAAAGGCTATAAACCTCGTGATTATATATTAAAGAAATCCGACGGAACAATGGTCACTGATGCAAATAGAATTTTTAATAGATTGCAATATTTCTTTGACGATTTGCTTAACACGCAGCCAAAAAAAACTAATGTTAGTGGAGAAAGAAAAATGCACACAGCAGAGCCATATATTCTAGACTCTAAGCGAACAGAAATAGAAATCACTATAAAGAAATTAAAGAAACACAAATCTCCGGGTGTAGCCGAAATTCCGACTGAGTTAATTTTAGCTGGAGGGGAAAAATTCTGGAACAAGATACACAAACTCATTCTTCTTATCTGAAACAAGGAGGAATTGCCACAAGGGTAGAAAAAATTAATCATTGTTCCAATTCACGAGAAAGACGACAAACTGGTTTTAAGATCATTATTTTCTGTGAACATCGCATAAAATCCTATTCTATTAGCAAGATTGATCCCTACACAGATGAAATTATTGGAGATTATCAGTACCGATTTAGGCAAAGTCGATCAACTATCAGTCAGGTATTTACCATTGGATAAATACTTGAAAGGTATTTACCATTGGATAAATACTTGAAAAAGAAATTTGCCTTGTGCCTCCAAAGCGATGCCCTCTTCGACACTGAAAGAAAAGGCTTACTTTTAGTCAAGAAAATCCGGAGAGAGAAAATTTAGCAGGATATTGTATCACGCACAAGATTTTCTATACCACGCTACGTATAAGTTTGTTGCTTAGCTAGGACCAATTTGTACAACCGCAAATAGAAATAAATCATGTTATCCTCCGTTGGCACATACGGAATACAGAAAATCGAGGTTATGTACTTTAATACACATTATCTAGCTGTGTAGAACCACACACTCCAGAAAGTCTGAACCATAACACACATTTTCAGGGATTGAAGTTTTGCTGCCGTGGCAGGAGCAGCGCTAGGAAAGCGGCCTATAGCCAGAAATCAACGGATTTTCCTTCTAAATGTGCTCGATTTTCTCTCCATGCACCTTCGACACTGTGAAGAGAGGAAAATTATATTTCTGAATGACTTACGAAATGACCCATTCATCTATCACCATCATTCTCGCTTAAACGCCGATAACTCCCATCGGGTTACCATCACCACGCTACACGACATTCCATTGCAATCTCAAAAGTGCAACTGACGCCACTGTAACTCTTTCACGTTGTTTGACCAGCTTTCTGCGATGTTCCAGCGACGTTAACTGGTTCCTTCCATTTATTCCATGACTTTTCGCGCTTGAGTAGATTAAAGTGCACATTTTTTTAATCTTCTCTTCGAGGATATTGATTTTTTAATAGGAGGAACCACACAGATATAACAATCAGTCAGATGACTACTAGACTCTCTAAACCATGGGTACTGCAGATGACATATAAGGTCCTTTTTCAATAATTCACGCATTAAATTTAATCGGAAACATAGTGCAGTACACGTGGGTTGATTTTCCCTCTTGATCCACTATCTAGCAGCCAAAATACGCACAAGCAAAATGTCATTTCATAGAAGAAAAAATTGACCACTTTTTCGAAATAGATGTTACTTGACCGCTAATATAGCAGAAATCATTCGCAATATTGACACACTTCGGAAACTTTTTTGTACTTCCCTATAAAACATGTCATCTAAAACTATCACAACGCAATTATTATGGAAGCATCTAGGAACGCCATTAACCACAATATCACAACTAAACGATTTTCATATATTTATACGAACTGAAAATTCTTATTAGACGAAAGTGTTAAAATAAAAATCTTATTTACGTTATTCGTTATAGTGTAAAAAAGAAAAACGTTTGTAGTAACCAAAAGTGAGTAGAATTTATGCGAAGATGTGAAACTATGATACTGTATGACAACCAGTGACTTACTAGCAACTGCATGGAAGTTTACAAGTAAAAAAAGGTGAAAAAAGTTTTTCTTTCGTTACTTCTTGGCCGTTGGTTAATGTCAATCTGAGTGTGGGCATGTGCTTTGTCGGAGCATTAATTAACCATTCGGTCTTTCCAAAGGACTAACTACTCTTGACACTTGAGTTTAATAACCATGAATTTCGTTGATCACCACGTGACTCACTTTCTACTCGGATCCGTTGGTGGTTGTTGCGCAAATCAGCGATGTGTGCTAGTGTCAACATATAGTTTAATGGCAGTATATTTAACGTAACTGTAGATAATTTTAACTGTTGTGAAGTATCAAGCTCATACTATATACGAATTCATTTCTTCCTCTGTCAGCATGAAGATTTATTATTCTAATTAGTCGTGGTACGTGTTAGTTGAAAGTAAAACGAAAATAAGAACAGTTCAGACGATCGTTTTTTTTTCTTTCATGATTTTAGTTTCTTTCGTTAGTTAATGAAAATTATCTGCGTCTTGCCACAAAGAATTGAGCTCTCTGAGTGCAAAATTATTACTATTTAAATGCTTCAATATGCACAACAAAAGTCGTAAATAGGTTTCCATATCTTGTGTGGCTATATTGCATACTCTTGCTTTTTTTTTTAATTTAATGTCAAAGCATATGTCAGTAATCCTCTCGGTTAATGTTTTTGTAGGTCAAAGGTAAATCCTAGTGAATGATTATGGAAGAATTCATGGAATGAGAGGGAGAGATGAAACAGAACCCCAAGAAATCCTACGAACGTGATATTATTCAGCACAAAACCACATTGCATGGAATCCAAACCAGAACCTCTGGGATAACTGAGCTACAGTACCCACTTTTATATGCGTGTTTCTTAATTGAAGAAAATTAAGTTCTTCAGTGTCTTCTCTACAAGCAGTTACAATTGCCTTAAACTAATAGCAAATAGCTGAATTAGAACTACTAGAACGTACTTTATTTAATTACAAAATATAAAGGTAATCAAGAAAATTCTGTCGCTTTTTCACGCACCACTTTCGGACATCGATATATCACCTAAGATGTATCTGGAAGATCAAAAATAGTCCTCATCAGCATCGATGGCCTTCTGCCAGCGTTCTGGAAGGCCACGGATTTCATCCGGTAGAACTTGGTGGGCCGTGAATCGAAGAAGATGCATTTGGATTTATTATTAATGGACATTATTATTTAGTTTTAATAAGTGTAAAAACTATTTTAATTATTTTGTTTTTTAGAAACTAAATACAACTATTATTTAAAAAGTAGTTCACAGGAAATTAAAACAACGTGATACGTAACCAAATGAAGTTAAGTTCGTTTCTCTAGTCGCTGCCTTAACTTAGATTTTAGAGGCGTTGTTATTCTGGAGACACTTTAGTTTCTATGGATGGCAATACTGAACATTCTTCAGGTTCATATTTGCTGTTGTAGAATAACATTATCTATGACTGATGTAAGTTGTATTTCATTATCTCATTTCACTTATGAAAAACAAGCAAAAGAAGAATGGTAAATTTTGTATAATTTTTAGTAATGCGACATCGGGTGAGAGAAAGTGAAAACAAATTTGAAGAAGAGTGATGCAGGGACTGATGAGGTGTGTTTTGCTAATTTATCTTTTGATTTTTATGCTTCTTTTACAGCTGTGCATAAATTAATTACATTAATGAATACGTAATTAACATGTATATCATTGTAATGAATAATTAAATTATTGGTTAACATTATCCCTAATCTTACATATTTTAATATTTATGAATGTTCAAATATGTTAACTTTCTATGTAGAAGCATTCTGGTACGATCTTTTAAATTATTGTTTTTCCTCTACCTCGATAGTTATGATTTCCCACCTGGTCAACAATGATCTTTGAAGTATTCATGCAGATTCCAAAGTAATTATCAATTTTGTACTTTTATTAAATTGAACTATCTCATGATTTTGAAACACATGAGCGTAGTTATCCTGGTGCTATCCTATCGGTCAGATAGGAAAAATCTTCACGTGTATGGCACAAAAGGGTAGGATTTCCTACGAGATATGTCGTAACATTTGTCCTAAGATATTTCCTAGGATGTATCTTATAGTGTATAGCAGGCGTAAGTTTTGCAGTATAGGCTGAAATAGTGATGTCATTTCCTCTCCGTCACCAGGGCGATCGTCATGTTCTTTCTATACAAACGCGTGAAGTGATAGTGTATTGTGAAATCTAAATTGAAAAGGAACAATAAATGTAAAACAATTCAAATTTGTAGAATTTGTTGAACCCAAAGAAACTACAGGTGGGAAGAGTACAGATTAGGACTATGGGAACCACTATTTGGAAAATTTAAAAATAAAATCTAGTAATTCAAAAGGAAAGAGTAATATGAAAACAATATACTTCTGCAGGTGCCAAATCTCAAGGTAAAATGATGAGATACAAATCGCATCATTGACGCTAGCATCATATCATATAATCTACCGTAAGCAAAAGCAACATAAAGTAGTATAAATATAGGATTTTCTTAAAGGAAAAAGTCATTGCATACTTTTAGAATAATCTTAATTCATTTTTTACGACCACGCTTTACAATATGAGCGTGTATAATTAATAACTACAAAATTTCAAAATAATACAAGGTTTGTAGCCATGTCTGTGTCAGTTATTTTCAATCTGGACCAATTTTTGATAAGTGGACATGCATCACTTTTTGCTTTTACTCCTTACTAACTTAAAGAAAAATATACGTATGTATACACTGACAGTAATAAAAAAACATCCCATTATGAGTGAAAAAAACAACCAACTGCTAAACACTAATTTTGTAGTGTAGCAATTTAAAAGCGATACTAATTTTAGTAAATGGAAAATTTTCTAGACTTATTTAAATTTAGGCCTAATATCCGACAATATACGAGGTGGGTACACTTTAACATTTATTGTAACCTCAAAATAAATGAGTTAATAAAATCTACAGGGTGAGACAGAGCAACTTGCTTATTTAGAATTTGGTAACGCTTGTTGCAACGGGACATGGAAATCTCTCTTTTTCAGTTTCTTTAAACGTATTTTGCAGAGATGCATGAATACTGTCTTGCACTGAAGAGCCAAGGTTTATTTTTACGGGAACACTACGTTAATACTTAAACAAATCTTTAACGTTAAAAAGAATATGCGGTTGCACAACCATGCAACATATAAAATAATTAATAGTAAGAAACCTACTTATCTATCCTCTAAATTTAAATTTCTCGGCGATACTCACCCACTAAATACCCGTTTTAAAGGAAATACAACACTCGCCGTTCAAACGCACAAATCTAATTTCTTTTCCAAATCTTTCACACTATTTGTCACCAAAGCTTGGAATGACACCCCTGAAAGCATCAGAAACTCTGGTTCAGTGTTGACTTTTAAACGTCGGCTTAAAGAATATCTTTCTAATATAGGTCTTCAGTAAGAAAGAAAAAAAATTGTTATACACGAAACTATTCCTGGCGTTACCATGCAGTCGTTTTTTTCTTCTCTCCCTTTCTATTTCTTCTCATTTTCTTTTCTATTCCCTTCTGATACATGTGTATGAATGTATACATTATAGACAATCACTTAAGTAGGTGCATCATTTTATCTATAGATAGTGAATCATAGGAATATATTGTATGTTATATATAATCAAGATTGACGTATTTGTTTCTCCTTGTATAGTTTAACATGTCTTGAGCATGTCTCTTGTTTGTTTTAGTGTTTATTTTATATGTAATAAGTTTCATTTTCATTTTTCATGTTTTATTTTCTGTATTATGTATGTCGGTAACTCTTTAACGTGCCTAACTGTATGTCATTTTTATTCTCGTCGTAAAAAAAAAAAAATCCGACTGTAAAGAAAAATGTAAATGGTTGAGTGGAAGAAAAGGTTATGCCTTAACTCCGTCATTTTAAATAATAAATAAATAAATAAATAGTACCAGCCGCCCCTCCCTTTACCTAATTCCTGCTTCTATCTTTTCTTTTTCATTCGCTTTCTACATTTAAACAATACACAACTATTTCGTTTGCTCTATGTTTGCAGTTCGGACATTTATACATCACTATTTTCGCTTATTTTCGTTCTTAGCTGTGTTGTTTAGAAAATAAGTTTCGATCACCATAGCAACGAGATGGTGTGATGTCACACTATTTCATTCCATTAATGGTAACACTCACACTTGTAAAAGTGTCTTACAAAAGGATGATTCATTATCTCTAATATTTTTTTCTAAAGATGAATAAGAAAAATATAAACTTTTCTTAAATAGCCTATGCCCTTCTGTAGCGTCGCACCCATATAGGTTGGGGTCTGGATAAGCTCCCCATTTGCTCCACCCATGGTACGGCGCTTCCTATTCAAATTACAATCTTTCAGGATCTGTAAAAACAGTATCCATCAATTCAACTAGTTTAATATTTGGCACCAGCTCTTCCAAATGATGATCTGTCAAGGATTGCAAACAATTTCGCTTGATGGTGATCTAGAAATCAAGCAAGTTCGTTGTTTGTATAAGATCTTTCTACGGATCCCTTAGTCAGTGTACCAAGAATATCAGCGTCTTTAGCAAATGTACTTAGATTTTTTCACTGCGCGAAGATCAGAACATAGGTCTATCTAGTGTAGGTTATGGGTTAGTTTGGTGTAAATTTTAAAAATAAGTGTAAGTGAACACTAGTTAAAATTCGCAAATACTATGTCAAGAATATTAATTATAAGTTTGTAATTGCATCATTAAATAACTCGCGGGGTCTGTGGGAACTTGTCAAGTAGAATCAGGGAATAGTGGCACAAACTTCACAAACTATTAAACTAAACTAAGGCAACAGATATGACTCTGGGACCGAAAGAAAAAGGAGATAAAGATGAAGCACTTGCTGGAAGCTCAACTGTTTGGAATAACTTCGGATACTTGAAATTGAGGAAGAATCAATGTGCTAATTGAATACTTTTCCAAGGGGGGACAAATTCACCCATATACATACCCAACCATGACCACTTATATAGGGTGTTTCAAAACTACACCCACAACATTCGGAAGCAGATTCCTGACACCTAGCTATGACAAAAAGTATAGACCAACCTGGGTGCACAAATGCTTCCTTTCGGAGTTACAGGCTGCTGAAAACACGAAAAAATGAACTTCAAAGATCCACAAGCCCAAAACTAGGCCACCTACCGTAGTCGGGTCAAGACTTCACTTAGGAACTAATATGTTTCTTATCAAATATCCATGTTTCAGAATTCTGCGATACTTTTGCAACAATTTTTATAGAAGTGGTTTGTGAGTACTTCAAATTATAAGCCCGTAGCCAAACTCCCTCTTTAAAAATTGTTGCGGAATACCTTAGGATTTCGAAACATAAATTTTTGGATAGGGTACATATGAGTTCCTAAGTGAAGTCTTGACCTGACTACTGTAAGACTCATAGTTTTGAAGCCATGGATCTTTGAAGTTTAATTTTTCATGTTTTCAGCAGCGTATAACTCTGAAAGAAAACATTTGTTCAGCCAGGTTGATCTATGCTTTTTGTCTTTGTGTCAGGAATTACGTCCAAAACGTTGCCGGTGTTGTTTTGAAACTATATATAGTATGGCATCACAAACCTATCCTTCATATGGTGCACACGTGACACTGCTACTTGCTTTATAATGTATTGTTGTACTGAGTTTGACGGGCAAGCATGCAACAGCTATTTCGAACTATATAGTGGCATGTATATACCACGTGAAGGGTTGGTTTGTATGGAGTGTTATTTCCTCAATATTAAAACCGGAAATGGTAGTAGATTTCTACCACTTCCGGTTGTAGTAAACAGATCAGAGTGAAGACGGGATATAATCTGGGAACGGTTAATTGAGTGCAGAAAGCCACTTGTTGGTATCTACTACCGTTTTTACTCTACAGCGATCAACTTTAAAACCGGAAGTGGTCGATTTTCTGGCACAGAAAGCCGTTTCTCGCTATCTATTATGGTTTTGATTCTATGACAATCAACGTTAAACCCGAAAGTAATTTATATCTGAAATTTTGGGTTTCATAGGGGTTTAACAGTGTTGATACATATTGTTAGAACACTAAGTTGATTTTTAGAAATCTCTTCTCGCTATCTATCATTTTTCTTCTGTGTAGATCAGTTTTGAAACTGAAAGTTGTAGTCGATTTCTACCGCTTCCGGTTTTCGGTAGAGAGGAAATAATAGTCGAAATGTATTCTTGGGACCTTTAACAGGCCTCATCCCGGCAGAATTAAAATACCGCTAATTTTACAGTAATTATGTGATATCTTCAAATAGATAAAATATAATTGTAATATGGAGCAAGAGCACTCTAGACAATATTATTTTGCGTGAGGTATCGTTATCACAAGTTACCTAGTTTCTTTCCATTTTCAGCCGTATAGAAACGTGAAAATAAATGCCGATTTTCAAAATGGTTCGAAATCGAAAGCAGATAAGTGAGTCGTGATAACGGTATCTCATGTTAAATAATATTGTCTAGAGTGCTCTTGCTCCATATTACAATTATATTTTATCTATTTGAAGATACTACATAATTACTGTAAAATTTGCGATATTTTAATTTCGCCGGGGATGAGGTCTCTTAATCGAATGCAGAAAACAACCTAAGCGAATTATAAACGCTTTGTAACAAGATTAAATGTTTTGGAAACGGTCCACGAGAATCGAACATTAAAGTATCTAATGAAAATTAAAGGTGAATGTTTTGTAAAATTTAAAAATTAATAAAATCTACTTATTAGCTAAAGTGAAATTGTTCGGTAAAAATGGTAAAAGAAAACCGACACTCAACTTCCACCTCCCAATCTATATAAGAATTACAAGAACTGAGTTGTTTTACCCGAAGCTTAATTAACAGAGAAATTGACTACACTTCCTTTCTTGAGACTTAATGCTATTTTACGATTTTAAAATATTCTTTTCGAGGGAAGTGTATACTTTTCTGACGTCTTTGCAATATCAGACTCCTCGTTCAATTATAGCATTCGTGACTATTTTTCATTCTATTTCCGGCGAATGTCACGTATAATCTTCAACAAGACTATTTCTGAACAAGGTTACGGAATGCGGTATTCATTTTTTGTTCTCTCTCCTTTTTCCCCCGAACATCCCCCTGCCCGCGACTCTCTCCCTAGCCCCTTTACAGTAAAATGATTGCTTCTGAAGAGAACAGGGTTCTCAAGGAAAATTAGCTTCCAGCGCCTTGAGGGTTTATTTTTACCCTAGCCAATCCGTCTGCATACACTTTTTGATTGGAAACACTCCTGATAGCACTATATACTATTTAATTTTATTGTTGTTATGGTGGTTGATGCTGCTTTGTTTGTATATAAACTATTCATCTGCTAGAAAACAAATCTTAGTTACTGCGTCTCCAATTTTAAGATAGCTTAGGATACAATCGGAATGTATTAATTCTTTGTATTGTCGTGTTGAAAGATTCCGATCTAAATGTGTCGCTTGACATCTACTGTAATATTGGAACTGTAATTAAGGAGAACAGCGAGCTGTATATACAGTATTTATTTGTAGTCTGTTGTTTTATATATTTCGGATCAGTTGTAAAAGATAAAAAAAAATATATACTTTTGAAGAAACTGAAAATTTATTCATTGTCTTGCACAAATTTTATAGGAATCCTGGTGCAATCTTATCAAAGAACAGGAAAACTTTATGTGCAATGTTGGGTGAATGTGATGGCCTTATCTAGAATTTCTTAAGAGGCCTCATCTCGGCGAAATTAAAATTCCGCTAATTTTACAGTAATTATGTGATATCTTGAAATAGATAAAAGATAATCGAAATGTGGAACAAGAGCGCCCTAGACAATATCATTTTACATGAGATACCGTTATTCCGACTCACTTATCTGCCTTCGATTTCGAGCCATTTTGAAAATCGGCACTTACTTTCGCGTGTCTAAATGGCTGTAAATGGAAAGCTGCTAGGTGACTTGTGATAACGGTACCTCACGCAAAATAATATTGTCTAGGGCGCTCTTGTTCCACATTTCAATTATCTTTTATCTATTTGAAGATATCACATAATTACTGTAAAATTAGCGGTATTTTAATTTCGCCGGGATGAGGCCTCTTAAGTGTAGTTACACTCTAAGGAAGCGAAACTGCTATTAATAAACCATTAGGAATACAAGTTGCACAGTCAATAGCAAGCAACTCACCCCCTTCTATACCTTATTTTGTCAATGACTTTGGAACAAATTGACAATTTACGATATTAAATAGAGAAGCTTTTTGGATTTAAATTATCTCACTCTTTCCGAAGCTATCGACAGAAGAATATTGTAAGGGTCTTTCGTAGATACGTTGCAAGAGCGTGTGGTTTTGGTGTACAGAATCACAGGCTTGAAGATTGCCTAGAGGACGACACCCGAGACAGTGCCTCTTCTTGTGCTAGTAGCTAACACGAATTATTTGTATGCGCATGGTTCTGCGTTCGAACCTTAGGATACGACTATACACAACTCATCGACAACGTAATGTCGAATACTATTTGTTAACAATATACTTCATCGACACTACATAATATTGGCAGTTCAAAACATTTACAGCACATTAGTAGTAATGAGGACACTTGGTATCACTTTGCGTCGGGACAGGAACCCTGGGTATTGGTCCCCATCATCTATATTTTCATAATGGTACTTCGAACCATCCTCATAATTTTTGGCACTGTGCAATCGCCCTCTTAAATTCGGGAATGGCCAAACAAACAAAACATATTAAATATATTTAGTTGGAGTATGTTGCTCTGAAAATGTGGGCGCTCCTTCTTGTTCCCTTGGATGGGTAAAAAATTGCCAAAAAAAAAAACGAATTTGGAAGGTTTCTGTCGTTATTTGTTCTATAAAATAAGACCTTATCACGTTTCGTAATCCTATGAATGGGCATATTGCTTTATTCTCTTTAATAGATTAGGGGTACCGTAGTGCGCCCATCTTAAATTTGGGCACATTGGTGTATCCCTTAAATTTAAGTATTCCCGAAAACTAAAAATTGGTTGATGTTGTGTAGGACTATGATACATACTTCTGTAAATTTGGGGCTGTCCAACACGTTCCTTTTGGTACCTTCAGCCACTGACTTTGATCAAATTAACATGGCTTCACATTTTAGATTCAAGCAGACCAGCCAAAGATGGTACCATCAAACGAAAGAACCATATAACAATAGCCTGTTTGGTCTGTATGTATGACCTCTGTATCAAGTACTGGTTAATGGAAACTTAAATAAATGATTTGAACAGTTTAAATACAAAATACTGTCACACTATATAAATAAGTTTCGTTGGGAGTAGGAAAATTCGGTGTATGGAAAACTTGGTGTGGGGAATGTTAGGTGTAAAGAAAGATTCGTTGTAGTAGACCGTAGGATTTATTAAAAACTCAACTTTGAGGATAAGTGAGCGCATTAGTTTTAAGTTCAAACTTTGTGTAGAACATACTTTTACTGTCTACTATAAGAAATTTAAAAAAAAAATGTGATCGTGAAATAATTTGAATTCTAGATTTCGACGGATTTTAATATTTCATGACTCGTACATGACGAGAAATTAGTTTTTTGATGTCAGCCCGTATGATTTAGCGAAGCATAGAGGCAACTGCATTCAATGTACCAGCATTTAATTTGAAACGCTGCTCTAGAATTTTCGAGTTCCAAAAATAGAGGTAGGTTACTGAAGGAGTAAAGTTGAAAATTGAAGATTTAAAAAAAAAAACAGATCTAACGATTTTATTTATATTTTATAAGTAAATGTTTAAATTCTTCAAAATCTTCATAGTTTATTTATCATATGTTACTCATAATTGTAAAAATAAATGGAACTAAAATGTCTAGCTCTGATTGGAGAAGAAGTCAATAAGGAGCCAATAGGATTACAATACTTGTTTAGCTTAACTTAAGGTAAACAAACCGAAGTGTCTGATTGGAGGAGAAGTGAATAAAAAGCCAATAAGGTTACAATATTTGTTTAGCTTTTGCTTAAGCTCAACAAACAATCGAGAAGGAATATATAAACAAGATAATGGTTTGATTTCTGCATATTAACATCAATCTGTGGTTAAGACGGACATCGTAAGTAATTGGTCCGATGCTTCCCTGTCTTACTCAGAAGCGATCCTGTTTCCTGCAATTTATTCACTAACGACCATATTATCTTCCTGTCTGGGGCAGAACGTGAGGCAAAGTTGCGTGTAAATGCCGTTTGCGTAACAACAACAGATCCCGTTCTCCAAAAACTTTTAACGATAAAATCACGTCGCTCCAAAGAGTACATTATTGTAACTGTGTCCTGATCATATTGATACAGTAGCACAGCATAATTCTCAATACAACTGTCCAGTTTCCTGTTTCTTATTGACCGTAGCGAGGTTGCCATCTAACGAAGAACCTCTAATCTCCACACCGCACCTCACCTAATTCCAATTCGGTACAGTGGCGAATATTTGCTGTTTTTCTAGAGGCGTGGCCGATATTACCCCAAATGAATTTAAACCAATAAACATAGTTCCATAAATCTCCCAACGTTCCTTGATCATTTGCCAAAAACCGCATGAAAATCGAACTTCAGTTAGAAATTCTAGACCCAAATGAATCCATGAGTTTTAAAAGAATCACCTTGTATATGTTCTATGATGTACTGTAGGAAAGGTGTTTTTAGTTGTTCCTATAACTATTCTATGAACTTATAGTTGTAGGCCTAATTGTTTTATTTCTGAGAAAAAGGGTCAGCTTCATTGTGTGATGAAAAGTAGTTTATAGTAATACCCCGCCAAAGACATGAAAGAGGTATTGGACTCAAGGCAAAAAAATAAATAAATAAATAAATAAAATAAATAAATAAAAATAAAATAAATTAAAAATAAAAAAATAAGTGTGCTCTTTTTGAAATAGGTAATAACATTTTATTCGTTACATTTTATGGTTTTAGTTTTCACAATATGAAGTGTCGTAAATTATCGTAAGTAGTAATATTCAATATCTATTACACCGAATCTACCTTACACCTAAATTTCCCCACACCGAGGTTTTCGTACATCGGATTTTCCTGCACCGAGTTTTCTTACACCGAATTTTCCTAGACCAATGTTTCATTTAGTTGTAGAAATATGAGGATGTGATGCCTTAACATTTCCTATTATAAAGAATAAAAACTATAATGCAATATAATTCCTAATCTTTTTAAATGTTGGCTGGGTGCACATTTCTATGTGTAGCCACCGAGTATGATTATTGCTAACTTAAAGAGCTGGCCTCCCCTGCCTAGATAGTATAGTCAGGAGCAAAAGTATTTCCCCTTAATTCCTATAACTCAATTAGGTCAGGTCCAGTACATGTACTGGTATTGCAAACGCCTGGACAAATGCAACCCAACTTACAAGTAACTTTTCGAGTAGTTCGTAAGCCATTGGACCTCTGAAACAAACTTTTGCTGCGCAGTTGATGTACGGGAAATGTCATTGAACCAGTTTAAGAGGAATCTCTAGTTTTGGGGAACGTGTTGTCCAATGAGTGTCATATACATATCAATGGCATAATTCGTTGTGTATTTAATGTATTGTTTCATTACATACTACATGTGAAAAGAAAATAAAATAATACTGATCACACATGAGTTAGAAAATGACTGATATTAACTGAAAATATCAAATCTGAAACAACTGAAAGAAATAAGTTTGTAAATCTTTTGTTTCAATTCATGGATATACTGCAATTCCCGGTCAATCTCGTGATTCAAACATTTCTTTCCTTCTCCACAGGAAAAGATCGTGCATATTATACTGGCTACGGATTGAAATTGATACTTAAGCATATTCGAAATTTTGTACCTGCATGGATACAAACCCTGGCCGCCTGGATAGGAATCCAATGCGATAACCACTTACCTACGCCAATCACTTACTTGATGTTACACATAAGCTGTTAGTTAGCTGAAAACATTTCTTGTAAAACTAGTCCAGATACTAAGACTTGTTTTAAGACACGATCATCAGTTGAGTTACTCATAATTTCCTTCTTCAACTCAGAAACAGGTTAAATACAAGTAGACCTTTCTTAAGAGTCTTCATACCGGCGAAATTAAAATACCGCTAATTTTACAGTAATTATGTGATATCTTCAATAAGATAAAAGATAATCGAAATGTGGAACAAGAGTGTCCTAGACTATCATTTTACATGAGAAACCATTATCACGACTGACTTATCTGCTTTCGATTTCGAGCCATTTTGAAAATCTGCATTTATTTTCGCGTTTCTAAACAGCTGAAAACGGAAAGCCACTAGGTGACTTGTGATAACGGTACCTCACGCAAAATAATATTGTCTAGGGCGCTCTTGTTTCATATTTCAATTATATTTTATCTATTTGAAGATGTCACATAATTACTGTAAAATTAGCGGTATTTTAATTTCGCCGGGATGAAGACTCTTAAAGAGGGATTTGTCTCGAAACTTTCTCAAGTTAAGACTGACATTTTGAAATGAAATGAAATGAAATTTTCAGTGTAACGTCCCACGTTATTTCCCTTAGGCTAAAGGAGACGGATGGTTTAGGAAGTGAATGATGGAAGAATCGGTGAAATAACAATGTGGGAGGGAATGGGGATACCTCGAGAAAACCCACAGACACGAAGTTGTCTACCACAAAATTACTTGGCCATGGATCGAACCAAGGACCATACACACTACAGGTAAGCGCTCTGCCACTGAGCAACTGTGCTCCGATCCCGCAGCCAAGGGAGAGAAAATATTGCATACGTTATTGTGTAATTCCTTAAAGTGTGTTAAGACATGCAGTGATATTAGATACATTTCGATATATTTTAAAGTAAAATATACTTAGCAAACGTAGGTCCTGAGGAACGAGTAGCATGTGTGTTTCAGATTCTACGTTAAGCAATAGGTTTGCGTTTTAGAACTGGAAAGAAATGGTCACATTAATTATTTATTTGCTTTAGAAACAATCTAAAGCAAATGCATACTTGAATTTCAAAGCATCATTTAAGTACTATCGTGTCCGTATTTTACAAGTTAATAAATATTATAAATACACGCGAAGTGACGCTAATTAACTTTTTGTCTTTACTTGTTTTTTTTTTTTTTTTTTTTTTTTGTACCCGTTTCCAATTACACTGTTAATAAGTATGTGTATTAATGTTCGGTGATTTTACAGAATTAAGGAATTCTGTACCCTCCCCACTGGTCTCGTGGTTTTCGGGTACACCTACAGTGTAAGCAGTCCGGGGTTTGATGCCGAGTGGGAGAGCACAGAACTTTTATAATTATTCGTTTTCATTAATCATTCGTTTTTTTTAGCCTAAATGACAGAGCCATGGGATGTTAAAGTAAAATTTCATCTAATTAAGAAATTCAAATGGAAGAATTAGACTGAGCAGTGTTGACAAGAGCAATCATTTTATTTTCCTCTTGAATTCTTTGTGCTTTGTATTTAACATTATGTTCAGTAATTCTATTTGTAAGACATATACTGGACACATTATGCAATGTCAAATTGGTTATTATTTTTTTTCTGTAATACTGTATCTCATATGAAAATTTGAAGAATACCTTCAAAGTGAAAAATCATGAAAGACCCAGAAGCCTGCGCGGGGGAAGAGGGCGTGAGGTTTTATTGCCCCCGTCAGTGTGATTTCTCCCTAATAGAACTCTGAAGCCGCCGCTGTTTATACATCTGTCTACTATTTCTATATGTAGGAAATTCAAATATTATGGACTTATTTTATTTGGATTATAATATGGATGACGATTAAACCAAGAGTGGGATTTTATGTGTCTTCATTTACAGTCCGCAGCAAAAAACCTGCAACATGAGCATGTAAGTTTATTGTGAAACGACGAAATCTTTTGCTCCAAAATAAGTCTGCAGGGAAGGACGCCGAGGTTTATCCTGGCATGATTCGTGCCACTTAGACGTTAAGTTGATTCACTGCGCTGTTAGGCGTAGTTTCATAATAAACTTACATGCTTATGTTGCAGGTTTTTTGCTGCGGACTGTACTAAAGGGGAACACTTTTGAATACCATGAGCACTATGGGTTGCAATTATCTTATGAATATATCTCGATTCCATGTTCGTAACCTGTTGTGTCAGCAAAGAAACTGATAGAAGTGCAATATATTTATTTTTAAACGCATATTGCCTCTTGTTATTAAAATTACTGTGGAGCAAAAATTCCAAGAGGGACACAATGGCTAAAGTGATAGAGCGCCTACCTCTGGTGCGTGGGGTCCCTTGTTCGATCCCCGGCTAAGTAAGTCTGTGGTGGACATCATCATGTCTGTGGGTTTTCTCAGGGTACTTCCATTTCCTCCCACTTTCTCATTCCACCAATTCTTCCATTATCATTCTCTTACTTTAATCATTTTCTCCCTTAGCCTAAAGGGTAAGAACGTGGGAAGTTAACTGAGAGATTTAATTTCATTTTTCAAAAAATGAAATTGTAATAAGAAAGAGGAAACTGAGTATATCTGTATAGTATTTTTGTTGTTTGGTTTGTTCTAAACAAATTAGTCATTGAAACAATTCACTACCATTAGATTTAATAATGTACCTAGGAACAGCAACCACTGTCACTTGGTACGTACTATCCGCAGCAAAAAATCTGCAACGTGGGCATGTAAGCTTATTATGAAACGACGAAGTCTTTCGCTCCAAAATAAGTGTGCAGGGAAGGACCCCGAGGTTTCTCCTGGCGTGATGCATGCCACTTATCCCTGCGCGGTTAGGCGTATTTTCACAATAACTTATATGCTCATGTTGCAGGTTCTTTTGCTGCGGACTGTACCAAGGGACAAAATGACTTCCCTGACGAAAACTGCACTGGTATTCTTTCCATTGGTGCACTCTGCTTTAAACTTTACAGTATGAAGCTAATATACAGTATCAAGCTATCAACAACATTTTTTCCTGCAGTCTTGTACAAATATATCTACTTCTGTAAAACAAACTATAAAAAGTGTCCCTGGAATAATTTCCCCTACTTTATGTTTGCATTTCTTTTTTCTTCCTTTTTATTTCTTTTAAGTAACATTTTAAGATGCTCATTACTAATGTTAAGATAGTTGTTCCCTCTTTTCCTTGGTTTGAAATCCTTTTTGAAGATCCGTTGTAGGGAACTATTAATTTTTGTAGATGACGTAATTGTAGTTAACCTATACGGTAGTCAGAACTGGGGAGTTGCTTAACGTTAAGGTGACATCATTGTGAAAACAAAGCAGTAATAAATTCAAACGTGACTGGCATGAAAACTTCTATTCTTGTGTTATTGTCTCCAAATTTGGAACGGAGTTAACATGTGAGTTACGAGATTTTCAACTCTTGAAAAAAAAATATATTAAAATAAAGATTACTAAAAAGATACCTGTGGTTATTGTCAATTGGACCACAAGTGTAACAGAAATTTCATCACGAATAAACTGTCCCATTGATAACATTAAATCTTATGTTTTTTTATTGTTTTGTTTTTCATTGTGTTTCACCTTTAACATTTTAAGCTAATTTAATTGTTCTTAATCAATTATATATATATATATATATATATATATATATATATATATATATATATATATATATATATATATATATATATTTGGTAATTTTTAAAAAGAAAACGGAAGCAAGAAATCCTTCTGGCATTTCTCTCTCCTATACCCTTTAAGAATAACTTTTAACACTGCTAGAAATTGGGTCGGTAAGATTAATTATATAAACTTTTTCATGTTGTACTGCTTGTAACGTCTTACTCAACTTTCTAATATCATAAGGCAGAGTGACTATACTAACTTTGGCAGTACAGAGCAATCACAACACTGAGTTGTGTTAGTTCACACAATAACATTAGTATAAGGAAATACGTGGATGGTTTCATGTGCTCCTTCCTTCTTGAAGATTATTGGCATTTGCTGGTTGCATTCAGTCCAGGTTCTGCTTTCTTCTGCTTCCAACTGTTTCGGCTTTCTCTAACTGTAGAATGCTATAGTTATCAATCGGTCAATATTATTATTTTGACGTAGTTTAGCCAGCGCCATTATATAAGGTTGTTACGATTGGAGTATTGGATATGCAGGGTTGAGGGCAGTCCAGTATTCCTGGGCAATCTTTGAGCAGAAGGAAGGGCACAAACTCTAAGAATTGCAGGCATTTAGAATCAGTATGTAGTATTATTTACAGCGGCAGGGAAAATTTGGCAGTAAAAGTGGTTGTACTCAGTTCACTGGTGAAAAACTACGCTTCCGAACCAATGGCGTCTTGTGACATAATTTTTCGTCACGTTAAGAAATTCTAATTCTAGAATTCTTTCAGTATTCTAAATAAGCGATACAATAAAATCAAAGAAGGTAACCGTATACAGTGCTTGTCAAAAGTTCCAGAACTGCTAAGTATCTCGGTAAATACACATTTTGCTGAAAACATGAAAATGAGATGATGTAAGATATCAAGAGAACTATCGGAAACCCACGCCAGTCAAAATGTTTAGGGTCCTGTGTGGGCCCTAAAGGGCCCAACTTTGATTTTTCAAATGAGAGGCCCCGTTTTTTATTCCAACTTCCGTATCTGCAGAGCAAACTAAATCAGAATATGTACTGCTCAAAGCTGTAGGATGTGGTCCCTAGGCCATACAGGACCGGAAAGGGTATCAGCGTGAGAAATGTGAAAAGTTCAGGAACGGCTAAATGTCTCGGTTAGAATACGTTTTCCTGAAAACGTGAAAATAAAAAGTTGCAGGATATCAACAGAAGTATAGGAAGCCCGTGCCAGTCAAAATGTATGTGACCCTGTGCGGGCCCTACGGGGCTCAACTTTGATTTTTCAAATGAGAGACTCCACTTTTTATTTGAATTCAGTATCTGCGGAACAAACAAAATCAGAATATGTGCTGCTTAATAAGACTCCGAGGCCATACAGGACCGGAAAGAGTATCAGCCAAAACTCAAAGTTGGATCCCATGGGGACCACACAGGGCCTCAAGACATTTTGACGACCTCGGTATTCCATAGTTCTGTTAATATCATGCAACTTTTTAACTTTCACGTTTTCAGAAAAACGCATTCTAACCGAGATATTTAGCCGTTCCGGAACTTTTCATACTTCTCACGCTGACCGGCAGGAGCTCATGTGGTTCGGATTCCACGTTAATCAGTAGGTCCACGTCTCATATAGCCTCGCTGCTGAAAGGGACGCTAAATTAAAATCAACTCAACTCAACTTCTCACGCTGACACTTGTTCCGGTCCTGTATGGCCTCTGAATCATACCCTAAGCTTTGATCAGTACATATTCTGATATAGTTTGTTCCACAGATACGAAATTTGGAATAAAAGATGGGTGTTCTCATTTGAAAAATCAAAGTTGGGCCACGTGGAGCCCATACAGGGCCGCACACATTTTGACTCACACGGGCTTTCTATAGTTGTCTTCATATCCTGCAACGTTTTACTTTCACGTTTTCAGCGAAACGCATTTTAACAGAGTTATTTAGCCGTTCCGGAACTTTTGACGAGCACTATATATATATATATATATATATATATATATATATATATATATATACATAATAAAAGTACCTATTCGTAACAAATAGTCCATTTCATTTATATATGAAATCAATTCTGCTGTTTCTGGACAGCTACTTTATATCAATCACTCTTTTGAAGTCTAGCTTTTGCCATTTTTTCTTTGTTGATACTATATCTAATGCACTGAGGTGATTCTCAATTAGAGCATGTCTTTAAATGCTTGTATATTCTTTAATATAATAAATTGAGTTTCTGAAGTGGACATATCAATATTTATTATGATTTTCACGAGTTTTTTTTATGTGTGCTGGAAGATTCTTTGTCTTTTTATGGATTCACCATAAATTTGACGACTAATGGCATTTGGATTAGACTCGAGACGTCTGCTGAGCTCCCTCGTGGTTAAGCGGTTAGCGTACGCGCCTTTTCTATGGGATACCCGGGTTCGGTTCCCGGCGGGAGCTCATGTGGTTTGGATCACGTGTTAAGCTGTAGGTCCAAGTCCTACATAGCCTCGCTGATGAAAGGGACGCTAAATTCAAATCAAATCAAGACGTCTGCTGTGTTGTATACTTGAATTGCCAAGTATGCTGTTTTTTAAATTGTTGGCAATATACAAGCTACATACAATGCACAAAATTATTATGGCAGTTGTAGAGGTGTCTTTAATTACGAACGCTTTGTCCATGTGTTCTTGCATTGTTACCCCAACACACTTCACAATTGTTTATTTTGTATTTACATTCCCTATCAGAGGTTAGGTTATAAAGGACGAGATTTACAGTTTAAAAATGAGATTACTGTAATGTGTTCGACGTTCTTTAATAGGAAATTGAACCTGGGACTTGTGCAGTCATTACACAAACAAGAAAAGTAGTTCATTTTTTGAAGCCAACCAAACCACGGGAAACACCAGAATTACCTGAATCTTCGGATTCGCAATGAAGACATGCAACATGTTCAAATACACCCAGTTTGATGCAATAAATCAAAAGTAAGCGAATGCGACTTTTTTCAACAATATTATTATGAGCGTTACTTTTAAAAATGATCATGCGAATCAATGTATGTTGTGTTACAAACGCGAAAGGGGATCCAGAGCCGGTGAACCTCCCACATGGGTGCACCCCTGGTGCTCACAGTAGTTAAATTCAGGGTAGTGTTAAAGTGTTTCTTACAGTTCTCATGTTTGTTTACTTTTTCAATCAAATGTCCCAAGTATTTTACATCTTTCAGGTTCGTTGGCAACTCCCTTTAATTAGTAGGCAAGGAAAGCATATCAACGATAATTTTACTGTCTCACATTTATTGCTTTAAATCATCGTAGAAATTTCGACATAGTTTAGTTTTCAACTCCTGATGATAGTTAATTTGGTCGAATGTGTTTCTCCTAAACTTCTTTCTAAACATTCACAATCCATCAAAGTACAACATATACGGTAATTTTCAATCGTACTGTACCACCACATAACACGTTATAACAATATTCGTCTATTTGTATTTCACATAGTTAGGGAACAATGTTGAAATAGGAAAATTATTTCCAAAATTACCTTCAAGTTCTCAAAATATAGCAGGTAAGATCTTACCATTGTAGCAATGTTACAAAGTACAGTGTGATTTCATAAGCTATTCGCATTTCTTACAAATATTTAATTTATTTAGGCAAGAAAACCGTATCCGAAAGAAAAATCGGAGATTTATACATATTAAATAGAAAGACTTAACGCAGAATAAAGTTGCATTTCAGCATATTTTGAAGAATCTGAGTTGTTCTAAACCTTCCATCCCCTTCTGTTCGATCTCAGAAAGCCTAATTTTATTTGCCCCATTAGTTTATTTTTATTATAAGAAATTGGAATAAGAAATGCAGATAACTCATTGAAGTAATTAGTTTTATGCTACTGTATTTATCTATTTTTCTTTGCAAAAATTTGTTCTCTGTTTCTGATTAAAGCGTCACATTAATTCACGGAAACTAATCAACACCAGCTAACACTGCACGATCAAATCTTGTTTTGAACGTCAGAAGACTGCAGTTCTTCCGTTCTGCTGCCCCGCTTTCTGTTCTGTACTAGACAGAAAGAAGCCCGTCACGCTCACAGCGCTGTTGTGAACGTGATGTGACAGTGGAATACATATACATAAGGAGGAAAGTCAATTTAAAATTAAAAAAACAAAAACCCTATCGTGTTTGCAATGTTACAGGAAAGAAAATAAAGAAACAACACGATAATATAATACTCTAAACATTATTAAATATATTAAGGAACAATAAACAACATACAATATTCGGTGGTCCACGTGCTTTTGTGAACTACATAAGGCGACGCCGCTGTTCGAGCGGAATGATTGAATTCAGAGTGTCGTCTATATGTACACTCATGTCCAAAATGATTGTTGCATATCTATAGCTGTCTTCTTGTAAGAATATAATTTGATAATGATTTTACAGGGTACTTTTAATACTGATACTGTGTGTATAATCGGGAAATGTATATCTGTGGTAAATTTCATAGGAAAAGTATTATAAATACGAAAATTTAGAATAAGTAAAACAAAATGTTAATGGACAAGAAAGTTTTATTTTCGTTTTATTGTTCTTATTTACTGCTCTTTGATATGAAATTTGTCACATACATGTCTTTGCCGATTATACACATACTAACATTATAAGAAATACCGGGCGAATTCGTTATCAAATTATATTCGTACAACAACATATTTATAGACATGAGAGAATAATTTAGGACATGAGTGTACATTACGTTTCGAAGGAACCGTCGGACAAACCGTGATAATATCTGTACGTAATGTGTCACTGTTGAACCCAGCCCGAGATGTGGAACTCGGAAAGAAACACCGTACGAGTAGGAAGTCGTAATGAAACAATATAAAGAAGTGCACCATGCTTCTTAAAACAACATTTTCCATGGCCAGAAAAAATTTAGAAGGGTCACTATTCCCTCTCCAAACACTAAACTGTGTTTCCTTTATGTGTTTTGTATGACCTACAACAAAGAAAACAATTCGTTCTATACTAAATTGCACAAAGGCAATCAATCTGTAAAATAAGCCAATGACCATGGATATACTGTTATTTCAGACTAGCCATTGGCTAGCTGGGAGCTCCGGCCCTAGACTCCCGAGTTTGCTCGGCCTACGGCCTCGCATTTCTTACATATCTGCCTTTGCATCAACATTGAATTTCGTGAACTTGCTCCTCATATTTCCTGAATTTGCCTATCCGGGGGCTTCGCCCCTACACACTGTCTTTGCTCTGCCTACGGCCTTCCACCTCTTGAATCCACAATTCTATCGTTCCTTTTCCTATTTTGAACTATCGAAAAAGATAAGATTTTGTATCTCAAGAAAACGCCCATTCAAATACCATGGGAATTTTCTCATCAACCTTTAGACCCCTAAAAATTAATAATATTCACTTTTGGCAATTTTCCTGTGGATTAGTCCCGGAAGGCTACAATCATGCCAAATTCCATCATTCTAATCTTGCCGGAAGTACCTAAACATTTTGGGGTGTAGAAGAAGTCCCATATAAATAACATGGGAAAGACTTTTCAGTTCCCCATAAAACCACTCTATGATTGGAAATCTTTATTTCTGATGATTCATTTAGGTAACGCCAATAAAAATGTACAAGCATACCAAATTTCAAATTTTTATTCCAATTATAAGTACCTAAAACATGAGATTATAGGTCAAAAAAGGCCCATTTAAATAACTTGGGGAAATTCATCCCCTCTTTAGACCAAATAGAAATTAAAAATATTGACTTTTGGCAATTTTCCTGTGGGTTTGACCCGAAAAGCTCCAATCACGTCAAATTTGTAGCCGTACAGGAAGTGCTCAAAACTTTTAGGATGTAAAAAGTGTCCCATATAAATAACATGGGAAAGATTTTTCAGTTCCCTATAAAACTACTCTAAAGTTGGATTTTTATTTTTAATGACTACTAACGAAAACGTAGAAGCGTTTTCTTTCAATTCTAAGTACCTAAAACATGAGATTATAGGTTCAAAAAAAGGCCCATTTAAATAACATGGGGAAATTCTTTATCCCCTCTTTAGACCTCCTAAGAATTAAAAATATTCACTTTCGATAATTTTCCTGTCGGTTAGTTCCCGAAGGTTACAATCATGCCAAATTTAATCGTTGTAGCCCTACAGGAAGTGCTCAATAATTTATGTCAGCTCATGTAGTTTTATATATAGTTAGGATGTTTTCAATATTTCGTTCAAGCTTTTACTCCAGAAAGTGAACAATAGTTATAAGGTCGGTGCAGTTGTCTGTTACTTGCGTAATTTGAAGAAGGCAAAAGCACTGGACACATTGATGACTCATATGTTAACACACGCTAGCAGGGTACCAGTTTAGCATAAACATTAGAGTTGAGTTGAGTTGATTTTAACGTCCCGTTCAGCAGCGAGGCTATATGAGACGTGGACCTACTGATTAACGTGGAATCCGAACCACATGAGCTCCCGCCGGGAATCGAACCCGGATCTCCCACGCCATAGGCGCGTATGCTAACCGCTTAGCCACGAAGGAGCTCCATAAACATTAGAGTCACTGGTGCAAATCCCAGAGAGATGAGGGGGACATGTCTCCCCAATCTTGGAACTGGGGGAGACTCTCCCTTCCAATAATCCAATTTGAAAAGTGCTTTTTGGGAATAAGCGTGATGAATTGTGTTCGATTGCTACAAAGAAAAGTGAGATGAAATTGATTTTTCTTGGCTTTTCCATTTCACTTTAGTGGTGTAAAGATTTGAAACTTAATTACATTAAATTTGTCATTATTATTGTTAGCCTATTTTCAGCTATTTGTGTAATTCCTGTAATGATTCCTATAATTCTGTTGAGATCATCATCATTTTGCTCAAATAAGAGTATTGTTGCGTCTCACATAATTGATTTTCCTTCTTCATAGTTTTGGGGAAGTCATTGTTCATATTATTATAAAACAAGTGTTCTAAAATTTTTATGTGGATCATTGTGGATGCCTAAATAGAAACATACCAATTATAAATATGCTTTATTCAGATTTCAGAATGTGTTCACGGCACTGGTTTGTAATAGTGATATGTACAACTACTTCATCTACATAGCCTGATATATAATATACAACAGGTGCACCTCAGGAAACAGGTTCATCTACCCTAATATGAGTCTCATCTTCCCCTCCCCCAAATCTGTCTGCCTCCCAATGTTGAAGACACCCCTGCTCCCCTGATCCTTTACAGCATTGTTTTTCAACTTCATAAATATTTTGAACATCGCTTTAAAAAATATGGGAACGATCTCACCCGTCTACCACGCCAATATTGAAAACAGATTTGGGCCGATGTTAAGATTACAATATGTTTTATATATTTATACATTGTGGTATGTATGCTAACGTAACTGTGACTCCATGACTCTCTTCTGTCTGTAAAGACAAAATTTCGCGGCTCAAATATCTCCGCCCAAAAGTTTCACTGATCAAAGTTTTGCATGGCTAAATCCTTACGGATCAAAATCTTGCCTGGACAAAATTTCGCTGTTCAAAACCTTACAAGCCGAAGCCTCGCTATAAAAGTTTATTCAGTGCAGAATGTTCAATGTATATATACTATACATACATGATGTTTCTAAACAACATAACGTTTGGACATGATTTCTGATATGAAGATAAAACAAAGTATAGACCAACGTGGGAGTAGATATGCCCAGTCCTCTCCCAAAAAATGTTTAAAAAGCGCAAAAACATCCGAAACTTGAGAACAAAATGAATCGAAGTCGGATAAAATGAAGTGTTGAATACTTTATAGTCGTAGTTTCTATTATTGTACATCTTGATGGTCTGCAGAGGCAGTGTAGAAGTAACTTCAAAAGCGGAGTATTAATATATCAAAAGTTCAAGAGACCTTTCCTAACTTGTCTAGTGGCTAGTGCGTGCGCCTATGGTGCACTTTCTCTCGGGACCAGTTCCCAGTGTGAAAGCATTAAAATTTGTCCTCATTAAGATGGTTCGGATTCCATCTTAATTTGTAGGTCCATGTCCCATATACTCTTGGTGCTAAAAAGGAATGCTAAGCTTGAACAAACGTACAAATAAACAAAATTTAAGAAGAAAATAAGCAGTAATAAAATATAACATTTCAACAAGTAAAAATCATAGTGCATTGTTTAAAGTAGAAGAACACAGAATTCGAAAGAAGGAGGGACAGACATGACGGATTAATCTACATTGATGTGCAATCTTTAGGACGAAAGCAAGTTTCGCATGCTGTGTTACTTCCAAGCGGCATAGATTGGTGAAAAGTAAACTATACATAAAAATTTATATAGTATACAGGAAACAAAGAAACACACGATTAGAACAAAAGTGGCACTTTTAACAGAGGTAATAGGTGACACTGAAATCGCTGCGACTCATGATGCCCCTGATAATACAGATAAAGGGTGTTTGATTACCACGAAGAGTGATCCATGCTCTGCAACGTGCTTTCATGTTACTTTCAAAGTTAATAATGTTTTGTTGCGGTGTGGAATTCTATTATTATACCAGCGCTCTTGGCAACTGGTGGGTAGTCCTTATTGCATCTCGACGTGTGGCAAGACTTTTCTCCATAACATCCCAAATGTACTCAATGGAATGCAAGTCGGGGAAACAGGTAGGCCAGTCCGTTCGCCGAATATCTTCTTGTTCCAAGAGTTCTTTCACTTGCGCTGTTCGATGCGACCGTGCGTTATCATCCATAAAGAAGAAGTTGGGGCTAACTGCTCCTTTGAAAAAGAGGCACGTAGAGGAGTACCGTGTTATAATAATGTTGACTGATGAGGGTCCTGCCCAAAAATTTGTGGATCGGTATCCCCATGCAACATTATCCCTCCCTGCACAAGAACACCAGACCATTAAAATGATCATGTTCGATAAAGTTTGGGTTCATTGCATATTCCCGTATTTTACCAGATGATTGTAGTCCAGAATCACTACTCAGTTCGAATGCGCTATTACCGGGGAAGATAACACGACCAAACTCCTCCTTGCTCCAGGTCTAATGTTTTGGCATCACCACAACCGATTCCAGCGATATGCGGGTGTTAACAAAATACAACGTAATTACCGTCGTACAAAGAGACTTTTCCCATACGTGTCACTGTAGAGCGTAAGATTGGGCACCTTGCAGTCCTCTTAGATGTGTTTGCAATAGCACCTGCTGTTTATCGTCTATCACTTCTTGCCTGGTTCACAATCTAGCGTTCGTTTTCTCTGGAATTGACCGTGGCCTACAGCACATCTCCTTCGCACAGCATTGCCTGTGGTTCGGAGTGCTCCTCATGCACATGAAACAATGCTGTAGGCAATATCATACGCCTGTGCTACACTTATCACACAACGTCCTTCTTCCATTTTCTCGACGGAGATGATGTCTCCTGGCCATGTTGTGAGTAACACTACAATGCACATTAACAGCTCTCTAGCTGACACTTGTCCCTTTCTTTCAACTGTTTCGTGTTGCGGAATCAGACTCATTCAGCGCTACGATCATGCTGATTTTACACTATAAAATGCTCCTGTGCACGCGTGAATGACGTCTGGCAACATGCTGTCGGGATTTCATTCATCTTCATCGATTACGCAACATTTTATGTTACTTTATCTATCTCATTCTTAAGTTTTGCACACCAGTGTATTCTCTTAGTACAGAATAAACTTTAAGAAAAATAATTAAATGAAATGAAATCTTAACATTTTCGCGGATATACCCTTTATGCAAATAGAAATGAATGATTAATAAGTGAATTATTATCAAAGAATTGGTGTAATTAATGTGTGGGAGGTAACTGGATAAACCCAAGATAACTCACAGACACGATATTGTCCCAGACTATTCAAACCAGAGGGGGGGATTTTTTTAAGTCACCGTACCCCCAATCTGGCAGAAGAATTTTTATTTCGGTAGATATATCAATCAGTAAATATTGTGTGTGGCAAACCACTGTACAGTCAATAGCAAAATGTCGGATCCAGTACTTTTGCTGGTATCATAAACGCCTGGGCAGATACAACCCAAATTACACGGAAACACTAGTTGGTAAGCCTGTGGAGTACTGCTTGTGGATATTGCTGTGAATTTGATGCACGAAGAAATTTCTCCATTTTGAGATTGGTCTCTGGTGTTTGGAGCGTGTAGTCCAATGAGTTGAGTTGATTTGATTTTGAATTTAACGTCCCGTTCAGCAGCGAGGCTATATGAGACGTTGACCTACTGATTAACGTGGAATCCGAACCACATGAGCTCCCGCCATGAATTGAAACCGGGTCTCCCACGCCAAAGGCGCGTACGCTAACCGCTTAGCCACAAAGGAGCTTCGTGTAGTCCAATGAGTGTTATATATCATTCATACTATAATTCGTTCTCTGTATAATGTATTATTTCACTACATACTGTATGTGGGAAGAAAAAGAACACTGACCATACAGAAATAGTTAGAAAATGGTTGGAATTAACAGAAAATATCAAATCTAGAATAACTGGAGGAAACAGGTTCGTAAATCTTCCTCCCTATTCATGGATTTAGTCCAATTTCTCGTCATTCGAACATCTCTTTCCTTCTCCACAGGAGAATAACTTGCATATCACACTGACTATGGATTGAAATTGATATTGAAACATGTTAAAGATTTCGAACTTGCGGGATTCGAACCGCCTGGTACAAATCCAATACGTTAACCACAGACTTACACAAATCACTTATTTGATGTTGCACAGAAACTGATAACTGGTTGAAAAACTTTCATGTAAGACTCTCCGGATATTAAGGTCTGTACAAACGGACAATAGTTACTTGAGTTACTCGCCATTAGTAACTCAGAAACAGGTTAAACAAACCTTCCTTAATGAAGGAAATCTTTTGAAACTTACCTCAAGTTTAAGCTTGTGTTTTAACATTGGTCCTGCAATCTACAAAGACGAAAATAGATGGCGGACGTTAGTCTGTTACTCCTTAAGGCATAATTGTGTCAAGACATAAAGGAATGGTAGTTAGGTTTCGAGATATTATTTTAAAGTTGAGTTGATTTTCAGTTAGCGTTCCTTTCAGCAGCGAGGCTATATGAGATGGGACCTACTGATTAATGTAGAATCCGAACCACATGAGCTCCCGCTGGGAATCGAACCCGGATCTCACACGTCAAAGGTGCGTACGCTAACCGCTTAGCCACTGAGGAGCTCAAGAGATATTTTAAAGTAAGGTATGCTTAGCAAAGGTATGTTCTTTGTAACTAGTAATTTAATTGGTTAGCTTTACATGAGACACTTGTAGCGAAGTAGTATCGTACGAAAATGCGAAGTAACAGACATGAGTTCAAGTCCTGTAGTGTCAATTTTCTAAATAAAATTTTATTGTGTAGGTAATATTATAATTCCATTATTGCTGTATTATTATTATTATTGCTATTATTATGCCTATTAACGATCGTTCCAAACCCTTATAAATTCAAGGATACAAACTTTCCTCAAGTTATTGTGACGTAAAATAAAATGTGACGTGTACGAAATCTACGTTTATACGCTGAAAGAGCTGAAACGCGTCTTGTTTGACTGTAAATAAAATCTTTGATGGCCAATATTCCAAAATACCAACGTTCCGAAATTCCAATATGCTGGACAAATGTCCGTCATAGCATTCCGAAATTCCAATATTACAGAAATTCACATATTCTGTAATTACGAAATTTCGGTTTGAAGTTCCCAGATTCCCGAATTCCAAGTTTCCTAGGTTTCGTGATTCCGAAATGCCGGGCTAAAATTTTGAAATCCTTCTGAAATTTCGGGATGAAATAGCGTGATTTTGTAATTTCGAGATCCCAAAATTCCGTTATTCCAGAATGAAAAGTTTCATTACGAAGTATTCCGGAATATGCAAAACCCCTACTTTCCAGTGAGAAAGAATGAGAGACGTCCGTCTCCGATTTAATATTTAACGTAGTGTTATAGTAAGTTTTGAAAATATACCCAACATATGCTGTAGATTTTTTTCGTAATCTTTTATTAAATGGATGTAATGGGTGGTCGTCTTAGATTCAGTGTCATCTTAGGTTTAGAAATCTACAGTAATTACCTTTTTAAAGCTTCTTCTGTAGAGCATGCAAATTAATCCAAGCAAAGTGTACACGAAGTCATTGACTCTGATAATAAAAAATACGCTTGCTTAACAATCTTCTGTAGTTAATATGCCTCCTTTGTTCTTAATTACCTTTTCGTTACTGTTAGGCATAGATTGTAATAACCTTGCATAGGTTTCCTTAATTTCTTTTACGGGTCCATCATTTTTCTTGAAGGCGCTGTGGCGGCTCAGTGGTAGAGCATTCAATTTTGGTGCATGTGGTCCTTGGTTCGATCCCAGCTCGCGTCAAGTGAACTTTGTGGTGGACAAACCGCGTGTGCGTGTGTTTTCTAGCGGTTCTCCCGTTTCCTTCCACTTTCTTCATTCCACCATTTCATTCAATTCTCATCACCGTCTCCTTTAGCCTAACCGGCATAACTGTGGGACGTAAAACTCAAAAATTTCATTTCACTTTCATTTTCATTTTTCTTTAGTTGAACAGTGTAGTTTTGATATTCCCCTTTTGCATGTAGACTATAGATTCTCAATTGAGTTAATGGCATTGACTTACCTGACCAGAAGAATACTTGGAGATTGTCCTGCTCAAAGAACCAATGAATAAAAATAAAGAGCACTAATAAAGGAATGAATGAATAAATAATCGTTTAGAGAAGCACTTGTGTTAGACAGCTGTAAAACAATCATCGTAAAGATATATTCTTTTCATAAATTTAAAGAAAAAAGAAAAACGAGGCATTTTTGTACGGTTGGGGGCAGGAGGAAGGTGTAAACCTACTGAAAAACAAATGTACTTTGTGCATTATAACATGAAAGTGTAGTTTTCTGCACCACTGCGCTTTACAGCAGTGACAATAAAGTATAAAAATATTGATAAAACTTCTGTTATTTAATATATTCAAAAATTAAATTTAACGTTACGTAATTCTTGGATTCAGTGCCGAGCTAAAATTGTTAGTATTTTATAGTGTAAAATTTTCAGTATTTTTAATTTTTTTTTTTAAATTTTAATTTCGTGTGAATTGATTTTAGCTTTTAACATTTTGAAAACAATAACGTTACAGTATAATAAATAACTTTTTGTGTACTTACATTTTTTCTTTGAATTTTACATTAACTTCTACTACTACGCATTAACTCACATTGCACACTTCTGCAAATTACTGTTTCTTGGTTTCGGGGGCCACGGTGGCTCAGTGATAGGGCGCTTTACTCTGGTCGCGTGGATTCTCTGGTTCGATCTCTTGCCCAGTAAGTTTGTGGCGGACAACATCATGTTCGTGGGTTTTCTCGGAGTACTCCCGTTTCCTCTCACTTTCTAATTTCACCAATTCTTTCAGCACCATTCACTTGCCTTAATCATCTGTCACACTTAGCATAACGGGCACCATTGTGGGACATTAAACTCAAAGATTTCATTTCATTTTTTTCCTATTTCTTGGCTTTAATTTAACCAATTCACTCTGAAGCTAATTTAAGTCTTAATTGTTTCGTTTGAAACATTAATTTTTAATTAAAATCAATTTATTTCTCACATCTTTAATTTTAATATGTTCAATTTTAAATTAATTAAATAATTCTTTATTAACTACCTCACAATTAATTACTTGACCATTCTCTTAGAAATGTGACGGAGGGCAATGGCTCCAAAAATTTTAAAGAGCTGGCTGGCTGATTTTTCTCGGTTTATAAAGTAAGTCTCTTGACATGTGTCTCGGCGTGGTTCCGTATTTGAAGTTAATTTCTGACATTCTATGCATGGATGCTGAATATGTGGACTCGCAGCATTTATGTATAAACCCATATTTATTAGACCACTCATTTCCAACTGGATGATCTATGACATAACAGTTTGCAGCTCTCTTCTCGCTAAACCACACGGAGAGGACAAGGCGAAGGCAGATAATCTGGCATTGAGAAAGAAATGACTACATGTAAGATAGTGTAGTTTGTGCTTTTAGAGGCACATTATTCCTGGATCCATAAGTAGAGCCTTTGTATTTCAAGTGTTCCCTTGGAAAATATGTGAAACATACTTTGGTCTCAGTCCAGCTGCCCTCTTACGGAAGAAACCTTCTCTTTGCTTAGGGGAAAGAAGTGAATGATCTCGACTATGTTGCCAATTTGCCATTCAGTCGTGTGGTCTTGACGAGTAAAGATCATAGGCTACTTATAATGGCTAACAAGACAGTGCACAGCGAAGTCCGTGAAATAATTCACTGTGGTAATCCTGTCCGCATCTAGTGATTGCAAGGAACTCGGCCACAGCAACTTGACCTTCGAGGGAGGTACGGGGAAACACATCGACAGCAGCGCCAGAAGGGGCACAGTTAAAATAGAAAGGCTCTACGCATACACTACCAACACCTGTTTCTTCCATTCCCCTACCTCGTATCTTCCCGTCCTTTGCTCTGTGTGTACTTTCTCTACTTCTTCCAATCATAAATGTATGCTCTTACGTCATACATTCGATAGTTGGAAACGACTGCTTTAGACCTTTATTGCTTCTAAATCAATGATTTTTAGTACTCCTACGGAAATATTCTAGTTAACTGATTAAAACACTTTGCTAAACCTATAAGCAATGAAAATGAGTCCTTTATACTTTTTAAAGCAAAACCTTTATTAATTAGACTTAATGAACTAGTTGCATCTCTTGAGAAGATGAGTATAACTTTCGTGTTTCAGAAGATTTCCCTTCCCTTAAATTCACATTAGCTTTACGCAAAATAATACAGAAAACCCAAAGGAGTAAATCACATAATATAAAAAATATTCTTCCTATCTTTACAGAGTCGAGAATGGCTGCAGCTGAAGATTTTGGAACTCCATCCAGAACTGACCCACTTGGGATCCAATCTACAAGAAGCTCAAGATTTGCAGAGGGCTCACGACGAAGTGCTTATTCAGCTGCAGGTATGTTGTGTGCTATTCTTCTACACACTGCATCAGACTAATAGCGGAGTACCAAATCAGAACAGATTTTGGTTTGGAGTTTTCATGTTTTAAGCTGGAGCTTGGAAACGTATTATTTTTGTGAAAATCAGAATCAAATCTTTCGTTATTGTACTATCTTTAACTTATTTAAGTTCGGCTTGTTCATATTTCTAACCGACAACAGGAAACGAGGTTGTCAGCTTGACCTGTATGAGTATCTTCATGATTTATCGAGAACGTTGGTCATATTTCAATGCAGTTTTCACTAATTCAATAAGGTATTCCCAAGGAAGATTATTACATATGACATACTTGAAAAAATAATTAATGAATATTTTTAAAAAAGAAATCAAATAATTCCTGTAACGCCTGATGAAAAAAAAAAACTTATCCTAAAATGTGGAAGATAAGTACTCAAAAAGTAAGATTGGTTGCATATAACAAAGGGGCAGATTTCTCCAAATGTATTAACACAGCTTCGTTAAGATTAGGAATTAGATTTCGTAGCCTCCGGCAGCTATGATCATGTTAGCCCGTTACATATAAAGAAAGACGTTTCTCTAGCTCTTTTTTCCCACACTGCCTGTAGAATTGGGGAGGAAGAAAGAAATGGGGAAGGAAGGAAGCAAAATGAAATCTTTGAGTTTTACGTCCCACGGTTATGCCGGCTAGGCTAAAGGAGACGGCGATGATGAGAAATGAATGAAATGGTAAAATGAAGAAATTGAGAGGAAACAGGAGAACCCCGAAAAAACCCACGCACACGGTGTTTGTCCACCACAAAGTTCACTTGGCGGGAGCTGGAATTGAACCCGAAGGAAGGAAGCGGACTGGAACCATTATGTTAAGTAACATTCCGACATTTCCCTGGAGAAAATGAGAAAAACCCACGAAAGCTGCACTCAGGACGGCTGGCCTGAAAAACCTTTTTTTACACTTTTTACGACCGAGTGTGCTCACCGGGAATCGAAACTCGTACCGCTCTCACTAAAGACAAACACTGCTGACGGGTGCTTTTAGGTCATTGGCGAGGTTGTGACTGCTTATATTCCGGTCTTTCTCCATTTTTTTCTCGAATTTGTCGCTCACTATGAGAAGCATCTTAGACATCGAAAGGGAAAAAGATAAAACAAAATTAATCGACTTCAAAAACATATTGGAAAATAAACATCTTTTAAAAGAAAAATAATATACTTCAAAAACGCACTAAAAAGCAGAAAATGAAAAACATTTTTCTAAAAATATGAACTGACTTTAATAAAAAAAACAGATAATAATAATAATAATAATAATAATAATAATAATAATAATAATAAAAATAATAATAAAACTCTTAAAAGCAGAAAATAATTTATTGTGTATGAAAAAAATTGAAAGTCGTGCGGAGCCAGACATATTAATGCTTCATAAAATCACCATCAAAATAATTTTATATTAGGCATTAATTTGTTCGACTGGCACCACTTTACATATATAATTCATATCTATTGTTATAATTCATCACAGAAAAGAATTGTATAGTCATGCTCAAAGAACCTTACCTCCCAGAAGCTTTATATTTAGTCCTGCATAAGCTTTCAACATATTAAATTTATGCAGTATTCCTCCTCCTTTCAATCTCTTTCTCCGTGGCATGTATATAAAAACTTACCAACTGCCTTTGCAAAAACAATGCATTAAACAATAAAATGAATGTTTAAATTAAATATATACTATCAATTCCTGCTTAGCCGAATTTCTAATGAACAGATTTCGGCATGCAGAGTCCCTTATTTCCGATAGGACCACAAAATTAACTGGTGTTAGTTCAGCATCATGAAGCAATTTGGGAGCTCTGAATTAAGGGGTATCCCATTCCGGTCCAAGAAGCCAGAAATATTGGTGCCTGGGATATGATGGACTGATCAATCATCACTCAGTAGATCAAGCACCAAGGATCTGTATGGATTCTAGCGAAAGGCAGTTTATACTTCTTTCTATATGTACAGATAGATAGTACTTCTTTCTATGTTAGAAAATTTCGTCAGTTTCTTAATACTGAGTAAGCAGAACCAGGGGCGTCATTTGGGGAAAGAAAGAGACAATTGTCCCCTGACTTTCAGAAACAATTGCTTTTGTATACTAATACACTAATTAAAACATAAATCTCTTATGTCATTGGACAATCTTGCCTCCCCTAACAAGTCACATATTTTACGCTTTATCATTTGATTCTCTCGTATTTGAATGGGCTACTTAGATATTACAAAATAAGATGGTATCATGTGCTAGAAATTTCCAATGTGGGCGTTTCTGTATTATATATAATACGTTTTTCTCTTTGCACATAAACGTGCATTCAACAGTGAGATTTTGTGTAGCCGCGACTGAGTACGGAATTTATTGTCGATAATTTTGTCATTGTAATTTACAACACATGAGCTAGATTTTCTTTGAGAAATTGGGCTACATGCAGTGTGTGTTGACTCGGCCCTGTACAATGCAAGCTTCTGACTTCAAACGCTATATTTCTTAGCTTTCCAGGCCAGTATATATAAAGACTTCTTTATAATGCTTACTACATATTACGGGTAGGACTTCAAATTTTAGATCTGATTCCAGTAGCCAGATCAGAGGAATTTGTCGCATTTTTTTCTAGCACAGATAACTTATGCAAATGCTTTTCGTCAAACTAAAATATTAATTCACCAATGGCGACCTGGTGATCGAAAATTTCGACTTCGCGACCAATTTGGTACACAGTAGTACATCTTTGACTTTAAGTTAGCTAGGCGTCAGAGTCGTACTATCAATCGCCTTCACGACTGGTGCCCAGAATTTTTCACCCCGCCCCCCTCTCTCTGTATATATATCAGTGTTTTATCAAAATACTTTTGGCTTACGGTCCAAAGCTCTAGAATTCTATACAAATGTCTTATCAAATAATCATGATGTAATCACAATCACCGAAAGTTTTTTAACAGAATGTCATACTGATGGAGAATTTTTCGATAAAAGATACCAAGTTTTTCGTCAAGACAGGAATCTTGAACTATCAAAAAATTGTAAGGGAGGGGGTGTAATAATAGCAGTACATCAAAATTACAATGTCTCCTATATAAACTCTTGTGATCTAAATTTTGAATGTGTAATTGTCAAACTCTCCAGTCACTCACTAAAGGTGTTTATTTGTGCAGCATACATTCCTCCGCATTCAACTGTAACGACATATGAATTGTTTTATGAATTTATTGAGAGTAATGTTCCAATAGGAAGCACCGTTCTTTGCATAGGGGACTTTAATATAAGTCAAATAACCTGTTCTAATTTTGACCTCCTACTTTCAACAAATAAATGTAAAGACTTAAATAACTTCATGTCCCTGTATGACTTAATTTCCCATAATGACATTCAAAATAGTAATAGCCGAACCTTAGACTTAGTACTCTCAAATCTTAATGACGTTTCCGTAATAAAAGAGCGTTCTCTTGTTACTAATGAAGACAGGCATCACCCAGCTTTACTTATCTCTTTCCCGTTTCAACACCTGCAGAAATCTAAGAAAGAAATTAAGGAACCCGGTTTTAATTTTAGAAAAGCAGATTTCCAAAAGATGTACATAGAACTCTCTAAAGTAAACTGGGATTGCCTTTCGCAATCGGATGATGTAAATATAGCATTAACAAACTTTTATCAAATGATTAACAACATATTTTCTCTGTGTGTTCCACTTAAAAGACATATCAGCAGAAGTTATCCATGTTGGTTTACTTATAATATAATTAAGAAAATAAAATCCAAGACATACCACCATAACAAGTGGAAAAAGGGATCAACAAATATACTTTATCATCGCGATCAATTTGAGAGACTGCGTAAAGAAATAAAATCTGACATAAAATTAGCCTACAAAACTTTTATTTTAAACTCAGAATGCTCTATTGAGAAAGACCCAAGCCAGATCTGGAGCTTTATTAAACGCAAAACACAGCATTTGTCATCAAACTCCCTTACATACAATGGTCATGATATCCAACATGTCAGTGAAATAGCACAGGCATTTGCACATTATTTCCATTCAGTGTACAACAATGTACCCGCCACATACAACATTGACTCTTTTCTCGCTAATCGAACCGAATGTAATATATTAGACAACTTTCAATTAGATGAAATAAAACTCGAAGAAATAGAAAATGCTATACGAGCGTTGAAACCAAAAGCATCTTGTGGTCCTGATAACATTCCCCTTTATGTTGTGAAAGGTTGCAGTGATATATTTAAATATCCACTTCGCATTATATTTAATAATTCTATTAGAACAAACACTTTCCCAGATAAATGGAAATAAAGTTTAGTCTGTCCATTACCAAAATCTGGAACCAAGAGAGAAATAGAAAATTTCAGGCCAATTGCTATTCTGTCGCCTTTTGCAAAAATTCTTGAAAGTATATTATATGCGCGAATTTTAAATCATGTAAAACCTGTTCTTTCAACTTATCAACACGGCTTCTTACGTAATAGGTCTACTTCGACAAACTTATCAATTTTAACAAATTTTATAGTAACAGAATTAGATAGAGGCGGTCAAGTAGATGTCGTTTATACTGATTTTAGCAAGGCATTTGACGTCGTTGATCATGATGTCTTGCTACTGAAAGTAGCATCTCTGAACTTTTCGAAACAAGCAATGGAGTATCTTGTATCATACTTGCATAACCGAAAACAATATGTTTCATACAAAGGATTTGTTACCGAAAAATTTAATACTCTATCAGGAGTCCCTCAAGGATCTAATCTAGGTCCTCTGTTGTTTCTTCTTGTTATTAATGATATTCCTCTATGTATTAAAACTTCTCAAGTTCTTCTTTTTGCCGACGATCTCAAATTATACTCCAAAGTAAGTTCAATTGATGACTGCGTGAAACTTCAACAAGATTTAGAGAGTATTCAAATGTGGTTGATAAGAATAAATTAGTCCTGAATGTTTCCAAATGTAAATCTGTATCTTTCACGAGGAAAGAAAATCAAATTAACTTTACGTATACAATAAGTGGCACTTCCTTGTCTACCCCAAATACTATCAAAGATCTAGGAGTTATATTTGATAGCAAATTAACCTTTACCCAACACATTGACGCCATAACGAGTAGTGCATATAGAAACCTAGGTTTAATTTATAGGATAGGACAGAATTTCTGCAAACAATCAACATTTATAAGGTTATATTTTTCATATGTGAGGTCAAAATTAGAACGCTGTTGTACTGTTTGGACACCAAATATCACTAAATACACTGATGCAATAAAAAAATATACAATTTAAATTCTTAAAATGCTTGCATACAAGAAAACCGGTTTCTATCCAAAGTATGTCTCCTATGAAGACTTGGTAAGGAATTTTAATTTTCAAACATTAGAAAAAAGGAGATGTGTTTTTGATTTGTTGTTCTTACATAAATTATTAAATGGTAAAATTGATTGTCCAGAATTAGTTTCAGAAGTATTATTACGTGTCCCAACAGGTAAGACTAGAACAGCAAACGCTGGGACACTCTATTGTAGAAAAGCAAGAACAAAAATATTACATAAGTCTCCTCTGTGGAGAATGTGTGCTTCATATAATGAAATGATTAGATTTCATGTAATAGATGTGTTTAGTATGTCAGAGAACAAGTTCAAAAGAATTATCATGCAATAACTTATGTATAATTAGATAACGTATATTTGTGTATGTTTAATAGTGTATGTTAAGTAATTCTGTATACGACACTATAACTGGGAATTAAGCCTGTTGTGTTGTCCTTATATATATATAATATGCTTGTTTGTGAATGAACCCCCTATGATGAGTTTTTTGACTATGCCACTGATGTCAGACACTATACTCATGGATTGGTCATCAATGTCCAATTCTATTTCGTCTTTAGGATGAAGATGAATTTACCGTGTGAGTTACCATGGCCTCTGGAGTGGAAATAGAGAAGGAGCCACCGCTCCAACAATCTGATTTTATTGACAGTTTATTAAATTTTATTACACTTTGACGTTTACTCGCCTTACAGTTCTCGAGTTGTCATTCCAACGAACAGTAGTAAATCTTTAACTCCAAGACAATACTCGTTGTGCTTTGTGAAAATAGGTGCAATAGTGTTGTCAATAAGGCGTCTGCCTAGCAGTTGGTTCGAATTCTGACATGGATGGGAACGTTTTGTAATTCTATCTTCGTTTCAATGTAGTTCTGAGACTAACTTAGTTGCTTTAAAGTAAATACTTTCGACAATCTGGGAAAGTAAATATGCCAGAAGTAGGTGTTGGCTACATAAATTTGGTGGTATGGAATAGTTATGTCCGCCTGGCCGATGGATGACGCAGCAGTCGAGTTTTCATAACCAGGACAGAGCAAACATGTTGCACAAAATAGCCGAGACAACGGGATAGGTGATATTGAGTAAAATGTATTGTTCGAGTAGTATGGTTGCTCATGAATACTTGATAAGCAAATACAAAATATATTGACGTTCAGTTGTCCCCGTCCCTTCCAAATACTGTTAAACAGGGAGTTCTATGCTTCGCATGAAGTGAGAACTAACATTTTGGAAACTTGAGGAACATTCATTGGAACTTTTAAACTATTCTTTTGTGGATCTTCAACTGAAGCTTTCTTGCTATTCTCACAATGATTTGCTTTGGATTTTGAAATGTTTCACATAGTTTCAACCGTGAAAGCTAAGCAGAAAAATATTGGCCATGCCGGAAGAGCAGGGTTGGCAAAAACCATGGTTTTTATTGAAAAAAAAAACCTACAAAAAAACAGGTTTTTTGGTTTAAGCCAGGTTTTTTGGTTTAAACCAGGTTTTTTGGTTTAAACCAGGTTTTCTGGTTTAAACCAGGTTTATTTGGTTTAAATAATTTGCTCTATATATTCATATCATATATGGACAGAAATAAGTTTGTTTCGCCTTGATGTTATTATGCAACAACCGGGTTATGCTGAAAGGGGTCACATAAGCTTAAAGCGGAATAAAAACCGCTTCTCGAGTTACATCCGAGAGAAATTGTCCTCTATTTGAACTCGGAACCAGGACTAATTGGCCCCAAATGCGATACGTTTGCCGACTCACTCACGAAGGAATCATGATAAAAATACGTTGTACTGATCTTTACATGCTTCTTAATATAACTGTCAAGAGTCATTTCAGAAGGACAAAAAGATAAACAGTTGCACAAGTGAAACCATTATACAGAATTACATATGGACAATTTCAAAGTACTACGGAGTACAGAAGAACTAATTTAGTTCAAGTTAGTTAACAACGACTTTTATTGGTCCAAATTAAAGAAATACAACGACTTAATTTGCATATAAGTAAGAAAAGTGAATAAAGATACGAATTATTTGAGTCCACTTTGGCTCAGACTCATTTATACATAAAGAGATACCAAAGGTACTTCTCATTTCACTAAATGCCTCTCGTGGGGTCTGTATGACCCCCCCCCCCCACACACACACACAAAGTACGGCATTTCGATGTATTTTATCAATAGTAAACATTGAAACGAAACAATATTTAGAATTTTTCTTTGATTGCAATTACATAACAATAATAATAACTACAAAAAATCACAAAACAAACATTTATAAACTTATGCAAAAAAAGTTGCTTTTGTAGTATAATCTTTTTGAGTAAAGAATGGGGAATTTAGGTCTGAATATAATACGAATAATATATGAGAGTGAAACGCGATAACCCACAAATGTGTGTTCATCAATATTTTACAAACACTAACACTTTTAAGAACATTTTTCGTTTTTTGGTTTAAACCACTTGGTTTTTTTGAAAAAAAAACAGCTGGTTCAAACCGTGGTTTAAACCACCTTGATTTAAACCAGCCAACCCTGCGGAAGAGTAATGTGATTTTCTTTCATGGAATTCACTGATATAGTCACTGATAATTAGAATCCCATAAAATGTAAATGAGATTTCTTTCTTCAACAACATTTAATTTAAATTGTTATTTGTTATAGACTACTGTATGTGCTAGCTGAAATTCTCTTTCTCGCATGGGGAGAACAGCTTGATGCCAAATATTTGAATCTCCTTCCCCCCTCCCAGAATATTTATTCTAATGATAAAAATATAGAAGATACTCTACTGTTGACATAAATATGAAACATTCTAGCCCCACAGAATACATCTTTAATGAAATTGATATGACTAAAAAACCCAGCTTAAAGTGGGTAGTGACTGTCATCTTCCAAAAGTCATTTTAAACAGATCATACGCTTTCCTGATTCCGAAAACTATGAATTCAACACAAATCTTAAAAGTCATTTTTGACATTTTATTTTTCCTCTCTCCCTCGCCCTCTACTGATGAGGATAAAATTGGACTTAAATGACATTAGGAGCGTCATTATTCATTTCAGCGAACCCGAAAACTATGAACTGCACACTAATATCAACCGTTTTACATTATTTTTTACCTGTCATTCTTTCCATCTTCCATCCCTTGGGGTGTCTTACTCCCACAGTATCTTTTCTAGAGGGAAAGTCATATGTTTACCAAGTATGGTTCAATTTGCTCGACATGTTCCGGAGTTAAGCTGGAATATACATACATGCACATACCTCCAAATACATATAGATGTACGAGCAGCGCCTTCGGCGTGTCCCCTGTAAATCGAAATGAAATCTTTGAGTTTTACGTCCCACGGTCATGCCGATGAGGCTAAAGGAGACGTGATGATGAGTGATGAATGAAATGGTGGAATGAAGAAAGTGGGAGGAAACGGGAGAACCCCGAGAAAACCCACGCACACGGTGTTTGTCCACCACAGTTCACTTGGCGGGGGCTGGGATCGAACCCGAGACCCCATGCACCGGAGGTGAACGCTCTACCACTGAACCACCGCGGCCCCCCCTGTAAATTCTCAATCCAGCCGACATGCCCATTCATGCCTAAACTTAGGATTAAATGTCATTTGCCATTGTAACCCAAGAGACTGACGAACCCAAACTATGTATTCAACACTAATCTCATTCATTTGAAACATTTTATTTTTGACCCTTTCCCATCCTCCATGCCGATGAGGGCTGAACTTGAACTTTAACGCTATCAGGGGTTAATTATTAATCTCAGCGACATCGGGAAGTATGGATTTGACAGTAATATTGGTCGTTTTCAATTATTTTTACATGTCAACCCCTTTTCACTACTCTAGGGGTGAAAATGGAAGTTAAATGTTGACTTCAGTGGTGTAGGGAGTGACGCCAATCAACTTAGGGACTACGAGAACTGTGAATACGATACTAATATCGGTAGTTCTTTTGTTATTTTTTCAGTACACCATTAGATCCTCGAGGCTAATAATGTGGACTGAACTTGGAATTAAACTGAATCAGGAATGTCATTATTCGTCTCAGCGACCCCAAACACTTGGATTCTACACTAATATCATTCGTTTGCGATCGTTTTACATGTTACCCTTTACTCTCCTTAGATGTGCTAGGGGGGTCTTACCCATACTGGAAACCGAACTTCAACTTAAAGGTAATCGGAATTGCCAACAATCAACTTAGTGACCCCGAAAACTATGGATTCGACACTATTATCCGTCATTTTCAATTATTTTTACGTGTCATAATTCTCCCTCCCCTCAGGGTACTAATGTCGTCTGAACTTAAATGGCATCTGGAATGTCACTCTTTATCTCAGCGACCCGAAACGTATGAATTTGACACTAATATCGATTGTTTATTATCAGTTTTATGTCTGTCCCTCCCACTCTTCTTAGAAGTGCTAAAGGGGGTTGCCCTCACTGCTCTTCGGGGATGAACTTGGAATTAAAGGGGATCAAGACTTTCAACAATTAATTGAAGGGTGTGAAGCAAGAACATGGTAACCCACAAAATTTCAGTTGCTGAGTTACGCAGCACCAGATAGAGAGCAACGCATACCGCTTCGTTTAAATCTTGTCCGTTTAATCGTTTATGTATAGTCTTATGTGAAAAATCAGTTTCCGACTTTGAAAATAAATTGTGCAGCAGAAAACCTGTAATTTCTTACAATAGTAAAATTATCGGTTACCAAGTTCTTGCTTCATACCTTTCAATTTGTCGATGCTGAAAACTAATGAATCAACACTAGTATCCGTCATTTTCGATATTTTCACATTTCAGAATTCATCCTTCCCCCACCGGGTCCTAATAGGAGCTTATTGGGAGTGTCATTATTTATCTAAGTAACCCTGCAAACTAGGTTTTTCACTAATATTAGTTGTTTTCAGTCATTGTTATGTTCCCCTCCCCTCTCCCTAGAAGTGATACTGATAGGGGGAGTCTTACCCAAGCTGGAAGCTAACCCTGGACTTAAAGCGCAGCAAAACTGTCACCAATCAACTAAGGGACTCCAGAGACTATGAATTCGACAATAATATCTGTAATTTGCAATTATTTTTCATGTCACCGTCCCTCCCTGAGGAGTATTAGTGGATTCTGAATTTGGATTTAAACGGCATCAAAAGTTTCAAGTGTTTATCTCAGTGACCCCGAAAAGTATGGATTTGACAGTAATGCGTACCTTTTCCGATCATTTTTATGACAACGCTTCTACTGTTAGGTGTGCTAGCACGTCTTACCCTCTCTTTGGAATTGAACTTGGACTTGAAAGACCATCAGAATTGTCACAAATTAGCTTATGGACCACGAAAAGTAAAAACTTGACACTAATATGGGTCGGGTCTGTTTCGATCATTTTATATGTCCTCCTCCCACTCTTTAAATGCGTGATACGGTTGTCTTACCCCAACAGTACTCTTTTCCAGATTATAAGTAATATGTGTACCAAGTTTTGTTAAAATTGCTCCAGGCGATCTAAAGTTAGGCCGGAACATACACATATACATACATACACACACACACACACACACATATATATATATATATATATATATATATATATATAGAGAGAGAGAGAGAGAGAGAGAGAGAGAGAGAGAGAGCGAGAGAGAGAGAGAGAGAGAGAGAGAGAGAGAGAGAGAGAGAGAGAGAGAAAATCAAAAAAAGGACTCCTATTGATTTATTCATTTAGTTTACAGACATGGTTTTGATGTCATTTTATAGCAAAATACATCAAGTTTTGTCTCACGTAGTACACTAGTTCAGAAACGAGCCATTCCAAGCCCTAGCGGCAGTTGCAGCAAAGATGGCTGCCTTTACTATTTCCGGGCGTGCTAGCTGTCTGTTTTGGTTTGAAAAATCCAAGTCTGCTATAATTGTGCAACGTAATTTTCGTACAAAGTATGACATAAAGATCCTCCCATTAGGCCTCCCATTAGGCCTACTCAGTAGCATAAGTGTTTCATTGAAACTAGATGTTCGGTATGACACAACAAATCTTCAGGTTGTCCCCATTCGTCTGAAGACGTCGTAGAGCAAGTGAGACAAAGCTTTGTGAACAGTCCTACAAAATCAACCCAACGTGCTTGTTGACAGCAGGGCGTCCGATACATGAGAGTTTGGCGTGTTGAGAAAACAGTTGCATCTTACAAATTACAAATGATGCAAGAATTAAAAGACAATGATAGAATTGCTCGTAAGGAAATCGACTTCAGATGGGATATTGGCCGCATCACCAACGGAAGGCACATTAAACCTCTTTAGGTATAAGGTAAAAAACTTGATGTATTTTGCTGCAAAATTACACCAAAACCATGTCTGTAACCTAAATAAATAAATCAATATAATTTTTAAAGTTCTAAATTCCTTTTTGATACACTATATATATATATATATATATATATATATATATATATATATATATATATATATATATATATATATATATATATAAGGGTTGGATTTTTAGTAATGGTAACAACGGCATATCTTGAGAAGTAGAGTACTTACAAGGTTCGAAGTTTTACAGGCCACCAGCATTGTGAATCACGCGTTCCCAGTGATGTGGAACACTCTGGATGCCGTTGGCAGTGCCTAAACTCTGGATAGTGCAGGTGGAGCGATCTGTCGCCCGGAGGAAATCATCAACTGTGCGGAAGCGTGTCCCACGAAGTGGTTCCTTCATCTTGGTGAAGAGGTTGTTATAGCAAGGACTTAAATCTATAGAATACGGAGGTGATACAGCACTTTCCAGCCCAAACAATGCATCAAATCAGTGAACCCACCTGCTGAATGTGCCCTTGCATTATCATGCAGAATGATGGGTGGGTTCGTCAGGAAGTGGCGTCGTTTTCGTCTTACAGCTGCTCGCAGATTGTTTTGCAAAATATTGCAGTAGTACTCTGCACTAACGGTGTGTCCTTGGGGGACGGTATGGTTTATGGTTACACCATCCCAGTCGTATGCAATGATGAGTATAGCTTTCACATTGGTTGAGGTAGAATATTCCGAACTGATGTTTTTCTCGGTGACCCAAGATGACGCAACCCGTTTGATTGCCGTTTCAGCTGTGGTTAATACGCTCTGGCCCAGGTCTCATCAATAGCAATGATCCGCCGTAAGAAGGCCTAACCTTCACCTGGATGCCGCTCCAAGTGTGTTCGAGCGGCATCATATCGCAGCCACTTGTGTTGTTCAGTGAGATCATGTGGAACCCACCTTGAGCTGATTTTACGCAATCCCAGGTTCATCATCAGAATTTTCAGCACAGTCGAATGCGCTAGTCTTGTATCGTTGGCCAATTGACGAATCGTGACCTTCCGATCCGCTAGTACTAACGCGTTCACGTTCTGCACATCTTCACTTACAGGAGGATGGCCGGAGCAAGGGATGTCAGTCATTAAAGGCTTTGACCCACTTTGCTACTGTACGGTATGGTAATGCACTTGCACTGCAAACATATTGTAATACTTCGTAGCACTGTTTTGCATTCCTACCTCTAGTGCATTCAATTTTCAACCAACTCTGATCTTGCTTCTTAAACATGACTGTATTCCGCGAGCACTGACGCAGCGTGACTGTAGTTCCCATGCACTCAGTCAAAACTGCCTTCTAAATGCTGGCGCTGCGCGCGCATGGAGGGGTAGGCAGATAAGTTCGTTTGCTCTGAGGGAGGGTCGGCATCTAACCTACTGCTGGTATGAATTATAATGCATTGCTTTGTTCCCGAGTATATGTGTAGCAATGTTGCCATTACTGAAAATGTATTCATTATATATATATATATATATATATATATATATATATATATATATATATATATATACAGGGTGTTTCAAAACAACACCGACCACGTTTGAGAGGTGATTCTTGACAACAAGATAAGACAAAAAGTTTAGACCATCCTGGGTGCACAAATGCTTCCTTTCGGAGTTATAGGCTGCAGAAAACTTGAAAAAATGAATTTTAAAGATCCATAGCTCCAAACTATGGAACCTACCGTAGTCGGGTCAAGACTTCACTTAGGATGTGCCCTATCCAAATATCCAAGTTTCAGAATCCTGAAGTACTTCCGCAACAATTTTTATAGAGGTAGCTGGAGAGTACTTCAAATTATATGCTCGTATTCAAACTCCCTCTATAAAAATTGCTTCGAGAGTATCTTAGGATTCTGAAACATGGATTTTTGGATAGTGCACCTACTAGTTCGTAAGTGAAGTCTTGACCCGACTACAATAGGTCCCATAGTTTTTGAGCTATGGACGTCTCAAGTTCATTTTTTTCATGTTTTTGGAAGCCTATAATTCTGAAAAGCATTTGTGCATCCAGGATGGTCTATACTTTTTGTCTTATCTTGGTGTCAGGAATCACCTCCCAAACGTTGTCGGTGTTGTTTTGAAACATCCTATATATATATATATATATATATATATATATATATATATATATATATATATATGGATCGAATTGATAACCTCCTCCTTTTTTGTAGTGAATTAAGAAGCATTCGAGGAGAACGACGAGCAATGTGACTTGTATTTCCGCTAGAATTATGAGCAAAACTAAAGAAGAACTATAAAATTGCAAATATGGTCAGTGATTTCAATATTTAAAAAAGAAGTTAATATTTACGATTTCTTGTAAGAATGGTAAAAATGCGGCATTTTGTCACAACTGCTGATCTTTATTGATGACTTACTAACTAACTAACTAACTCTATGGCCTATGGAACCCGGAGGTTCAGTGCCGCGTTCACAAAAGCTCTCCACTGACTTCTATCCTTAGCTAATTGGATCCAGTTTCTACTTTGTATTCCTATCTCTGCGAGATCCATCTTAATATTATCCTCCCATCTGCGCCTAGGTCTTCCTAATGGTCGTTTTCCTATGGGTCTACAGTCAAGACTTTGAAAGCGTTTCTACTTTCTTCCATTCTAGCTACATGACCTGCCCACCTAAGCCTCCTAGACTTGACGACCCTAACAATGTTGGGTAAACCGTATAAACTATGTAGTTCCTCGTTATGAAGCTTCCGCCATTCCCCATTCTCGTTCCTCTTGGGTCCGAATATTCTTCTCAGGATCTTATTCTCAAATACTTTCAGTCTATGTTCTTCCCTCAGAGTAAGCGACCATGTTTCGCAACCATACAGAACAACAGGCATGATTATCGTTTTATATATTTTAAGCTTCAAATTCCTCGACAGAATTCGCGACGACAAGAGGTTTTGAACCGAATAGTAACACGAATTCCCTGCTTTAGTCGACATTTAATTTCTTCGTGAATATGATTTTCGTCTGTTAATATTGATCCTAAATATTTGAAAGTATCCACTTTATCAAAAGTATTATTTAATATTTTAACGCCTCCACAATTTGCCGTATTACGGTCCCGACGCACTTCCATGTATTTAGTTTTCTCTGCATTTACTTCTAAACCCATGTCCCTGCAAGCGTTTAATAATATCTCTGCATTTATTTATACTGTTCTCCTATCATCCCCTATTAAATTTACATCATCAGCATATGCCATAACCTGGTGAATGCCGTTCAACTCTAGGTCCTGGTTGCTATCTTTGATTTTCCTTATGGCGTATTCCAGCACAAAGTTAAATAATAATGGCGACAACGCATCTCCTTGTTTCAGGCCATTTTCGACGTGGAAGCTCGTGGACAAAAATTTTCCTACCCGGACTTTACTTTGGGATTCACTTAAACATATCTTAATTAATCTAATTAGCTTTCTCGGTATTCCAAGCTCTGTAAGAACGTTGTATAATGTTTCTCTCCTAACCGAGTCGTAAGCCTTTCTAAAATCAATAAATAGTTGATGTACCGGGGTATTGTATTCCCACTTCTTTTCGAGTATTTGGCGAATGGTAAATATTTGGTCGATAGTTGATCGATTTCGTCTAAATCCGCACTGATAATCTCCAATAATTTCATCTGCGTATGGGGTCAATCTTGCTAACAGAATATTTGAAAGGATTTTATAGGATGTTGACAGAAGAGAAATGCCTCGATAATTATTACAGTCAGTTTTGACGCCTTTCTTGTGAATTGGAACAATGATTGACTCTTTCCACTCTTGTGGCAATTCTTCCTTGTTCCAGATAAGGATAATGAGTTTGTGTATCTTGTTCCACAATTTTTCGCCTCCAGCTAAAATTAACTCAGTCGGAATTTCATCTACACCCGGAGATTTGTGTTTCTTTAATTTCTTTATAGCGGCTTCCACTTCTATTCGATTGGGTTCTGGAATATACGGTTCTGCGGTGTGTATCTCCTTTTCTCCACGCACATTAGTTTTTGGCTGCGTGTTCAGCAAATCGTCAAAGAAATCTTTCCATCTATTTAAGAGGCTATCCGTATCAGATGATGACGGCTTTATTGATGACTTAGCTTTATTGATGACTTAGCTACAAAAAGTCTCGAATTTGATGATACAGCATTCCCTTCAATTTGGTTTGCCATATTACGTAAAGAAGCCATTTCGGTGAGGTTTATGATTTTAGGAAAAGTCATCTCGTGTTTTTGTTGTGCAGATGGTTATGTATATGGATGAAAGATAATACCACAAAGTTTGAAAACGTAATTTATAAGTTACAATGTAGAAAAAAATGATTTTGTGCTTTAGTCAATGCAGACAATATTAAAATTATCCTCCATTCACCTGACTTCAATGATATATTTTTCTCGATTCCTGTCAGTTTGGCAAGTACTTTTACGCCGTCTTAGCGGAAATACGACAAATTTCATGGTTTAGAAATATATAAATGTGCTAAAGTTGATTGTACTATGGTTACAATCAGTGATGATTTCAGAAGATTTCCATCCGAGAGAGGCAAATTTGAATAAACGTGGAATGAAACTAATACTGCAAAAATTTATGTAATTTAGGTGAAGCACAATCATAGAAATACGCAGGGAATTCCACCGGGACCAATTATTTTAATCAGTTTTTACAACCTTTGGAGACAATATTTACAGTCCAATATCACTGTATTTCTTGTTAGCTAACATCCCCACAGCAGAACAACAGGCGACAGTGCGGCAATGTCGCAGCAAGAAAATGTGGGCTGCAGAAAGATTGGCTAACCTCTAGTCGAAAATTAAGGCGACAGAAGGATTGTCTACTCTGTAAAGAAAAATTACAGTTCCAGAACGATTTTCTTCTTTATAAATAAGATAAGCACAGTTAGAGATCGTTATTAGATATGTAAATGAACACGAAGTATGTAAATAAACCCCAAAAATAAAAAAATACCTTTAAATGCCTTTTGAGTACATATACAGTATATATGTGAGGATTTCTTGATTTGTTACTTATTCAGTTATTATACAGCCCAATAAGCACCCTGTATATTTTTCCATAAATAAAAAGCCTGTAAGAAAAAACGTTTAGAATAATAAAAATTACAAAAACTTTGTTTTGTTTTTGTGTGCTTGAAAGTTAGGTTACAATTTTACTACCCAATTACCAAAGGAAAATGCTTACAGAAAGTTTTTGGGGTTTTTGTAAGCCGTCGCAGAAACTTGAAAAACGTTCTGCTTTGGGGGCTAACATAGTTATTTTCCATTCTGGATTCCTAATCCTCAAAAAGAACAAGAATCCATAAAATATTATCGAGTCGCTGATGATACAGTATTAAAACTGAAGAGCTTAAAACGTTTTTGTCGAAACTAATAATAATAATAATAATAATAATAATAATAATAATAATAATAATAATAATAATAATAATAATAATAATAATAATAATAAATATAATTTACAGTTGATCATAAAATATATTTAAATCTAATCTTACATAGAATTAATAATAAGTGTTTCAACAATCTTTAGAAGATCTTCAGAAAACAATATATTCGTGCACAAGAAATTCACACATTATAAGATAATAAAAGCCAATATTTGGATTAATAGGTTTCTCAGGGCGTATGGACTGATCTCTTCACAGGAATATTTGCACAACGAAATATATTAATAACTAAACAAAAAGTCGAATGATTATGGATCACACTGCAAAGTTAGCATCACCTAGCGTGCACTATAGAGGAGCTATTATGAGATGATCTTTGAAGTTTCTTTCCACATGCGGAGGGAAAATTCATCTCTTACTTTGGTGCTAACGTTATTAGCCACGGTCACTTATTTTACACCATTAAGAAAAGTGCCATTATAGATGAACTGAAAAAGCCTTGACAAACGTCAGCAGTGGCATCTCCGCTGCAGTCTGTCAGAGACCTTCGCTTGCTGGCACCTTTATAACTTCATGGCGAAAAATAATACAAAAAATTGGTACTAAAATTAATTTCCTTCATTTTTCCTTTCCTGTCGCTTAAATTTAAGATAGATACAAAAGGAGAGTTTCGCAATTGCAAAACTTACTTCATAGATGAGACATCATTGAGTGAGGTTTATGAAATTAGGTGCGAATACGAAAATACATACCTTGGTATGACGCAAACCTATATTAGTACAAGGATCAAAGAATTCATTAGAGATTCCAAGGAATAAAACGAAGTAGCCTTTGGACTTTCTAAATATCTAAAAATTTCAAAACATAATATTCAAGATATTTCAATTTTGCACCACTTCCGTGGATAGTAGAAGAAAGCATATTTGACGATTTTTATCTGACGACGAAAAGGCCAATACTCAATCAACCTGGTAGATACTCAGCAACTGATATCACTCTTTAGCTGGTCAAATCCACTCTCTCAACTTCCCTGGAGCTTTGAGAGGAACCGAACCCAGAGCCTTTACCTTGCTTGGAGCTCTAGGCCTCCTTTCCTGATCACTTAGTTTGCTCGGAACTTTGTGAGACTCCTAATCTCAGCCACCTTGTTTGCGTGGAGCTTTGTGGCTTTTTAAGCCGCCCCTGTTTTTGTGGAGGATAGGGGACCCTAAATCCACCCCACTTAGCTTGCTTGAAGCTCTGTGGAGATCATTCCCTTGGCTGCTTGGTCCTTGGGATGCCTATGCCCTACCTAAAGAAGCACTTTGCGATATATATAAGATGCCAGAGTGTAAATAAATTGGGTGACTGTTCTTAAGAAGTTCCGAAAAGGACAATCAATAAGAGTAGCATAAAATGTTTTAATTAGCGGATTTTCTAAATTCTGCATTATTATTAATGCTTAACGGAAAATAGTTTGTTCATAGATGAGACGTATATCAGTGAATAGGTCAAATTGAGCGGAACAAAATGATATACGTCAGTGTAAAAGCTTGTGCGTAGTTTTTGAGAAAATGCAGAAAAAAAGAACTAATTTTAAATTTAAAGATTGATGATGTACAAGGACCATGTTACATACTAAGGTGAAATTGATACTGAAATGTACCCTCATTAAGCTCTTCATTAGAACAGGAGATATAGCCTAAAATTTTCATTAACATAAATTTTAATTTTTGTATAACCAAAATTTGTCCAAAGGTAAATACATTACTCGATACATTACATCGAACTGAAGACAACATCCATGAGTAGGCGTGTCAGACGTCCCGATTTTCAGTAGGGATGGCCACATTTTCCGGAAAACGAAAGACGGAAAATTCTCCGGAAAAGCGGAAGACGGAAAATTTTGTGAAACATGGAAACTGGAAATTTTCTGGAAAAGCGGAAGACAAAAAATTTTCTGGAAAATGGAAACTGAAAATTTTCCGGAAAAGCGGAAGACAGAAAATTTTCTGGAAAATGGAAACTAAAAAATTCCGGAAAAGCGGAAGACAAAAAATTTCTAAATAAGCAGAAGACGGAAAATTTTCTGGAAAATGGAAAATGTAAATTTTCCGAATGTAAATTTTCCGAAAAGCGGAAAACGGAAATGTGATTTCTGGAATCGAAAAACTATTTTTTCGGAAATGGCCATCCCTAGTTTTAAGGGGTTTGTCCCGGCGTTCCGGTCGGTTTCATGTTTAGTCCCGGTCAGACGGCGAAATTTAGTTTGTAGTAGCAATGTTATTTAACAACTTCTAGCGCTTTTTCCATTGTAGTCTAGTGATATTTTAAATCGACGATCTGGCAACCTTTCTAAGTTCTACGAGTTTGTATCTAGTCGTACACCAAATCGTCGTGTTGTGTATGTAAAACTGATTTCTGTATTATTATTATTATTATTATTATTATTATTATTATTATTATTATTATTATTATTATTATTATACTGTCTTTGAGCATACTAATATTTATGTAGTATATATATATTTGAATTCTTATTGGTGCGTAAGAATAAATCTTATATTACAATTTTGATAAAAGTGCACTATAAATTTTCATTTTGTTTGTGTCTTGTTGAAAATTTACCACGAGAATTTTGATAAAATATTGGTATTGACAATGTCCCGGTTTGAAGCTTCAGAAACCTGGCAAGTCTATGCATGAGGGCAAAGGAGTGAACTTTTATGGCTCAAAAGAGTATATCCTTTGTCGCATTAATAATTGACAGTTTTTATAAGTAATTGTCATTTATTTCTGTATTATATATGTGGCAAAATACACCGTTAACTATGAGATTACTAATGGTGACACCAGAGCCGGCCCTAGGCAATTAGCCGCCCCGTGTAATGGCATCATTCGCCGCTTCCCCTTTCTCCAGGAAAAACAGATCTTAAAAGCCGCGATCTTAAGTATGTTACCCCATCATGAACAATGAAGGGAAGGGAAAGTGCATTCGTACTCAAAGACTTAAACACTACAAATACAATCTCGTTGTGTCTGTTTTTTTTTTCCTTCTTTAAATAATAACCTATTATGTTAGTGAAATATTGCTATTACAGAACATATTATGAAAGGGATGGATATATTTTCCTCCCTTTCACAATATTTGTATCAAATGTGTTATGAAACATAGTGACACTGCTCACAATCACTTCACACACTTTCAGCACAAACAATTCGTCAATAAATTATTTTGCCTATTTCAATTATCCACTTCCACATATCTGTGACAGCAATCCTGAAACAAAGGAATGGAAATAACATGTATCAATGTAGCCAATATAAATTTAGAAACATCCATACTGACTAACAAGAATAATGACTTGTATTGAGTACTGTTCGGAAACGTAATACCTCTCTAAATAACTCGAAAGGTGGATAATTGTGTAAATTCAAATGAATACATCAAGAGACAAATGAAATTGAATATAAATTCCTTTGATGCTGCAGGTAAATAATTCCAGGCAAATAGTTATCGATCTGAACTCAGATATTCACATGGTCAATATCGTGCAATGCTTGGTTTATGTTGAATTTTGAATCGGATCCCATTGAGTGACCAAAATACAACTTTGTGGTGTTTTAGTACACATATGGGACTACAATATGAACAATTTTGAACAAAACCAGAGGGACATTTCTATGCGAAATTCAAAATTCAAATTTGAATTTGAATTTTTGAAGTGTTATTTTTTATTTTACAGGTTTTTTCAATATAGTACAACTTGTAGAGCAATCTGAACTTTCCAATGGTGTTTGTTTTACGTCTCTAGTGCACGTATTAACCATTTATGACAATTTTTAATAATCAATGTAACTGAAAAAATGCAATTTTTTGACATTTTTGAACACCCTGTATGGAGACACTTTCAGGGGGAGAGGTAATATTTGTGATTTTTTCATCTCCTACTGTAATAAAGCTGTACACCAATTTCTGCAAAAATATGAGATGGTCAAGTCTGATGACTTGTTGATTTAACATGGAATGTCCCAAGTAGAAATGCTTTCAAAGCCTTGACTGGGAGACCAATCGGAAAACGACCATTAGGAAGACCTAGGCGCAGATGGGACGACCATATTAAGATGGATGTCGCAGAGAGAGGACTACAAAGTAGAAATTGGATCCAGTTGGCTAAGGATAGAAGTCAGTAGAGAGCTTTTGTGAATGCGGTATTGAACCTCCGGGTTTCATAAGCCATAGAGTTAGTTAGTTAGTAAGTTATGACAGATTTTGCCACCTGTGTAAATGCACGTGTTGCACATTTATGGTAGAACCGGCCCTGGATGATATTCAGACACACTAAAAATTTAGTGTTAAAATGAAAGTAAGTCAATACTATTGGAAAACCGTAAAATAAGTATAGGTCTACTCTATAGACTCAGTTACGTCAATTATCTTCCAAGTTTTGACTTCGTTACACAGAGCACATAATCTAATAAATCACAATTATAAAATATGTTAGAAGTTGGAACATGTAAAAAAAAAATAATAATAACAATCGTTACTGCTGAAAGAAGAAGAACCGCGTATTTTTTTTTTTAATTATGATGTTTATCCAGACATGTCTTAAGGAAACATGGAGCTCAGTGTGAAAAATTATTGATAGGCGTTCATTTTGTTCTTTAGGTGACTATAAGATCGATTTGGTTCGAGAGGGAGCAACTAAATTTTATCCTCTGGTTTTACGTTAATGATTTTGAACTTACAATTGCCTTACACTTTTCTTTTCACATTTATCATGTTTCTTTGTGTGTATTTGTGATTTGTGAAATACCTCAGGCTTTCCAATGCTCCTATATTTCCTATTTTTCCTTATATTTGTATCTCTTCCTATAAACTTCTATATTTCCTATATTTTAACGAAACCTCCTATATTTTTGTGGCATTGCTACTTCCACTTGTGATACTAAAATAAAGAAATAAAGTGTGGGTGGTTGGAGCGCCTTTTGTCTCCACAGTAGGATGATAGAATGGAGCGCACAAGATAAAGAATGTCGTGAAAATAATCGTTACAGAAGGATTAAACAATTTCTGAAAAACAAATTGTTTGAAGCCAAACTGCATTTTATCATTTGCACATAAGTTATTTTTGATAAATTTCTGTGTTTCTTTCAACGCAAAAACCCGCTAATTCAGTTATTCTACTCACAAGGGGCGAATGCGAACCCTGACAGCTAGATTTCTATGAGAATTGGTACCCTCACTAATTATGGATCTCTAATCATCGTGGTGATAATTGCTTGAAGCGGAAATGACTTATTTACCCGCTACGTATAATACATATACCAAGCAGTGACCGGGTGAGGCTGTGCCTAGTTATACCTCAGAAACCCCAGAAAAAGGTAGAAAATGAAAAATGGATGCAAGTAAACCTATGGGAGCGGGACGTGTGATCAAGAACACGGCAGTAGTGTCACACAAACAGTGTTGCCATCCAAATACAAATTTATAATTTTCCGGATAGAATGTATGCTACTTCATGACATTAAAACAATTGGCATAAAGGTGAAAGAAAATAAGCAAAAGATGGATTATCATTGTTGCCAAATAAGGGAGATATGAGACTCTAAAGTTAAGAAATTATGGGGTCCGTACAGAGAAATGAACCATGTACAACAAGAAGACTGCAGAAGGACCAAGTGTACAGTAGATAGTAAACCTACAGCATGTACAGCATCCAGTGACTCACGGGATTGATACAGGATTCACCAAAGAAGGGCACATGGTAGAGTTGTTGTAGAAAGAAGTTCCATGAGACATTATGTGGAAATGTGAACAACAAGTCTTCCTCTAGGGCAGCAACTCCAATGGCGTTTGTGTGGAATCAATATCTCGAACTGTTCCCGGGAACGAACTGTCATAGAGTTGCAACACTGTATAAAATCCTACATGCACAGAAACGAAGGCGGAGCGCCTGAAAAGAATGCAGAAAAGCTGTGACACGAAATATAACAAATCTGTGAGAAGAAAGTTCGTCAGAATCGATTCGCAAATATTAATGAACTGTGATAGGTGTCAGTCGAGAGTATAGGAAACCTATAGTTAGACAACGATGTGTGAGATAACAATGAAGCTAGATCACACTGCATTCAGGTTACCAGTAATATACATTTGCAAAATATTCTAATAGAATACACCAATACATACAACAGAAAAGCCACAGATAGTATGGCAAAATACGTACATTTCTCGCCCTAGCCGCACACTCGACATGTCTCATGGAACTTCTTTCTACGGCAACTCTACCATGTTCCTTTTGTGTGTGTGTGTGTGAATATTTTATCAAGCCCGATAGTCACTGGATGCTATGCGTGCTGTGGTTTACTCTCTACTGTACATTTGGTCCTTCTGCAGACTTGTTATTACACATTTGTTCGTTTTATTGTACGAACCCCATAATTTCTCAATTTCAGAGCCTCATATATCTCTTATTTGGCAACACTGATAACCACTTTCTGTGTATTTTCTTTCATGTTTTACGCCAATTATTTTAATGCCTTATAATGCCATAGTTTTATTTGAAAAGCTTTAAGTTTGTATTGGGATGGCAACACTGCTTGGGTAACACTACTACCATGTTCTTGGTCGCGTGTCCCGCTCCCGTATGTCTTGCATACATTTTTCATTTTCTGCGTTTTTTCCGGCGTTTTTGGGTCATAACTTGGCACAGCCTCACCCGGTCACTGCTTGATATATGTATTATACGTACCGGGTAAACAAAGTATTTCCGCACCGAGTGAATATCACCACGATGATTAGCAATCCACGATTAGTCAGGATACCAATTTTCATAAATATCTATCTGTCACGTTTCGCATACGTCCCTTGTCAGAGTTATCAGAGCTAGTCAGAATGCTGTTATTGAGATTTGTGAAGCCAGATGTGTTGGGGGAGAAGGAGGGTATTGATTTATCTGCAGTTGATTTCAAGAACTGCGAATACCATCCGCGGCAACCTGAAGTTGGAGTAAAAGTGAAAACTGTAATAGCTACCTGCTCAAAGCTACAAAAGAGGGGATTCAGCGAGGATGTGAAGGGATTCTACATTTATGTGGTTTCAAAACCGCTTAAGGAATCACCAATATCGAAGCCAATGTTGAATTACCTGCAGTGTTTACATCCACTATTCAGAAAGGATATTACTTATTTATCCCTTGCACGGAATTTGGCAAAAGAAATGAAGCATGTATTTGCAGATTGTAAGAACATCGATGTCTTCATAGACGAGTGGAAAATTTGCGGAGCCATTTATTGGAGATTCTTGGTTTATGAAAAAGAAATGAGTGTGGTGATACTTTCCCGTGTATCAATACTGGACAAGAGTAAGTGATATGAGAAATTTATGTGGAACAATTAAATATCCAATGATATCTAAATTGGTCAAAGCTTGCCTGTTAGTATTTCATGGTAGTGCTGATGTGGAACGTGGTTTCTCAGAGAACAAACACCTTTTAGGAAATGATCAATCCCATCTTGTACACGAGAGTATAAGGGCTCTGAGGACTGTAAAGGATAGAATTAGAATGTATGGAGGAAAAGTTGAAAACCTACCTGTTACAAAGCAATTAATAGATGTTATGCAGAACGCTTGGAGAGACTATAAAGATTACTTAGAAGAGTGCAGATCCAAAGAGGCCGCAGTGGCAAAGATTTTCAGAGAAGAAAGTGCATTGAGAAATGCAAAGCAAGAAGCTACATCAAAGGAAGTTTCAGAGAGTGAATCATCTCTGAAGAAATTAAATGAAATGGACGAAACAGTACAGAAGGAAATGTAAATAGCCACTATACTGATGGAAGATGCGCAGGCAAGAGTTAAAAAGAAAAAAAAATTCTACCTAGTGGATAACTGAAATGTTCCTTTTTCACAGTTTCACGAAACCTCCTATATTTTTTCGTCGTGATTTCCTATATTTTTTTTCATTAGCGTTGGAAAGCCTGATACCCTCTGTTTATTTATTGGTTTGATGAAAGCGTATTCCAAAATTACATACCCTTAAATTCTGAAAATACATACCCTGTAATTCTTAATTACATACCACCTATTCTGAAAATTGATATTGGAAAAGAGAACTGGTTATACATTAAACATTATGAAAGAAAAAACTTCGACTTTCTTTTTTTTCCGTCATTTATCGAAAATTTTTGGTTTTGTGTCATACGCTAGGAAACGTTCTTTCGGCAGGTAGGTAGAACAAGTAGGCAAGTGAATATATAAGATCCAGAAGGCGGTGCAACAAATAAACAAGAATGCCGATGGGAACATTATAAGGATTCTTCATCGCCAAGATGGTAGAATAAAATAAAGTTTTCTGTGTCACCCTCTGTTTCACGTAATTTGTCTTCTATTTCCACTATTTACGATAGTAACCTAAGAATTAATAGCAAGGTAAATTAAGTATATTCGAATTTAAACATATTTTAAATGTGTACTCAAGAGACGTATCTTCTTGCAGAGCAAACAAAGCCCAGTCGAAGAACTTCTGAGACAAGCGGACCAATTAATATCGACACAGAGACCACGAGCTGAAGTCTATGCAGCCATGGCTGAGTCCCTTGGACTTGCATGGAAAGACGTTAATAATCAGTTAGAGCAACGCAAAAATATATTAGATGCTAATGTATCGTACCACAGGTAAGAATATTTTTTTTTTTCGAAATTCGATACTCTATAAAAGTTAATTCGACTGTAATAAAATAAAGCTTCCGCAATAGGGAAACTATTGTATACTGATTATGTCTCGCAAACAATTTAAAGCAACAAGTATTCGCCTTGTTTCTGTGCTTAATCTTTGGTCAAGAGTTTCGCGTGTCTTCCAGGTAATCATTCATTTGAACATATATCATTAATGTCATCGATATCATGCATATTCTCATCAAGAGGTTGAACCCTATTGATTTCTTCTAACCTTCAAAATATTCTTCAGAAGAAACAAGGGTGAGCAGTGTTGCCATCCGTTATAGACTCGTTTCTTTAAATACTTGGTCCCAAAGAGGACAAGATACAGTTTCTCTGTATCAGTGACCGAAGACAGCTCATTCGTTTTATTTTGCATGGGATGACCTTACTCTATCCTCGTATGCGGACACTGTATTTGAACTGTTCAAGCCAATTAATGTGATTATAAATGAAGTTCCATTCATTAACATACAAGGGCTCGGCAGACAGTAGATCTAGGTTTCTAAGCCAAGCATATCACCCATTAGAATGAGATTCACCGCACCTTCAACATCGCTGAGATGAGCATAATCGCCCCAGAGCTCTGTTGTTCTCGTCATCACTAAAGTGCCATTCTTTGGCCGACTAGTAAATAAGACTGGAGCAACAACACACCTCTCCTCAGGTCAAGGAGGGTGGGTGGCCAAAAAGTAGGTATACAGTACCATACTGATCACTCATTGCATTTTATATCATTTCTTATTGTTATCCATCAGGTAAACTTAGTTTTTTTTTATATATTTGTTCTTGATGTGTTTTTACTTACATCTTAAGCTCGGAAGAGCCGAAGCAAATAAACCCATAAACTAGAATGTTATACTTGATCAATGCAGGGATGTATACCTACTTTTGAACCAAAGTGTATAAGTGCGATTGTTATAAATCTAGTTACTGCGATTGTTTTAAGTACTGAAAACATCGGACATTCCACTCTCATCTTCTCATGCCAGTCAAAATCCAAGTAAGTAAACTCCAGTAATGAATTTGTTGCCCCATATTTCTTAAGATTTTCTGCTACAAGCTTGTGATGTGTATATGATTGCTGACTAAAGCCAAAACCGAAATCTTAAAAAAAAATAAAGTTTTCTGTTCTTCATTATTTTCACGGAGACGTTTAGAATTCAATAAACAAGACTTTTGATATTCAATTCGTGTTTATTATATTTGACTTTTGTTCAAACGCACTGCCTGCGTTTGTCTCCAAGTTGTACATTTCTGGTCACTCCAGAAAAATGACTCTAGATTGTTACGAATTCCCTTATTGCTGACTAATTTTCCCTTCATTTTATCACATATAGGGTTGGAAATTGAATGATGTTACTGTATGCATACCTTAATTTCGGTCGCTGTATGGTGCAAGATCAAAACATAAGTACTATACAGGAAAATACTGTAATTTTAAATCGCAAATTTGATACATGATCTGTATAACAAATCTAGAACGATTTAAAAACGAGAGAGATTGAAGTAGTGGCAATACCGTAACTTCAGCAACCAATATTGAAACAGTGTAAGCGAAGATAAAACAGTGATCAACATGTATACGCTCCATAAGGCTTTCAGATGGCATCAAAGTTCCACATAAGTTCTAGGCCGGAAGATTAGAAACAGCTGTGTAATTTTCACAGTCTTGTAATGGTTAAGTTATATGGTCATCATCATACCTGTAAAGTAGCTGTGTCCATTATCTTACGTAAGTTTAGATGGTACCACGTAATCTTTGTAAGTATACAACAACCAGTTTTCTGGGTAACACTAAGCACCCTTTCAGAAACAACATATTAATCGCTATCTCAAACTGTAAACGATGTTTAAAGTTGAGATGGTTTTTCTTACAGTTCAAATAGTCCAGAAGTTTCTTAAGCCATTCCTTTAGTACACTCGATCAGTTGCTGCAAACCTGCATCCGCGGTGCGAATGGTGCTAAAAGAAAGCGTTGTTAATTTTACTAGGGTCTAATATACCTGTACTCGTTTCGCGCTAATAGATCGTTAGTGCTCGCAGAATAGGGAAAACGTGAAAGATGTCGGCCATTCGCACGTGTTTTATGTACGATATCTCGAAATTATACTGAGTGAGTACCAAAAACTATCTCAATAGTCTAGGAGAGGCCGTGCTTGGTGGTTAGTTGACACCAAATATCATCAAAATCATGGGCGCCCGAAGAAAATTTTCTAAGGGATGGGCTTAAATCCATGGTTGCTATATTACGTTTGGTATTTATTTTATTAAGAAAATCTTAAGGAATTTAATACATTTTCGTGAGCCCACCCCTAGAAAATTTTTTTTTCGGTTGCAAATGGAAACCATGATCAAACCTTCGGGCGCCCATGATAAAACCAGTTGTGAGTAGTTTAAAATGCCGTCCGTAGAGTAACTCTTAAAACAGCATTCTGTGTAAATTTATGGGCAAGGTTGTACGTAACTTTGCAACTGGCTCCTGCGTCACCGTGATTTAAATGTATCTATTATCTAACTATTTAGTAAATCACTTTACAAGACATCAATTACACAAAATTAATATATTTCAATGCGTAATTCGTCGTACCTCACATTTCGCCCCCAGAAAGCAGAAAGGTCTTAAGCGCCAAAATGCAAAGGGTCTATGACACATCCATAAGGTGTCTGGCCACAACAACCGATTTTGATGAAACTTGGTAGACTAATAGGACACCTTGCAAAACTCATGTAACTAGCAGGGATTTGTCGAAAAAACTGTAGTTTCTGAGATAAAGTCGATTCATTAAAGATGACATTTGTCGTGATATCTCAAGAACGGATCCACCGAGATCAAGCAAACTTTGCAATCCATAGTAGATACATGATAGCTTTAAAACTAAATTAAAACGAATTGGCTGCACCTGCGCAGAATGCGCAAATAATTGTGCACATGCGCATATTTCGAAAACGTGAAGACCGATATATTTTTCTCTTGCTTAGTTTGAACTACGTGATGAGTATAACATAATGCAAGAAAAAACTAGACTCAAAGGTGAGTGATTTCAAGCAATTGAGGTGAGAAGATTTTGGGGTAGTCTGCCCCCGGACACCCGCCTCTAGTTACACACTCTGTCTGGTTTCTCAGTCATACATTTCCATTACACCTGTGTAGAAGTCATATAGTTAACGTTAATAGTCACCATATTCGGGTCGTAGTGATATTAAGTACTGTAAGTCAGCAACGTTGCACAACAGTAACACAGTATTAAGAAAGCGTAAGGAAGAACTATCAGGCCTATTGTCACGGTCTATTGGAACACGTCAGTGTGATGCAGGCATCTATGCTTCAAAGAAACTTGCAAAATCATAGACCATAGGGTTACCTAAATATAGTTAGTGTGGCTATGAGACGAGACCTTTGGGGTTTTCATATCTCGTCGCGTGAAACAGTCTCGTCACAAAAAGTATAGCCTGTTTCCAATTAGGGTTGGACAAAACCGGTTTTTTATAAAATCCGAAAACCGGTTTCTAGAAAAACCAAAAGCCGAAAAACCGACATTTCGGTTTTCTCCAGAAACCGGCCCGGTTTTCACCAAAAACGGTTCGGTTTTTCACCTAAACCGGTTTCATTTCCTCCAAAACCGGTTTGTTTTTCCGCCGAAACCGGGTTGGTTTTCTCCAACATCGGTTCGGTTTTTCCACCGTAAACGGTTTCGGGTTTCTCCAAAAACCGGTTCGGTTTCGCACCAAAACTGATTTCTGTGGAAAATTTTGGAAGACATAAAACTATTTCTGTGAAAACGGAATCGATTTCCGGAGAACAACGGATACTATTCTGGTCATAAATAGAACCAATTTTGAAAAAAAAACGGAACTGGGTTTGAAGAAAACCGGATCCGGTGAAAAAGCGAACCTGCTTTGTAGAAAACTGATAACCGGTTTCGGTGAAAACCGAACCGATTTCGGTTAAAACCGGTTTCGGTGAAAAATCGGGTTTTTGAAACTTTTCAAAACCCGGTTTCGGTTTTCCTAAAAACCGAAAACCGGAAAACCAGTTTTTGTGCCTACCACTAGTTTCAATAGATCGAGACTATAGGCCTGATGGTTTATCCTTACGCTCTCTTAATACTGTGTTACTGTTGTGCAATATTGATGACTTACAGTACTTGATATCACTACAACCCGAATATCGCGACTATTAACGTTAATTATATGACTTCTACACAAGTGTAACGGAAATGTATGACTGAGAAGCCAGACAGAGTGCGTAACTAGAGGCGGGTGTCCGGGGGCAGACCACCCCAAAATCTTCTCACCTCAATTGCTTGAAAACGCTCACCTTTGAGTCTAGTTTTCTTCTTGCATTATGTTATACTCGTCTTATAGTTCAAACTAAGCATGAGAAAAATATATCGCAGTCTTCACGTTTTCGAGATATGCGCATGTGCACAATTATTTGCGCATTCTGCGGAGTTAGCGGTGCAGACAATTCGTTTTAATTTCGTTTAAATTATCATGTATTTACTATGGCTAACAAAGTTTGCTTGATCTCGGTGGATCGCTCTCGAGATATCACGACAAATGTCATCTTTAATGAATCGACTGTATCTCAGAAACTACAGCTATTTTGACAAATTCCTGCTAATTACATTAGTTTTCCAAGGTGTCCTATTAGTCTACTAAGTTTCATCAAAATCGGTTGTTGTGGCTCAAACATATGGATGTGCCACAGACCCTTTCTCAGGAGATGAATAAAAACGAATGAAACACTAATTAATTCCGAATCTTTCTTTCTTCTAGAATTCAGTTTTCAGTGCAGATCTTTCATATTGTCTCCTGCCACTTGTCTCCTTTCTGCACAGCATTAAACATGAAATGGGTAGTCAGGATATGCACTTATTGGAAATCAAGGAGACTGGCGCTTAGCACCTCTCTGCTTTCTGGGGGCGATTTGTAAAATACAAATTATTTTAGCAATTGCTCAATTGTGTCTTTGTAAGATTTTTTCATGCATGTAACAAATCATTAAACATTTATTTCTTAAAAGTCAGAAACTAGATTGTTGGGCTTAAAAATAAACAAAAAGTTAGATTGGTCGAACCATATGCTATCAACAACAAAATATTTAGTAAACTATAGGCTACGCTCTCAGAATTTTAAAAGAAGGCTTAAATGTAAAATCTTTAATACAAGTCTATACAATGTAATTCTCTTATTAATAAGGTATGGGATGGTCTCTGAGGTAACGATAATAACAGCATAGTCATTTTCAGAAAACAAAAGCCTGTTTTGCATATAATCACTGGCATAAACCGCACACTCATGTAAACAATTATTCAAGAAATACGAAATCCTCAGCGTTCCATCATTATAGCCTGTTCACCAAGAGAGGAGTTGATACTACCAATGCTATACAGTACGAGTATAATATAAAAATAATAATCTAGTGGAATCTAGTTTTAGCTGTCGCACTTTAGTACTCCAAGGCAGAAACATGAATTTAGTACTCAAGTATTTATTATCACCTACCTGCAGGCTTCAAGAATGAAACAAATATTGTGTGTTTTGAGAGAAAGATCAGAAATTTTCTTTTAAATAAAGTGTATGACAGTGTTAAAAAATTTCTGTACGAAAAAACTATAATTAATTTTTATTGTTTTTCATGTATTAAATATTAATATTATTTTCTTTTTCAGCTTTAAATTTTATATTGCTTAATTAATATATGCAATTTGATGAAATATATATATTATTGTAAGCAAATAGCACCAGCATAATGTATTCTGAACTGGGCCTCCAAACGTCAAATATCTCGGTTATACAAAGTAAAATAAATTAATTAACTTAATAATATTTTAAAAAATATTTTGAGATCTTCAAGGCATATACTGTAATTACCTACCATTACTGTACATGTGAAATACAAAGGCAACTTAGGGATCTGTGACTAGTGGGGTACGGAAGGCATGGTTTTCAGGCTTTAATCAGAGTTCCCTCGTGGCTAAGCAGTTAGCGTACAAGTCTTTGACGTGGGAGACCCACATTCGATTCCAGGCGGGAGTTCCTGTGGTTCGGATCCCACGTTATACTGTAGGTCCACGTCTCATATAGCCTCGCTGCTGAATGGGCCGCTAAACTCAAAATCAAATCAAATCAGACTTCAATACACCTTCCACCAAGATATTACGCAAAATAAAGATTTACCATATTGGTATATACAAATCTGTGAAACAATATGAACTTAAATGCTTGAATCCTCTTTGATTAAATTATGCTTATGCTACTATCCATGACACGTATGTTTTGTATCGTTCAAAATTTCGGTTCATGCTGAAGACAACACGAACCTAGTAATTTTTTAGACACTGTTAAGTTGATTTCGTTCTTATGTAACAAATAAATATTTCAGTGACAATATAGGCGTCAGAGCGTGAAGGCTCAAATCTCTTGAGTCCCCATTGTTGTTGAAGGGGCTGAGCGCCCCTAATGTTTCAATGTCATTTTCGTCTTCTTATTTCAAAAAAAAAAAGTAACTATTACAAATAACTTCTCAATTGCATTTTCATCTTGGGATCATACTATTTACTTTTTAAAATAGTATTAGTGTCCACAAACAACAATTTTCTTTCTTCCAGTGTTCCTTCATGGCTAAGCGGTTAGCGTACGCACCTTTGGCGTGGGAGACCCGGTTTCGATTCCCGGTGGGAGGCCATGTGGTTCGGATTCCACGTTAATCAGTAGGTCCGTCTTACATAGCCTCGCTGCTGGAAGTGATGTTAAACTCAATCGACTCAACTCACCAGTTTCTTTCTTCCAGAATGTTTGCTAATAGGGAGACAAATTCTTCTTACATTTCCCCCCTGCTCCTAGAATTAACTGTTTCTAGTGAGCATTTTTGTCGATTTGAAGTACATTACTACTAAGTAATAACGGCTTGCTTGTTTTCCGCTCCGAAAGATGCTTAATATTTCTTGTCGTTTTGGTGATCAATAGCATTGAAAAGAAGAATATTATTGTGATAATTTTTTGCTGCTTTATTTTTTGAAGAGGGTTGTGACTTTTAATGAAATATCTTATTTTTAGTCATTTAAGGGTGAGTAGTATTAACTGCGCAAAAAAACACACCGAAAACAATGATAATATTAAGAAAACGGTTAATAACTGTAGCTTGTAACAATATTCAATTGTTAAACATCTCAACTATATATAAAACATGAACTGACTGACATAAAATAAAGGGTTACTTTCGGTTGACGTGGAAAGTTGAAATTTGGTATGATTGTAGGTTTTCAGGACAAACCCACAGAAAAAAATTGCCAAAAGTGAAATTTTTAATTTTTAGCGGATTTAAAGGGGGATGGAGTTTTTTTTTTTTTTGATAATCTCATATTTTAGGTACTTGGAATTGGAGTAACAACTTGAAATTCGCTATGCTTGTACGTTTCCGTTATCATTACATCAGTAAATCACCAATAATAAAAATTTCCATCTTTAGAGTTGTCTTGTGGGAACTGAAAAATCTTTCTCATGTTATTTATGTGGGACATCTTCCACACCACAAAATGTTTAGGCACTTCTGGCAGTATTAGAATGATGAAATTTTGGTGTAATTGTAGCCTTTCGGGACTAACCCACACGAAAATTGCCAAGAATAAATATTTTCAAATTTAAGGGGTCTAAAGGGGGGATTAAGAAAGTCCCATGTTATTTGAATTAGCGTTTTCTTGAAATACATAATTTTATCTCTTAGGTACTTGAATATAGAAAAAGAAACTTGGAAATCGGTGGAATTGTGGGTTTAAGAAGTGCGAGGCCGTAGGCCGAGCAAAAGCGGTAGTTTGGGGGCAAAGCCCCTAGCTCGCCAAAATTTTGGAAATATTAAGAGGAAATGCACGAAATTCACTGTTGATGCAAAGACTGATAAATAAGATATACAGGGCCATAGGCTGAGCAAACACGGGGATCTGGGGGCGGAGCCTCCAGCTAGCCGAAAGATACTTAAAATATAAAATTATAATAATGTAAAAATTATATAACAGTAATTGTACAACAGATTTTGAATTGGTATTTTGTACAACTTCGAAGATAAACACAGTCAGTATGTTTGAAACGTCAGTCAAATAAAAGAAACACAAATGGAATATCGCAAGTCTTATTGATGGAAAAAGTAGTTTTGTTAGGGACGTAAATCATTTTACTTCATAAACGAACTAGTATTAAATCTGTCGCATACGTTGTTTTAAAATTTGGTGTTTTTTTCTTTTTATGTTATCTCAAGATACAAATTGTGTTATCGTTATTTAATAAGGAATATTAATCTTAACGCAAAACTGAGTTGCCCAGTTCTAAACGTCTCTTGTCCACTTTACAAAACTTTCAAGAAATCAAGTGTTTTTTTTTAATCATCTTAATTTCTATACCTGAAAACAAGCAAAATAATTTTTGTAAAATGTAAAATAAATACCTGAACATATTAAATGGGATAAATGAGATGAAATCAGGTATTAAGAAATCGTAAGCAATGCTAATGATTAAATAAAAAATCCGAAAAGTGAACAAGAAACGTTGTGGAATTGACCAACTCAATTAATCATATATTGTGATCCTGTAAATTGAATTTTCGTAGTTTCTGACAATATGATAGGGCATTGAACTCAAATCTTTGTTTGCGTCCATTTTGGCACGCATCAAGGCAGGTTATGTTATAGACTTTTAATTTCATATAGTTTGAATAATTACCAAAGCTTCATGATGAATGATAGAGCTGAACTTTATAAGCGGTATCATTAATTTAGTATCTACAAGGCCCTTATAGGATCCTTTAAGCTCCGAGCGATGCCAAATCTGGTAGTATTGCAAAAGTTAGCTTACAGTCGTATGTTTGCAATAAGTTTTGGTATTTTTATGATGCTCGAGGAGTAAATATGGCTGGTAAAATCATGTGTGTATTGTTTGAGCTATGTTGACAGCACTGGGTTTAGTATTTAACTTGGCTTTAAATATATATCAACAGTGAACATTCAGTTTGAATACTTTAGTGTGATTATCTAATTTTACTATACAATGTTGTTCGATGTTATGCTATACATCAGTTTTTTTTTTTTTTTTTTTTTACAGGATGTTTCAAAACAACACCGACAATGTTTGAGAGGTATTTCCTGACACCATAATAAGATAAAAAGTATAGACTAAACTGGCTGCAGAAATCTGTCATTTCGGAGTTACAGGCTGCCAAAAACATGAAAAAAAAAAATGAACTTTAAAGATCCATAGCTCCAAAACTGTGGGACCTACCGTAGTCGGGTCAAGACTTCACTTAGGAACAAATATGTACGCTGTCCAAAAATACATGTTTCAGAATTCTAAGGTAGTCACGCAACAATTTTTGTAGAGGGAGTTTGGCTACGTGCATATAACTTGAAGCACTCACCAACTACCTCTATAAAAAATGTTGCGGAAGTACCGAAGGATTCTGAAACATGGGTATTTGGATAGGGCACATACTAGTTCCTAAGTGAAGTCTTGACCCGACTGCTGTAGGTCCCATAGTATTGGAGCTATGGACTTTTTTAAGTTCATATTTTCATGTTTTCGGCAGCCTACTCCAAACTCCAAAATGACAGATTTCTGCAGCCAGGTTCGTTTACACTTTTTCTCTTATCTTGGTGTATATGTGTCGAATGTACTTTAGCCCTATAAAAGCAATTATTTACTAAGTTTACGTCGATTATTACTTTCTGTGTTAAAATGTTTCACATTTTAGTATACTACTGGCTTATCTAATACCAATACGTAATTAACTATATTATTTTCTTTTCAATTATCAGTCGTGCGCAAGATTATATGGAAAAGTTGCGTATTGTGGAAATAGCCTGCAAAGACAACACGTTCCCGCAAGACATCGACAACGTGAAGAAGATACTAACAAGACTACATGATTTACGGAAGTCTGCACTGGAGTCTTCAATGGTGACGTTACAAGAAGGACAAGGACTTCTAGACAAAATCCAAGAGATAGCAAAAGTGGGAACTTTAGATTCCAGACCTGGGAGAATAAGAGTAACAACAGAGTATGGTGAGGAACTTGATCTTATTTAAATTTATTGCATTTTAAGTAAATTAAATAAGTACAACAGAGAAAGTAATCATTTTTGTGGAATTAACATTGGTCTACTTCTGTCATTATAGATTGAGTTCTTCTAGTAACACGTAATTAAATGACCCATCACCATTAAAATACCACATTTGCACTAAATAAGTATGCCGATCAGTTATAGGGAAACGGTTCGTCTAGACGTTAGGAGCGAAGATGACCGAGTGACAAAAGAAGTCCATTGGGTTTAGGTGTTCTCATGGGCACACAGTAAATTAAGTGTATCAAAGCAGACTGTATACAAGGTAAAATCTAACACACGTATGAACGCTAAACAGCGTTGGAGGAGTAGTCAGGAAAGGAACCTAACCCAAAGGAAGCTCTGACGAGTTACGCTCCTGGCCAAAAAAAGAAAAAAAAATCGTTTCCAAACACGACAAGAATTGCTATCGTCGTGAATGTACGGCCATCCCAATTACTTTCCGAAAGAATATTGTGAAGGGAGCTTCATTCAATGTACACTCATGTCCAAAATTATTGTCGCATGTCTATAAATATATTGTTGTAGGAATATAATTTGATACTGAATTCGCCCGGTATTTCTTATAATGTTAGTATGTGTATAATCGGCAAAGACATGTACGTGGCAAATTTCATGACAAAAGAGCAGTAAATAAGAAGAATAAAACGAAAATAAAATTTTCTTGTCCATTTAGCAACATTTTATTTTACTCATTCTAATTTTCGTATTTATAGTTCTTTTCCTATGAAATTTACCACAAATATACATTTCCCGATTATACACATAGTATCAGTATTAAAAGTACCCTACAAAATCATTATCAAATTATATTATTACAAGAAGACAGTTATAGATATGCGACAATCATTTTGGACATGAGCGTACATTTGGAATCGAATACCATGAAAGAAGCCACTTCCCACTGTGTTAGATAAAGTTACAACATTATTAATGGGCTCAAAAACACCAACACTGTACTGCAGCAGACTGGAAGAAGTGCGTTTTTATTTGTATTCTCATAATGTAAGGCGTCGAGTTTACTGGAAGTCCAATGGAGCATTTCGTTGTTGGTGTTGTTGAGTTGTGTTTAACGTCCCGTTCAGCAGCGAGGCTATATGAGACGTGGACCTACTGATTAACGTGGAATCCGAACCACATGAGCTCCCGCCGGGAATCGAACCCGGGCCTCCCACGCCAAAGGCAATGGAGCATTTCGTCCCCAGAATATGATAGTGTGGTTTCACACTGAAAGAAGTTTTGTAATGTTTTGTTTTTCGAATTATGACTGGAGCCCACTCATACAGCTAAATCTGAGCAAAGCATCATGCGTGTTTAGACATTCTCGTGACAGGGTGTTTCCATTCCTTCAACATCCTCATGATGAATATGCGGTAAACACTCCCATCCCCTAAGATGACAATTGTTGTGATTCCGGGAATCAAATGGCCCGACGCATATTCAGATATCCTGTCGCATCTGTACCGCAAAACCTCTAGGTTTGTTTCATATTGACACCCTGTGGTGTAGCAGCGGACAAAACGCAGAAATATGCATTCCCGTATTCAATTGGAACAACAGGATCTACTGATGAATGAGTGGATTCATATCGATGTGCTATACTTGCAACTATTCGTTGAAACATTCCTACTCAGAATTCAGTTGGTTATACAGGCCGTAGGCGTGTTACACAGTATTACCTAAGTTATACGGTGAAAGAGGCGACTATTTTTTTTTCTGATGTGCTTATTTATTTTCGAAAATGTATGTTCTTCTTGTAGAGTTGATTTTGTGTAAGTACAGGATTATAAAAGCCTACTTTAAAAATGATCATCTGAACTGGTATTTTAGAAACCAAGCTTTACTAGTTCAAACTAACTATTGGCAAAAGCAATCTGTACATGTATGATATACGGTTGAAAACAACTAAAATTAAATTTAGATACAAACAATACAGAAAAATTAAAATAAACATGAAAACATTTACTATTTAAAACTCTGTCATATTTTGTATATCATATAGTCTTGTAATATTCATCAGCATGTGCTGGCAACATTGTTAAAAAAATAGTTGTGAGAAGCTCCTCCGTGTCTAAGCGGTTAGCGTACGTGCTTTTCGCGTGGGAGACTGGGTTCGATTCCCGGTGGGAGCTTATGTGGTTCGGATTCCACGTTAATCAGTAGGTCCTGTCTCATATGGCCTCACTGCTGAAAGGGACGTTAAACTCAAAATTAACTCAACTCAGATAGTTGTGAAACGAAACATGACGCAGTCGGTAGGATTATAGCAAATTCTAAGATTATTCGTCCATATATACTCGTACAATTATTTTTCTGTGCTAGGATCGTCCTACTACCAATGGGGCTGAACTGAAACTTAGCGACATCAGGAGTAACAGTATTCATACCAGTGATCCCGAAAACTATAGAATCGACTTATTTGTCGTTTTTGATTATTTTTATTGGTCACACTTTTCTACCCACATCTCGATCTTTGAGTCATGCAACAGCACACGGAAATATACAGGCTTTTACTAACGGGAATCGAGCTCAGACTTATTAACATTAGATTTTTTTTCTAACGTAATATTTTAATCTCTCTTTTCAGATTTTATATTCTTTCATATGAACATGCAGTAATATTCATAAGACAAAATAAAAGTTTTGGATCTGCTCAGTGGCGTATTTACGATTTTGTTTCTGGGGGGCTTTGCTAACTTTATTCCTGAAAATGTGAAAATTCTGCAAGATATTTCATTTACTTTAAGATAGTAAACAAAATTTTGGGAGGGTCTTAAGCCCCCTCTTAAATACGCCACGATCTGCTATAAATTGATTGTGAACTTTTATAAATGGGATCTGTTATAAATTGTGGAGGACCTCTCCACTATCGGGACTTCAACCTGAAAGTCTCACCATTACGTAAGTGTAAATGTTGGAACATCCCATTATTTATGCGGGGGCCGCGGTGGCTCAGTGGTAGAGCGTTCACCTCTGGTGCTTGGGGTCCCGGGTTCAAACCCTGTTCCCGCCAAGTAAACTTTGTGCTTGACAAACATCGTGTGCGTGGGTTTTCTTGGGGTTCTCCCGTTTCCTCCCACTTCCTTCATTCCACCATTTTCATTCATCTCTCATCATCACCGTCTCCTTTAGCCTAGCTGGCATAACCGTGGGACGTAAAACTCAAAAATTTCATTTCCATTATTTATGCGATACTCCATATCTTAGAATAAAATTTTATGTTAGGTGTCTCGTCTCGCCTCATGGACATTTTAAATCGATCTGTCAGAATGACGTCAACGTAATTTTTAGTGATGAGCGCAAGAGTCTTGGTCTTGCAGTTTTTGCAAGAGTCTTGCATGCAAGACCAAGACCAAGACCAAAACCAGGAATCCCGATGCAAGACCAAGACCAAAGGGTGCAAGAACAAAACCAAGACTCTTGCGCAAGAGTCTTGCACAAGTACCGGCACTACTTGATCTTTTTATATAATGTAAAAAAAGAAGTTGATGGATTTCTTGGCTTCAGTAAAAATACTGCTGAAGTGAATGTATTCCAGTAGTTTATGCAATCCGTGTGAGTCGATCTGCCCCTGTAGCTTATAGCAACAGTATGTCGTTTTCTGAATTGGTTGTTCACGTGTTCGATAGATATTACTCGTTTTCAAGACACACAGGTGTCATTTCGCACCATGTGAGCTTTTATGGTGGACAAACACCATGTGCGTGGGTTTTCTCGGTATTTTTTCGTTTCCTCCTACTTTCTTCATTCCACCTCTTCAGTCATTTTTCATCATTACCGTCTCCCTTAGCCTTGGTGCACAATCGTGGGACGTTAAACTAGATACTTCATTTCATTTCAAAGCATATTAGTGATGTTCTTCTTTCAAAACTAAAGAGAAATGTAGATCGAACATCGGTAATACCGTGCACCATAGGTGTCGACTACATGGGTATGGCCTTGGCTCCGAGACTCAAGCATCCATTGGAAATTTTCAATGTGTACTCTTAAAACTAAAATCGAAATAACATTTTCATGACATTGACAAACACTTAGTGCATGTGATCGCAAGTTTGATTTCATGGGCGGATGCTTATACATTGAATAATTGTTTATTAACATTTAGTCTCGTTAGGTATACGACACATCGAGGATTAAACAATATAACAGTATACAATAACAATAAATTTATATTATAAAATTGAAAATGACTATTTTTGGGACTCCTAATCTCTTGAACCAGCAGACCGATCTCGATCAAATTTCCAACATAGACGAGGTTTGGACCTGGGAGTGTTTTCATCATTTCACTTTAATAGTAAAACTTAGGGGAGGGTATGGGGGAGTTATAAAATAATAAATAAAACTTTATAACTCTTTAACCAAACCACCAATCTCGATCAAATTTTTAACATAGATGAGGTTCTGACTTGGGGTGTTTTTTTAAAGGGGTGTTGGGGTGTTCTGACTTGGGGAATGATATCTGTCAGTTCACTTTGACGCAGCAATGTAGGGGAGCAAGAGGAGGCGAAATATACAAAAATCAATATAAATAAAAATAAAAGTGACTAAGTTTGTGACTCAATCACTCTTGAACAGATCTCAATCAAATTTTTAACATGTATGAGGTTCGGTCCTGGAAAGCTTTTTAGAGTTTGTTTCACTTTGATGGTAGAACCTAGGGGAGGAGGAAGGAGGGGTATATATATAATAAAACTTAATAACTTTTGAAACACCCGACCGATCTTGATCAAATTTTCAACATAGATGAGGTTCTGACTTGGGATGTTTTTTTTTTTTTTTTTTTTTTTTATCAAATCACTTTGACGGTAGGAGGTAGAGATGGAAAATGTACAAAAATAAATAAAATTTAATAACTCTTGAACCACCCGACCGAACTTGATCTCATTTTCAACATAGATGAGGATCGGACCTGAGGTGCTTTCTGGCATATCACTTTGACGGTGCAGTTTAGGGGAGGGGGAATGAAAGATATTTAAAAATGATTGAAAATGACTCATATTAAAATGGAGTCTATAGTTTTTGTGGTCGCTGAGATAAACAGTGACACTTCCAATGCTATTTAAATCCAAGTTCAGCCCCGTAGCTTGGAGGAGGGGAAGAGAAGATATATAAAAATGATCGAAAATGACAAATATTATTGTCGAATTCATAGTTTTCCAGTTCGCTGAGTTGATTACTGGCACTTCCGATACCGTTTACGACCAAATTCAGCCTCGTAACTTGGGGAGAGGGAGATACATAATAATGATAAAAAATGACCAAATATTAGTGTCGAATCCATAGTTTTCGGCGTCGATAAGATGAACAGTGATACTTCCGATCCCGTTTAAATGCAAATTCAGCACCGCAACTTGAGGGAGGGACAAGATATATAAAATTATCAAAAATTACCATTATCAATGTCCAACTCATGGTTTTCGAGGTCATTGAGATGAATAATGACACTTCCGATGTCGTACCTCGCAACATGGGGGTGAAGGAGATATATAAGTTTATTGAAAATGACCGATATTAGTGCTGAATCCTTAGTTTTTGGGGTCCCTGAGACGAACAGCGACACTTTGATGCCGTTTAAATTCAAATTCAGCCCCGCAACTTGGGGAGGAGGAGGAGAGAGAAATATAAAAATAATCAAAAACGACCGATATCAGAGAGCGCTTTACCAATAGTAAAAAGTGACTAACGAAATCTATTATTATTATTATTATTATTATTATTATTATTATTATTATTATTATTATTATTATTATTATTATTATTATTATTATTATTATTATTTAACCCAACGAAGTGGGTAATTGATGCTAGTAATCCATATTCATAAGTGAGACCAAATAACTTGGAGTTTGATGCCGTTGTTTTGTATTTCCAATACAGGTCAAAAGTATTCATAGTAGATTGAATTTACACAAAAGACATAGACAGTTGAATCGTTTTCAGTTTTCACTCAAATTATTCTAAAATATTAAAAGTTTTGATTATCATAATTATTATTTTAATTTTCTCTCTCTCTCTTTTTTTTTTAGTCAATATTGCTAAATGTATCATGATCTTCATAATAGCTATATTCTGCCAGTATTGGCAGGTTACTTGTTGCAACTGAGAAGCTTCGATGTTCGGTGGTCCTCAGCTAGTCTCTTCGTCTTGACGTAGCAATTTTCTGTTTTAATACTTTCTTCAACTAGTCTCCTTCGCTCCCTCCCTCTCTTTCCTTCCACACTACCTTCCAGCACGTCCCTCATAATACAGTTCCTCCTCAGCCAATATCCTAACCAGTTCCTCTTCCTTCTCTTAACAATATCTAAAATTCTTCTTTTTTCTCCTACTGCTAATTTTTTAACACCTTTTCATTCGTTTTCCGTTCAATACAGCTAATTCTCTGCTTTTTTCGCCATGCCCATGTATCGAAATCCTACAATTTTTTCATCACTTTTGCGTACTGTCAATGTTTCTGCCCCATAGAGTGCATATTGGAATCAGTAAAACAAAATCTCAATATTTAATTGGAAGTTTGATTAATACAAGGATTAGCTAATCGTGGTTGAAAAGAAAAATCTGACGCCTTTAGAGTGTAAAAATAATTTTGCAGTTCATGGTATTTCAATAATCTGTGCCGTCTTGATTTATCTTTCATCCGTCTCAGGGGTAGCCTCCCCAGTTTGGGAACCAGTGGAGTGTTGGATCTGTTTAAAATATAAACAGATTACGAAACGTTGTGATTTAGGTATATCTTACAAGTAGTGAAGCGTGGGCACCCATTAAAAAAGGAAAGGTCATCACCTATGTTGTACACTATCACGATACCTACACAAAGTTAAAACTATATTACATTTAAAAACATGCATTGTATTTCCGTTACTATTGACGCATTGTAGAGTTTATTATCCCTTATATCCATAGTAAAATTTACCTATGAAAAGCTTGAGAATTCCTAAATGCAAGACTTGCAAGACTCTTGCATGCAAGACCAAGATCAAGACTGGGTGTGCAAGACCAAGACCAAGGGTTGCAGTGCAAGACCAAGACCAAGACTGGATGTGCAAGATCAAGACCAAGACCAAGACCACCCCGGTCTTGGTCTTGGTCTTGCATTTGCTCATCACTAGTAATTTTTAGTATTACGTACACCTATAGTGTACTTTCGCTCAATATGGCGTCTTGTCTCGAAATTTTGTATATGTCTCGTGTAAAATTTTGTTGAAATCCAGTCTTATCTACGTGAAAATGACATCACCTTAAAGTGCGAACATCGTCTAGTCTCGAAAACTTTGTACCTTGTCTCACGTGGAAATACCACTATATGATGATTTTACGGTGTTTGGTCATAGGATAAGAATTGGTTGGTTGGCGGGTGGTGTATTGTTGGACGATGTTTGCACGATTGCTGAGGAATGGTGGGTCTGGTTTTCGTAGGTACAGGAGGCTTATGGAGAGGCTGTGTATTAGAATTTCTAGATGTTTGAGACTAGGATAGAGCATACCTGTCTGAAGGATGGCGTATTGTTAGTGGTTGGTGGACACTGGCTTATTTGGTCTTGTAGGAAGTCCTTGCGGAGGTTTTTTTCACTATGATAAAAGTTCGCTGACATATGGTTGACAGGGGTGTCTTGTAGACGGCAAAGACCCACCTCTGCGAGGAACACCATATATAAAGATTTGAATAGGAATGTGTGGTATGTGTTTATTTTCAGTTACAGGGGCAGAGGGCCAGACCCTCTGGGGCCACTATATATAGGATTTCGGGATGTTTTGGACATAAGATAATAATTGAATGGCTACAGAACAGTGTATTGTTAGAAGATTGATGACATAGTATTGAGGAAAGAATTATAGCTTTAATTTGAATTATAAGTCCTCTTTGGAGGTTATGTACTAGAAATTGATAGTTGGACAGAGGAGATGTGTTTTCAACTTGAAAATGGGAGTATTGGTGGGATTAGACTGGCATAATTTTGGAAAAGGAATCACCGGTTTACTGAGCCTTGTAGGATCTCTGGGAAAACTGTGTGCTGGCATTTTCACAGTGTATGGGAATACGATAATAGGTGGATGGGTAAAGGTTAATATATTGTTAGGAGATGGATGGGATATTGCTGGGGAAATGGTGGCACAGATTTATTTGGGCACGTAAGGTGAAGAGGTTTTGCACTAGGATATGACTTTGTTGGAAAATGGTTGGCAAATAATTGAAAGGATGGTTGACACAGGTTTATTTGAGGTTGTAAGGCGGAAGGAGTTTCCTGGGAAAAGTTGTTTTGCACTGGGATAAAACTTTGTTGGCTCATGAATGGTATGAAGTTTAACATGGGATAAAACTTTGTTGGCTCATGATTGGTATAAAGTTTAACATTGAACAATTCTCAGTTCAGACACTTCACGTCTCATATAGCCTCGCTGCTAAAGAGGACGCTTAACTACAATCACCTCACCTCTCACTTCAGACACAGTTATGGCAGAAATTGATATATAATCGATAGATTGACTTGTACAATTTTTATGTATTGTCATGATTTTTTAAAATCTTTTTTTAACTGTTTCTTTTATATTGTGACAGGTTGTTTGTACTAAGAATATTGAAATCACAAATTCTGTTAGGTTGTATTTCATTTGAAAATTTGTTAGAAGATAGGAAAACTATATTATGTATTTTCAGTTGTCACTTATACCTAATCTAGCCTTTTCGCTTTATTCCATGATGTGAGTGTGATTCTTTCAATAGTAAGTTATTGTATTTTTCTTATTATTATTGTACAGCAATCTCTCAAGTGGAACATTGGTTAGAAGCCCTTCACGATCAACGTCGTTTGGTTGAATTACTGTGGCAACAAAGAAAAACTCAACTCGAACAGTGGCTTGCACTTCTTCTTCTTTCGAGAGACTTGGATGATGTAGAATCCCAATTAAAAAGTAGAAAGGAATCTCTTGGGAAGACAAATCAACTTGGAGAATCTTCCTCATCGGCTGAACTACTGTTACATGAACACAATAAAATTATATCGGCGGCCAAGGTAAGCAATTCTTACAACTTATCAATCTCGTCGCAGTGCAGATGTCATCAAGAAAGCTTTACTTAAACATAGTTAATACTTATAGCTGCTTAGTATTTGTTTGTTGAATTCGGAAGCAAACCTTCCTATCAGCCTAACGTCTTTTTTAAAACGGTAGTTATAATTCATCCCTTAATTTCTCCTCTAGATATCTCTTACCAAATAACACCCAGGCTTCCTTCTAATCCGGGTAATACACATATGGAGTGCATGCTTATCTGTTGTGGGCGAATATGTAAGGACAGCACGGACGTCAATCCCACCGGGGACGTGTCCCCCCTTATAATTGTAAAACTGTTTTCGTCCCCCCCCCTCCTAGAGGATCAACCATGTAGCAGTTTTCTACGTTCACAAAACAAGAGACAAAGGGGATATGAAAAAAGTAGCACAAACGTTTGTCTCCAATTGCGAAAAAAGGCAGGCAGTTTTGGGCTTTATGAAGGTGAAAGTGGAGTAAATTGTTTTTTGTGTAGGTAGCGAGCAGCAAAGCGAGTTTTAGTTTAGCTAAAATAACATAATTTTCAACTAATTTTTAACTATGCATTGTTGAGCTTCATTTACATTAATTATTGGCTAGAAATTAAATGTCGACTAAAAGCAGGGAATTCGTGTTACTATTCGGTTCAAAATCTCTTGTCGTCGCGAATTCTGTCGAAGAATTTGAAGCTTAAAATATATAAAACTATAATCATGCCTGTTGTTCTGTATGGTTGCGAAACATGGTCACTTACTCTGAGGGAAGAACATAGACTGAAAGTATTTGAGAACAGGATCCTGAGAAGAATATTCGGACCCAAGAGGAACGAGAATGGGGAATGGCGGAAACTTCATAACGAGGAACTACATAGTTTATACGGTTTACCCAACATTGTTAGGGTCGTCAAGGCTAGGAGGCTTAGGTGGGCGGGTCATGTAGCTAGAATGGAAGAAAGTAGAAACGCTTTCAAAGTCTTGACTGGAAGACCCATAGGAAAACGACCATTAGGAAGACCTAGGCGCAGATGGGAGGATAATATTAAGATGGATCTCGCAGAGATAGGAATACAAAGTAGAAACTGGATGCAATTAGCTAAGGATAGAAGTCAGTGGAGAGCTTTTGTGAACGCGGCACTGAACCTGCGGGTTGCATAGGCCATAGAGTTAGTTAGTTAGTTATTGGCTAGTAGAACCAAAACCTGTGTTCAAAATTTCATTGTTTCTGAATATTCACTTCACACTATCTTTTATCATTATTTTGTTCTTGACATACACTTGGTGTAATTTAAATGTAGCTAAAGTTGTAAAACAAGATTGAATTTTACTGTTTGAATAAACAAACAAATCGTAAACGGACCCCCGCTTTGCTGGAATATTCCATACACTCTAGTCCCTCCGATAGTTTTTCGCCCCCAAAGTGTATGTACTGCTGACTAGGGTGGGCCGAAAAATTTTTTTTCAGATATTCAGGATTGAGTAGTTATCAAAAGTTGTGCATTGGTACGAAATGAAGCCATGTCAAATATGTTGATTTTAAAACAATATTTAACCGGGCCCCCGTGGCCCTAAAGTTCCTAATTTTTTGTTCAAATAAAATGGTTTTAGGTAATAATAACATTTTACCAGACAATACTATTAATACATAAAACATGAAGTACATGGTTTCAATATACGCAAATAACTATTAAGAGCTTAACTAACTTTCATAACTACCATATTAACACACGAAAAACCTTTGTGTTGAGCCCACCTCAGAACTCTCAAACTTTAAGAGAATATCACTTTTTCGCATCTGGATGCAAAATACATAACACTTTCTTTCCGAAGGCGGCGCTTACATTGCTGAATTCAAATAAACTAGAAACAATATGGCTGCGAGCCTCTCTTCCTGTATTGTCTTGACTTCGAATTAAGCATATGATTTTGAATTACAACTCAAAATGCAAAACGATCATTAACCCCATTACGAAACAAGATACCTGCATTAAGAGCCAAATTAAAGAAATTTAAGAACGGTGCTCAGAAGTTATGTGATATTTCTCTTGCAAATGCTGCGATAGATTAACCTGTAAGTGTGGTAAATCAAGTTATATACCGCTTTTGGAGTGGGAGCTCATATTAGATCAGAGAAATCAGAGACAAATGACGAGTTGCAATGCAGATGAAGCGGAAACCCATAGGCTCAAAAGAAAGCATGACACACAGATCGATTATGATGCTGCGGTACCAATTACAAGAGGGTTACAATCGTTAGCCTCAATCCCGTACTTGGAACATACATTAAGCGCTTCCACCCCGAATTTAGACGATGAAGAGTTCGCATGGAGCTATCGTTTAGAGAATAAAATCTAAAGTAAACCTAAATAAACAATAGTGAGCCCTAAACAAATGAGTACCGCAAAAGATTTAACAGGTATATCGAATAGGTCGGCTGCTAAAATTGTATCCGCTGTTTTAGAAGATATGAATTTACTGAACAAAACTAACTAAGACAAGGTAGTAGATAAAAACAAAATCCGTACGAAACTAGCAAAAAGAAAAAGAAAAAAGAAACCGTCTACAGTGTAAAGCTACTAATTTTAAGGGTCTGTATTTTGATGGCCGAAAATACCAAACTATAGTTCTAATTGACAATTGCAATAGGCAAAGCACTGAAGAATATGCGGATTACATCGATTTGACCGATTGGTCAGAAGTAATAGTAACGAAACTTCCAATTTCGGCTAACGTATCAATAGAAGAACCAACCGAAATGATTGTGGAAAAGAGGAAGTTTCAGTTTGTCACGTTCCCCTTCCACACGCAGGCTTTGGAGAAGTGTCTAAAAGTAGTAACAGAATCTTCTTCAGAAGTATACGGTAGTGTTGCACGAGACGGTTATATTCGCGCAAAACTGGAAGCACGAAAGTATCTACCAAGCTTCGGACATAAATCTCAATATTTTGTTCCAAGATTCCGCTAAGGAGCTTTAAGTAAGAGGAGGGTGGGTGGGAGGAACTCGCTGTGTAGCCATCTCCACGTGGTGAGTTCTGCGCTGGTTTGGTGTTTGTTAGTCAATTTTTCAACCTTACCTTATGTATTTGTGTCCGTACTATTATATCTACTAAACACCAATCAGGCGAAGAGCTGCACATCAGATCAGAACATTTAAAATCCTGGGGTCAAGTTAAAGTATTAGGAATCTTAACCAATTTTCTATACATACTTAAAATAATGGTATATATATTAAAAAAAATAACAATAACACTTTTCGGACCCGCAGGGCCTGGTGAAATATTTTTATCTGCCTCTGTTTTGGGGAAGAAACATAGCAATTTACAACTTTTGCACGGTACTCAAACTTAATTTTCTGAAAACAAATATTTCAATAATATTTTCACTACTCACAACCATATTTTTTCAGCATTAACGTTCTTTTGGGCCCCCGGGGCCCGGTTAAATATCTTTTAATCCGGCTCTGTTTTGGTGAGGAAACATAATATAACATTATACAACTTTTGCACGATACTGAAACTTAACTTTCTAAAAATATATTTTAATATTATTTTCATTGCTGGCTACTTTTTGTTTTCAGAATTACCGTTCTTTCGGGCCCCCGGGGCCCGGTCAAATATGTTTTTATTCGGCTCTATTTTAGTGAAGAAACATAATATTATACAACTTTTGCATGTTACTCAAACTTAATTTTCTAAAAAAAAATATTTCAATATTTTAACTACTCGCAACTATTTTTTTAAAAAAAATAACGTTTTTTGGGGTCCAAGGGGCCCGGTTAAATATCTTTTAATCCGGCTCTGTTTTGGTGAAGAAACATAACGTAATATTATACAACTTTTGCGTGGTACTCAAACTTAACTTTGTAAAAAAATATATTTTAATAATGTTTTCATAGCTGGCTACTTTTTTTTTCAAAATTAACGTTCTTTGGGGCCCCCGGGGCCTGGCTAAATATTTTTTAATCCGGCTCTGTTTTGGTGAGGAAACATAATATAACATTATACAACTTTTGCACGGTACTCAATCTTAATTTTCTAAAAAAATTTTTTTCGGCCGTTTTCGGCCCACCCTACTGCTGACGCCAATGAACAACAGTGCAACGTATTCCTTTCTTCTAGTGTACGTAGTGAAATTATCTTTCAATCATTTGTAGCCGGTAAATTCGCCATGTTATCATAATTTTTGAGGAAAATTTTTGCCTCGTTCCACTATTTTTTTTACCTTCCAACAATTAGCTTTGCTAATTACGTTCAATAACGCTAGACCAAAACCAACTGACCTATTTAAAAAAAAAAAAAAAAAAAAACTTGCTTTGCTCTGTACACACCAGAAGATTAATAACGGGATGTGGAAACGGTAAATTTTATTTTAAATTCTTTGTTTTACATATTCTTATATTTATGTTTTACATATTTTACATATTACAGAGTTAAAATATTATCTCTCAGAACAAAGTTAAGTGTGTATTCCTTAACCTCAAATACTCAGATATCAAAAATGAAAACTGAGGTTGTATGAGTAAAGTGACGAGGATTATTTATTTATATTTGAAACACTTATCAACAATTGTCGATCCATTGCTGGATAAAGGTCTTTACAATAATTTTTGACAACCATCTATCTTGGACAATTCGTTTTTAAGATATTCGCAGTGCTACATAATATAGTCAAGCTACCTTGTATTACGATGCTGTGTAGGACTCTACTTCTCACTTGTGGTATGCAGTACGAACTTTGGTTTTGTCTACCGTCTATGAGAATTATATCTATCTATCAACTTATCCATCTACTATCTCTCTTAGGTATATAAGAATTTATAAGTAAATCAAAAACAAAGTGTATTTGTAAAATATATATAATAGAGCACATGGGTGATGCTCTTCTAATTTTTAATAACTGGTTATATATATTTTTTAATTTTCTAATCTTTAACCGGTTGTTAAAAATTTAGAATAGCACCATTAGGTAACAATACGTGCAAATTATAGTTTATTCTTTACAATAATTTTAAATTATTTATTTATGCTATTATAAAATTAGTTGCTAAAATTGGAATGTTTGTGTCTTATTTTAGGAGCTTCAAGATAAGGCATTGAAAATAACGAAGGCTACTGAACAGCTGACTATGTCGGAACATGCTGCTGCAGAACAAGTCAAGTCGAGATCTTATACTATCCTCAATAGTTGTGCAGAATATCTTGAACATTTAGAACAAAGGCATTCTTTGTTAACTCAGTCAATATCGTTCTTCCGATTAGCACAAACAGTAAGTGGTGTTATATAATTATTTGTTTGAAACAAGAATTTGTGAGGTTTTCTTCAGTATATAATCTTGTGTTTTCAAGCTAGGATCTTATAGCTTTTACCAGTGCAATACAGTATTTCGCCAACTACTTTTCTCGTATGTACTCCTTGAATGATAATGATTTTTTCTTTCAGATTCTTGTTCACATAGTAGTGTCAATTTGGGGTAACTTTCTCTGGATTTTATTACTTCAGTGTGTATTTTTTTCGTTTGTTTTATCAATTTTAATCAGGAATGTGATTGAGAGTATAGGTGTGTATTTACCTAATATTTTTGTAGTCCAGCGTATACTCATTTTAAATTTACGAAAGAACACACACATGCTGAAAATTTATTATGTATTTTTCTTGTTTGCATCACGATCTTTTTTTTCTTTCAAATCTTTGAAATAAACATAAAATGTGTATTTGTCTATGTGAATGATTTAACCGTTGATTTGAAATGTTTCTGTATACTAAGCATTTTCATCTTTCGCAATGGTAACGAGTTTTTGTAGAAGTCAAGAGGCAGTAAATCTTTTGCTATCTCGGCTCTGTTGTTTCGATTACTCGGTCACTTTCACAATATAGTGATTTTTTTTTTTTTTTTTGTTACTTTGTGGAAGATTAGGGCTTCATCCCCAACATCGTAGGGAAAATGTGTGTGAGCAAAAGTGTAATACTATATTGTGGCAAGTGGCAGCGATTTGATCGTGCAAAACTTACACAACACGAATGTCCTTTGTCGACAAAGTCAGCAAATTCATAATACAACTTTTCCTTAAATTTCTAGCTGGGAGAGTAAATTTATAAAGGTTTGAGAGATTAGAATGAAAGAAGTAGAAATACTTGAAATGGATATAACAATGTATGTAGGATTAAACAGACGAATGCGTGTGAATTGGAAACTAGATTCGCCTCTAAAAACAAGAAAGTATCGCATCCGAGAATTTTGAACAAGATTATAAAAACCAATAAATCGCCAATCTCTAATTAAATATGAATGTAAACATAATTTATCAAATAACATTTGAGGTCACTTGTGTACAAATCCCTATCAAAAAAACCCACGGTACTCACTTGGACAGTTCTTGAGGTCCGTTGTATCACCAAGGGGGCCGTGGTGGCTCAGTGATAAAGCGTTCACCTTTGGTGCATGGGATCCTTGGTTCGACCCCAGCTCGCACCAAGTGAATTTTGTGGTGGACAAACACCGTGTGCGTGGGTTTCCTCGGGGTTCTCCCGTTTCCTCCCACTTTCTTCATTCCACCATTTCATTCATTACTCACCATCATCGTCTCCTTTAGCCTAACCGGCATAACGTCGGACGTAAAACTCAAAGATTTCATTTATTTCAGTATGTTGTGTCAGAGTTCATAGAATCACTAGGTGTTAAATATACCCTTCGATAAAATCTTAGCAGTCAGATGGAATTTATTGGAGGGCTTCCTGCTTGTCTAACTGTTGACTATTACTAAGCGACCAATTTGTCCGCTAGTCTTCCGATCACTTTCTGATCCCCAGATTGGTTCTGCGGTTTCTTTGATAGGTGCAAATAGTGTGGTGACGCTTATTTGGTTTGTATGTGTCAGTGACCTATGATTTTCTTCCCGTCGGATTATCTTGATGAAGGGGACTACAGTATTAGTTTTTTTTTTTTTTTTTTTTTTAATCTAACTACCGATCGAAAAAACAAATACCTTACTCATGGATATAAGGTGCTGAGAAGGTCTCAGATTTAATTGGAGAGAGGAGATATATTTTCCTTCCTTTAAAAAGAAGCGTGATTTAACCGACACGGATATTGTCACTTGCACAATTCTGTAGTAACTGTCGGTTGTTATTACAGGATGGGAGCCTTCTTTACGAAAGCTATCCAATGTTTGCCTATCTTTTCCATTTTCCATTTTCCATTTTGATAAAATATAAATAATGTGCTTGAATTGGGAGTTAGAAATCTAATAGAAAACTAAATTTCATATCTTCCCTTTTAAAAATACATATAATTTTTACATAATGTATTAAAATCTTTGTTAGATATAAAAACATACATTTACTTTCTTCTTGCAAAAATAGTTTTCTAGTAAACTTATTTCCTGTTTTCTTCATAATCCCGAAAACTACGGCAAACAGTCGTAAGTAATCGCACTCGGAAGTATATTCACTCTCTGATAACGATAGTTAAAATGTGTTACACTGGAATAGTTTATATTACCTCCCCCGTTGGAAAGGGGTTAAACCCAGGTGGGGGTTACGAGTTGTGTTGTTTAACATTTCAGTGATTACCTTCGGTATATTTCCAGGAATAAGGACGATGCACTTTTTTTTTTTTTTTTCTATCTTTAGCTGACCTTTCGAAGATAAACTGAACGAAGAAAAATCCAGATGATGGGTGTGGCAGATGTCAAATCTATAAAAGAATGAAAGTTGTAATGAACAAAACAGGTCCTTTCTGAAACCTGCAGTTGCTAGGAATCTGTAGTGTTTCGAGGAAGCAAAAAAGCTCGAAAAAAAGTTTCTGAGTATGCTCCTGATTGCAGTCGCAAACGAGCAAGTTGTTACGAGGGTGTGGAGCGAATTTCTTTGGTGGGTGTCCATCGAAGTTCAGGGGTTTACGGAGTGTAACATTACTAGGGTGTATTGTTGAAAACGAACTTTTCTTTTGTAGGCTTTAACCAAACTGGACCAATTAGAAGTTCAGCTTGCAACAACTGACTTGCCATCTACAAGCCCTCAGTTAGCACAGCTGCATTCTCAAATTTCTAGAACAGTAGAAGACATCACCTCCTCTCCACTTGAGGAAGGCCATAATCTTCTCGAAGTAGTAGGCTATGAAGCCGCTGGAGCTGAGGTAAGCAACAATGATTTGCGTTCATTGTTTCATGTGTGTATTTACAAAATCACGAGACAACGGAAAGTACTGGATTAGTAACGGTTCTGATTCTTTTATTATATTTTCCTTCATCTGTTGTTGTATACTTTATAAAATTGCCAGGAATTTTTGCTAGTTTCTGTAAGTTCCACAAATTTTGTTCAGTTGAATGTCTTGTTTAATAAATGTTTAAGGAACTTTCATTTGAGAACAGATGGTATAGAAAGACCCATGTTTCAAAAACTTTTAATGTTGTAAGTACAAACAAATCACTCTCGTGCCTTTGCTAATGCCTGCAAGACTTAAGTTTGGCTGCCTGGTGCTAATACAGAAAATGAACATTATTTTGCAATATGTGATTTAATTAATTATACGGACCACAAATCTTTTAAAAGAAAATAACATTTTAGCAGGTGGTATGCTTTCAGTTAGAAATTCTGATTGAATAACACAATGCCTTCGTTCCCTCTGTGAGGCTGACAGACATTTTGAGGGATGAACAATGGCGAATCTCTGCATAATTAAATTGTGTCCAAACTTCTTTTCTGAATTTCAAGTGTAAGTATATTGTATCTGGCATTTTGGTAAATCTCCATAATTGGTAGCAAGTAAGTTTGTTCAACACTGGTCATATATAAGTTTTAAACACTTTCTTTTTTATATATACATAAAAAATTCCTAATATTTATCTGCTAAAGTTTACCGACAGTTGTATTTTCAACATTTTTCCACTAGAAATGAACAACTTTAGAACTTTATTGGTGCAGTTCGTCGTAAACAAATACTTGCGAACGTGTTTCACTTTTGTTTATTCTGCGAATAAAATTCAGGGTTTAGTTAAATATCTTCGATATCTTGTGGTTCAACTGTAAGAAAAATTACTACCTCAAATGCCCGTTTTTTCCACGAGGAGAAAAGGTTTGTGGAAAATATTCGAATCACCTTCCCTCCTACGATTCGTGTTTCAATGAAAATGTAATAATAAAAGTATGGCATAAAGTTTGAAAAACCGTACCCTCATAGAATATGCCCATTAATTAAATTGATATGATTAAAAAAAATAAATAATAATAAAAAAAACACCTTGACGTAGATACGATTTTCCAAAATCATTTTAAACGTGTCATCTGTTTTCTCGACCCTGAGAACTATGAATTCAACACTAACCTTGGTCATTTTTAACATTTTGTTTTTCAACAAACCTCCCACCGACCTTTCCGCCGATGAGGTTAAACTTAAATCGAGCGTCATAATTCTTTTCAGCGACCCCAAAAACTATGGATTGCTCACTAATATAGATCGTTTACATTATTTTTACATGCCACCCGTTCGAACTTCTACCTTTCGGGGTGTCTTACTCTCACAGTATTTTTTTTTTCTACAGATTGTACATCATGCGTCTATCAAGTTTGGTTGAAATTGCCCTACACGTTCCAGAGTTATGCTGGAATATACATTCGTACACATACGTCCATTCATATATGTATAGATAGATAGAGAAAGAGATGTACGATCAACACCTTCGCCGTTGCCCATGAGAATTTCCAATCCAACTTGACATGCCCGTTCTTCCCTAAACTTGGGCTTAAATGTCATCAGGATTGTTACCCAACAGCTGAGCGAACCCGAAAACTATAGATTCGACATAATCTCGGTCATTAGAGACACTTTTTTTTTAACGTCTTCTTACAACCATGCCGATGGGGCTGGACTTAGACTTTAACGCCATCAGGAGTCACTATTAATCTCAGCGACACCGAAACCTGTGGATTCAACACTAGTATAAACTGTTTTCGATTATTTTTACATGTCACCCCTTCCCACCCTGTAGGGTTGCTAATGGTGGTTAAACGTGAACATAAACGACATTGAAAATGTCACTGTTCATCTAAGGGGCCCCGAAAGCTATTGGTTTGATACTAATATAAATCATTGTTTAAATTATTTTTATATGTTTCTTACTTCTTATGCCCCGTAGGGCCGCTGGGGGTTTACCCTCAGTGAAAGCTGAATTTAGACTTAAATGGCATCAGAACTGTAACCAATGAACATTGCGATCCCGAAAATTATGGCTTCGACACTAATATCAACCGTTTTCAATATTTTTATATGCCGCCATTCCACCACCTCCAGAGGTACCCATGGGTCTGCACTTTGGACTTAAACGGCATCGTGTGTGTCACTATTCATCTCAGCGATTCCGAAAACTATGAATTTGACATTAATATCGACTTGTTCCATGTATTTTCGAGAGTTATATATATATATACAGGGTGGCACAAAAGTAGGTATACACCCCTGCATTGATCAAGTATAACATTCTAGTTTATGGGTTTATTTGCTTCGGCTCTTCCGAGCTTAAGATATAAGTAAAACCACATAACCACATTAAGAACAAATAATAAAGAAACTATATATATTGATTGATTGATATATAGATTTAGATGTTTCTTTGATATAATAACTGATTATTTCTTTTAATTTGTAGGGCATTAAAAGAACAGTTGAAGACATTGAGAATCGAAAAGTATACCTTAAGAGTTTATGTACGGCTTCAAGAGAAGAGAATCTAAAACTGTCTCAGGCATTAAATTCATTTCTTGAGAAGCAAAACGATGTAAGTATCTGGTGGCTATGGGGAAACAAAATTATTTAGCAGGAAGTATTATAAACATTATCACTAATACAAGAGAAAGTGTACTGTAAGTTCTGTTGTTTCATCAGGTGTATGTATTGGATTGGTGAGATTGAAATGCCCGGTTTACGTCTGGTAGGAAATTGCCCTGTATAATTAACCGTTGCATTGGTTAAGCTCATGAGTACTACGTTATACACTCTGTACATGCTTAGAAAACATAAAATGAGGTGTTATTGTACAAAGTTATGTAAAATTTCATCGTCGAGAACACACAATTGCGAGTATTTTCTTTGACTATGGACCAACACATGTTCCGATGAACACCCTTCAACAGCGTAAAGCGGACCCTCGTAAAAGTGTTCGTATAATTGCAAACGAGTTAGACACCATACCACTGCCGTTCGGAGGCTCCGCGCAATCGATAGGGAGGTGGACTTGGGCTCATGGGTTGTATATGTGTTGACACCGTCCAACATGGATTGCTGTCTCGAGATGTGAAGTGTGGCCTTGCATAGCGTCATTCCAACGCTCTCGCTTTTGGTACTATATGAATTGACACCGCCCAACAAGGATTGCTGTCTCGAGGTTTAAAGTGTGACCCCATATAGCGTCGTCCTTAACACACTCACTTTTGGTGCTATATGAGTTGACACCGTCCAACAAAGATTGCTGTCTCGAGGTGTGAAGTGTGGTCCCGCAAGACATAATTCCTAATGCTCTAGCCTTTGGTGTGAGCGGTTCCGATTTCGATTTCCGATTGGGACACTCGGTCGGAAAGGTGTAAAAGGTTTTTTGGATCACCTATCCTGTGTAACTTTTCCCTCGGTTTTCGTCATTCACATCACTCAAATGCCAGGATAGTACCTAACATAAAGATGCCAGGGTGTTTCCTTCCTTCCCCACTTCCCTGGGTAGCCTCCCTCAGACATCACGACCTAAAATTGCTATAGATGCCGAAAGGCCAGTAATATATTTCCAAATTCCCTAATTCGAGATGTGAAATTCTTTGAGCGTATGAAATAACCGGGAAGATTTCATACATCGGATTGTTACTTGTAATGAAAATGGATGTTACGAGAATCATAAACGATTAGATCAGTGGTTAGATTACGACTAACATCTCGGTTTATAAGGCCACCACTCCACCCACAGAAAGGACCAAATTAATAAAAAGAAGCAAATGCTTTTGCTACACCGGAAGTGAAACCGTTCCTTTCACTCACAAACGTGTACTCCAACCGTGATATGAATAAAACAAAGCAAATGCTCCAAACGAGAAGTCATAATAATTCTTATGTAAGTCATAATGTCTAATGAAGCCAGGTGGTGAACTTCGGTTTTGCCAAAAAAAGTAACGGAAGTTTCTCATAAAAGTAGTGTTTCATAGATTGGAAGAAGACTTTGTCTATGCATATTTTTATGGATATACAGTGTATATATATATATATATATATATATATATATATATATATATATATATATAATATATCTTAACTAGCAGTATAAATAGTGAATATTGAATAAACGTTCCTTATTTAAATGTCCCGTTTAAATAAATTTATGACTTAACAAACCTTAAGGTTCATATTCATAGGAAACAAAAGTTCGTCATTCGGTCCTGTTTTCTGCCAATCAATTCCAATGAATTATTCCACACACCCGTAACATTCTGTTGTATCTTATTCTCCGTTCTTGAGCTACCCAAGATCTCGTTTCTACACATACCTTTTAGAAGTTTACACACTGCACGCTTATTTCCTATACAAGCAACGTATTCCTCTTATCTAATGTAAGACGTATCGATCTTATTGTAGTATCCGCATGATATTCAGTGACTTATTGAAACATTCCATTAGTTATATTATCTTGAGACGTGATAAAGATATTAGCTTTCAACCTATCATGTAACAAGAAACTTGTTTAAAGATAAAAAATAAATAAATAAAAAGCAGAGGTAATTATAAAGTTCTGATCTAATTTTTAGTTTAACTTCCCTTGGATATGCCCTTTAGGCTAAAGAAGGCAGATAATTAATGAAAGTGCGTGATTGTGAAATTAAAGTTTTTGTGCTCTCTCACCAGCAATCGAACCCACTTCTACATGCACCAAAGAGACGCGTCACCCATTAGACCAGTGGTGAGAGCTAATCATAAAATTGTGTATGTTTCAAAGTTACCACATAAAATATAGTACAAATATCTTAAGATCCAAGGCATAATATTTTAATTATTTTATTCCAGTCTGTATCACTCCGTAAGTTAAAAACAAAAATAATTATATTGTTTTCCACATATATAGCATTTTTCATAGTCTTTCATATCATAGCTTTATTCATTTATATATGTTTCGACTAGGAGTTTATACTGAGTTATATGGACTTCCCTTTTCGTGAATAGTGCATCTTTGTATTTATTAAAACAAACTAACAACGTTTCGTGAGTACTAATTGTGTGTAATATTTCAGCATATGGTGTATTTGCTACAACAAATTTCTGCATAATATTGTGCCGAAGTAAATTCGTTTCACAAAAGTAATAAGTGATTCTGATATAATTATTTAAATTGATTTTATAATAATTTCGTAGACTGAGTGCGGTTTGAATACATGGCATAATTAATAATAATAAGTCGTGTATCAAAATCCAAACTAGTATTACAAATTGTGAATAGGAATAAAATTAATACAATTAATGTTTCCAAAGACGAACAAAAGCACTATTAAAATTGTGTGTCTTAATCATATGTTGATAGTTTTTGATTTAAAATTATTTCTTTTTTCAGCTCTACTCGTGGCTTGTTAGTATCGCGGAAGCATTTGTTCAGGGACATCAAGACATGGGAAGCGTTTTAGCCATGGCGAAAGATTTTCTGGAATTGCATCACAAACTTCTTAATGATCTTCATGTAAGTACTTTTAAAATTATTATTGTGTTACACTTTAAGAACGTAGTCATGTTATGAAACAGAAAGAGGCTGTGAACTGAAAGTAACCTTTGAGCCACGAGGTTTCTGGTTTGAATCTTGAAATTACAGAATCGGGCGCGGTGGCTCAGTGGTAAAGTGTTCACTTCCGGTGCTTGGGGTCCCTGTTTCCATCCCAGCTCGCGCCGTGTGGACTTTGTGGTGGACACACACCGTGCTCGTGGGTTTTCTCGGGGTTCTCCCGTTTCCTCGCACTTTCTTCATTCCACCGTTTCATTCATTTCTCATCATCACTGTCTCCTTTAGCCTATCTGCCATAACCATGGGATGTAAAACTTAGATTTTTTTCTTTTTTCTTTTTTCTTTCTTTCTTTCTTTCTTTTTTTTTCTTTCTTTTTTTTTTTAAAAATTACAGGTTGATTCATATGTTAACTTATTGATAAAGCACACTTGCAAGGAGAAAAAGCTGTTTTGGGAACAGCGCTCCACCAGTTGCAATATCAAGAAGCATAATTGAAGAATCGTGAATGATCATATAATTTTGGAATCAAAATAGAAGGATGCTTTAAAAATGAAAACGAAACATTTCTAAGAAAACTGAATCGGTAACAGCTAGTAGTAAATGTAAAGTTACAGGACAATTGCAGCTATAATAATTAAGGTACCTCTCATCACATTCAAGTCCTTATTGTAATGGTAAATTATAAATCCAATAGATGTATCGCACGATGCACAGCGACGTTCACACACTAACGAACGCCCGAGAATCCGTCGCAATGGGCTTTTCCGAATAGTTCTAATCTTGAGTTGAGTTGAGTTTTGAGTTTAAGTCCAGCATCAAGGCTATATGAGACGTGGACCTTGTGATTAACGTGGAATTCGAACCACACGAGCCCCAGCTGGAAATCGAAGCCGGGTTTCCCACGCCAAAGGCGCGTACGCTAACCGCTTAGCCATGAAGGAGTTCATTTTTGTTCTTGACTCGTATGTGACGTTGATAGAAAATTGTGGAATTATCTCCATGTGCAGTCGAATCATATGAAAAGAAATTTACCAGTTACTCAGTCAGTTGTGCATGTTCATGTCCTAGAAGTTACTAAGTCCTCGTGTTGAAACAGAAGGTGGACATAACGTTAACAATTTCTTCAATGTGCCAACAACTGTCCACATTCCGAAACTGGAAAAATATTTAAACTTGCCAAATCTACAAAGTTTATTCAGAAAACATCCTTTAAAATTGAAATGTTGACAGATGATGAAACACAAACTCAGGGCAAAACATAAGGACATAGTGAACACGTGAGTAACGAACAAGTGATTGGAAAAGCATAAAGTATAATCAATGTCCGGAAGAAATAAGTAAAACTGAATAGATGTGGCGTCATTAATTAAAAGAGCAAAGTTGCTGCAATTAAAGAATTTATGAAATTTTGTAATATTGGAAATAACTGCTACCTAATGTTTATTAAAGGAAATAACAATTAAGCAATTTCTTCATTCAAACAGTAAATTGCTTTATATGTAATTGAATGACAAACGAAAGCTGCTTGCGTGACGTCAGAGAATCATTGCTCTGCATGAACTTTGAGGTAGCTGGCCATTCATCTTGTTATGAAAGACAGCTAAGTTTCCGTATGCAGTTGGCACTTGATGTTAACCAAAATGAATGAAGAATAATAGTTCCCATTAACTCAAGCCCAGGGACGTAAGTATGTTACAATTTTATAAAGAAAATGCTATAGCTTAACCACTTGGGTAGCTCCTTTAAAAGAGTTAAGACTGGCAGGGAACGTTTCTCTCATTCCTGCAGTGAAATGCCAATGAACAGATCATATATATACATGACTGCCAATCCAGGTAGAATATTTATTACTACCCTTAATTCAGTATATAATCAGTATAAGTATTATTGATATATATGCATTTACTGCTTTGATCAATTTTGTCTTATTAATAAATATATTTCTATCTATAAAGAAATATCTATCGGATACTACTTTCTCCTATTTCCATATAACTAACTAACTAACTAACTCTATGCCCTATGGAACCCGGAAATTCAATGCCGCGTTCACAAAAGCTCTCCACTGACTTCTATCCTTAGCTAACTGCATCCAGTTTCTATTTGTATTCCAATCTCTGCGAGATCCATCTTAATATTGTCCTCCCATCTGCGCCTAAGTCTTTCTAATAGTCGTTTTCCTATTGGTCTTCCAGTCATGACTTTGAAAGCGTTTCTACTTTCTTCCATTCTAGCTACATGACCTGCCTACCTAAGCCTTCTAGACTTGACGACTCTAACAATGTTGGGTAAACCGTATAAATTATGTAGTTCTTCGTTATGAAGTTTCCTCCATTCCCCATTCCCCATTCCCATTCCTCTTGGGTCCGAATATTCGTCTCAGGATTTTGTTCTCAAATACTTTCAGTCTATGTTCTTCCCTCAGAGTAAGCGACCATGTTTTGCAGCCATACAGAACAACAGGCATGATTATCGTTTTTTATATTTTAAGCTTCAAATTCCTCGACAGAATTCGCGACGACAAGAGATTTTGAACCGAATAGTAACACGAATTCCCTGCATTTTGTCGACATTTAATTTCTTCGTGAATATGATTTTCCTCTGTTAATATTGATCCTAGATATTTGAAACTATCCACTTTATCAAAAGTATTGTTTCATATTTTAACGCATCCATAATTTGCTGTATTATGGTCCCGACGCACTTCCATGTATTCAGTTTTCTCTGCATTTACTTCTAAACCCATGTCCCTGCAAGCGTTTAATAAGATCTCTGCATTTTTTTCTATGCATATTTCCATATAACAGGTTTTATTTCGACGTATCGTCGTATAACAACCAGAGGAACGTAACTCCATTTTTGTAAGTTTACAGGAGAGAGGGGGAATTTTTTTTTTTCAAACAAATGTTGTTTTAATAAGATGGTAAATACACTATTGCATAGCAGACAAGTCATTGACAAATTCATCTTCAATTACACTCAAATAACACCAAGTAGGGCTTTCAGAATTATGTTCATAATCCAAGCAAACAAAAATTCAATTCTTGCAGTTACCTTCCTTTGGTTCTCATACGACGATATATATAGCCGCTAGCGAACGTAGGAGAAAAGAATTGATGCTATAGGTAATAAGTCTATGTGAAACAAATATTGGACAAAAAATGTATTTCCTGTTCAACGTCTGATAATGTATCCAAGATTTAAAAGTTTCATCTTCAGCCTTACGGAATTCATCATTGGTTTTGAAGTTGTCCAGTGCATCGGCGATGTCTTCCGGGAAAAGAAAAACAAAATATCAGGAAAGTTGCGATTTGTAGAATACGAAATAAATAAATAAATAAATAAATAAATAAATAAATAAATAAGATAGCTACCATTGAGTACTTTCAGGTTACTACACACAAAAATTGGGACGGTCGTATTGACGCCTCATACAGTAAAAGATAGCTCTGTTAACTCAATACATTGGCTCAGTGTCATTCGAGTTTTTAAATTTTGACACATGCCTGGGTACTTCAACTCCATCGCATTGTGGAGTACAGTGTTAAATTGGTAGTCGTTAAATGAACCAAGTGACATGATGAGAGGTCATTTAAGTCAATAACATACCATTAATGTTATTTTTATATAAAGAGAACTGTTTTTCAAAGAAAACTTCTTTCCTCTTAAACATGACTTTTATGAGAGATCATAAAGTATAACCTAACTTGTTTGTAAGTATTACAAGGAATTAAATATTGGGTTGATGCATAATTCTGTAGCGTTCTGATTTGACAAGGCAACACTGCATTGCTGTTCATTTGTTTACCGTTTTTAGATTGCCATTGTTTACTTTGGAGTGTTCTCTTGTGGAATGCGAGTTGTCAGCGAGATTGTTACAAACGATTGGAGTGTCGCTGTTGAAGATGGAGTGTCAGGTTGAGGAAAAAGAACATTTCCGACATATTCTGCTGTACGAGTTTTACCAAGGTTCAAGCGCAGGAAATGCGGCTAGGAACATCTGTGAAGTGCACAGAACTAATGCCGTTGGTAAAAGCACAGCAGAGAAATGGTTTTCCCGTTTTAAAGCGAATCAGTTTGATTTGTATGATGGAATACGTACAGGAAGACCATCCGATTTTGATGAGGAACTTTTAAACAATTTCATCCCCGAAAATCCGTGTCAGACAACCAGAGAATTGGCTAGCGTGATGGAATGTGGCCAAGAAGCCATCGTTCTATTTGCAATCACATTCAAGGACACAACTTCGAAGATGAAACTCCTCTCCAAACTTGTATTGAAGACTTCCTAAACTCAAAACCAGCAGATTTCTGCACACGGAGAATCCAAAAACTACCCCAACGTTGGGAGTAAGTTATTGACTATGACGAAGATTACATTGTTGAATAGCTGCTTGTTTGACTTGGTTAAGTTTTTAACTGAATTTTACAGAATTTAACTGAATTTTAACTGCATTTCATAAATAAAACACTTAACAATCGAACTTAATAAACTTAACGCTATGGAATTGTGCATCAACCTAATAAAATCGGTGACGAAGTGAAACAGTGAATATAGGAACTGCAAATGACAACGTTCTTGTTTGAAAATGATAAATTTGTTTATAGAGAACAAATAATGAAATAGAATACAGTGGAAGAGAGTGAGGTCGAATTTCTGTACTGTTGTGTGATAAACATAACTATTATTGATTCTACCTAGATAGTGATGAATCTGCTAAATATACATTTCTGCTGGAAAGTTTTCCAAGACACATGACAATAAATTAAAATATTCTCAGCAGTTGAAAAATGAATGCCAACTTGCACTTTTCAATATTGCATATACTTTATTAATTGTCGTGTGTGTCTTCAGGAAATTACTCAGCAAATTTCATAATTTTATGCAGTTTTGTAACTAGAATCAATACAAGGCAAGTCAAAATAATGGGACCTGGTTTCAAAAATGTATTCTGTGAAATTTAATAAGCATATGTTATTGTGAGACATGCGATTCGAAAGGTTAACTTTCAAAGTTTAGTTTCCACGCAGTGTTTCCACTTTCTACCGCTGAGGGTCAGCAGCGAGCATAAAATAAAAAGCTGATATTAACCGCAACATGCTACGAAAGGTTTGGCAGACTATCGGTTTGATGTGTACCGTGTTACGCGAGGTGCTTACATAGAAGAGCTGGGATATGTTTGAAGCAAACTTTGACAGTTTACCTTCCTTAGCACATGTCTCACAATAACATAATGTTTGTTTCTTAGATTTCACAGAATAAATTTCGGTAATAGTATATATGAGAACCCCCTGATCTGAGTTTTTTCTGTGTTCTATTACCACTTCTACATGAAATACCATAAATTTTCTACGTAGTGCAATAGTAAGAAGTATCCATGTGCACAAGACATGCGATATGCGTTAGATCCCCCCCTCCCCCACACACATAGTCATAGATAAAGTACAAGGGCACTACACATGCAGATATAAAGTACAAGTACGTTCTTTTTTATTTTCGTATCAGTCGACAAGTAATTAAAAGACGCTTTGTTGCCCCCTTTGTAAGTTCGTACATACTCAATGAATAATCCCTAAAAGTATAAGCGTCCTGCTCCTTTGGTAACTGATGCTGCTTCATGTATACTATATCCTAAATTTCTGAAATCCGGTCCATCATTTTGACTTGTCCTGTATAATATTTCATTATTTGTTTTGTATAAACGAATTTATTATTTCGAAACAAGTAGTGCATTTTGTTATATTAATAATTTAAAATAAGTACGTAGTAACAACGATTCTTTTGATTAATGTACTCATAGACACATTTCACTTCGTCGCATTTGAATATGTTGAGCTCCTTCGTGGCTAAGCGGTTAGCGTACTCGCCTTTGACGCGGGAGACCCGGGTTCGATTCCCGGCGAGAGCTTATATGGTTCGGATTCCACGTTAATCAGTAGGTCCACGTCTCATATAGCCTCGCTGCTGAACGGGACGTTAAACTCAAAATTAACTCAGCATTTGAATATGTTGTTTCTTGGTTTTATCAAGATCTACTGTGATACTAAAATTTAAACTATAATACTAACGCATCAAAGTTAGGTTAGGTTAGGAATCATATTTCTGGGAATTACAGAAAGTTATGATCTATCTACAGCTCACAGATAACGAGAAGAACCCTAGCAGAAGTAGTGTGACGTAGGTATGGGCTCGCGCAATTTTCAAACGAGGGTTTCAAATGACACCACGGAATAGCACACCGATAACTACCCGGAGTAGCAGACAACATCTAAGTATAGACCACACCTCAAAAACCGAAAATGGACTTGACCGTGTCGTTGACCTTTCCCCGCAGACCCTGTTTTAGGGTTCTTCTTGTCATCTGTGAGTTGTGAGTCCGTCACGTATGAGGCAGGACGTATCTCGGCGGTCACACCACCCGAGAACTTTGACCTGTATGTTAAGTAAAATCTCGGCATTTGCCTGACATCAATGGGGAAAACTAGGAATAACATTACTCACGATGGCTGGCGTGAAAAAGCTTTTACACATTTTCGACCAAGTGTCCCCGCCCGGAGTCGAACCCGGAATGGACCGGCTACATTACGCGAGGCCGCTTACGCAGTAAAATGTATCATATGAAACATACAGATATGTAAAATATTTGATTTTGCTTGTCCTATTGAAGGTAATGGGTTTATATAACTAAAGACATGCATTGATTCCACTCTCCAGTAATCTCTGAATCGGTTAAGAATATTATGTTTTTATATAATACTAGCTGAAAATACATATTCTTTACATGGGGACTGTATTTGGAAGTCAACGCCTGTGGGAGTATCTCCATTCATCTCAGTGACCGCAAAAACTATGGATTTTACACTAATATCGGTCATTTTGGATTATTTTTACATGTCTTGATTCCCCCCTCCCCCCACTGGTGAACCCCGGCCCGCATACAATAGTGGCTGAAGTTGACTCATCACTAATGGAACTGTCACCATTGATCTCAGCGACTGCGAAAACTATGGATTTGACACGATTATCGGTCGTTTTTGATTATTTTTACATGTCTCGGTATCCCCCCTGGTAACCCCCGACCCGCAACCGAATGGTGTGAATTTGGAAGTTAATGCGATCGGAGTTTCACCATTGATCTCAGCGACCGCGAAAACTATGAATTTGACACTAATATCGGTCATTTTCTGCTACTTTTACATGTCCCGGCAAACGACCCCCCTGGTTCGAATTTTGATAAAAGCGCTTTGTCTTGGTCTGGGGCCTGGACCAATGTATCCCTGACCAAAATTTGTTAGCTCTCGGTCCAGTCGTCTGGTCCTCAGGCCGCACAGACACACACACATACAAACAAACTCTTTTATTTATATTAGATACATTGAGACTGGATATTAATGAGAATTCTTCGTTATATTTTACTTATATCTTAAATACAGCAACAAGCAGTCTGCGACTGATTTTTCCATACACCTGGAAAATAGATGCAATTGGCCAGTTGTTACGCTGGTAATCGAAATCACATAGATAGTGGCGTCAGTTCTGACTCTTACTGATACGTTTAGTGACTGTAGTGCTCTGTCGCCACAATGTACGAAATACCTTCGAGTACAGCAACATTTCGAAAAATAAATAAGTAAATAAATAAATAAATAAATAAATAAAAACTGAGGTGGATTTTTTAAAAAACTCTTCTGAGTGACAGATTTCAGTTTTCGTGCCATGTGAATATTTTGGGGAACAAACAACATAAACTTTCTTGTGCTCGTGTTGGGAATTCTTTCTTTCCTTATCACTAAACTTTATCTTCTTTCACTTACATTGTCTCATTCATCGTAAAACCATAGCCAGAGGAGCTCCATGTTTTAGCTAAATCAAACGAGTTATTCCTGAGTTTTGAGTATTGTGTTGGTTTAAAGTAATTTCTTGATATTGCATCTATTTATTGGTGTCCCATTTAAATAAATTTGATTTTCCGAAAATAGTATTTTTCCTTTCTTTTTTCTTGCAGATGAAAGGAACGGAAATCGATGCTCTATTGACTACTTTACCACCTATCACAGAATTCCTTGATCAAGAGCAGAGAAGTGATGTGGAACAAAAGGTTGACAATCTCCGATCCCAGTGGTTGAATTTGAAGTCTATTCTCGAGAACAGAATTGATTTGTCTGTGGTATATGTTAAGTTCCACACACTGGCAGTGCAACTGGCGAACGAGTTTGATGCTATTGAAGATGAATTTAGAAAGAGTACAGAGAGAACACATGAAAATACAGTGAAAGTAGTTGAGGAGAAATGGATTTCCATTCAGCAACTATACTTACAATTAACAAATACAGCTAAAAATTTCCACGAAGATGCTTCTAAGGTAAGTATTTAGTTTTCCTTCTTAGGTGATGTAAATAACGTTATTGTGTGTTTCTTTAATACATACACAAATACAGAAATTGCCATTCCTTATTTTGTATCCCGAAAAAAAAAAAAAAAAAAAGCAGTAGAGAAGTTTGTATTTTCTTGACGTAGCTTAGTAATCGGCCAATTTTTGGCATTTTTATGAAATCTTTCCTGCTGGCCAAAGACACTGGTTGAATCAAATGAATGTTACTCTAACGCAAACGTGGTGTCACAAGGGTGCTATGCAAATAATTTTGTCGTTTATTTGCGAGTAAAATTCTGCGAGCACGCAAGTAACGCATTCATGAAAATGTATCTTTGCTTCCTTTGGTTGCGTAGTTGAACGCAATTTTTTGGCACCCAGACTACATGAGAAGTGGATCTAAAGATTAATGAGGGATTGGAATCATATACAGTCCCACTGCAAATCGAATCTGACTGTCCCACAACAAAGGCGAGAACGCTGGTCATTTCACAACGAACAGCTCTTGCCTTTACTTCATCTGCTTACTACATAAATATTCTGACCTATTGCGGGAGTTATAGTCTATCATAAATTTACTTATCTCCAATATTTGTCATTTAAAAAAAATATATAAATAAACAATATCTGTAAATATAAATCATAGATACCCGGCGCCTTCACCATGCAGTTACGTTATCTATGATTTACATAAAACGGGACGTACGCGCGAGGTATCGTAGTCATAGCAATAACCAACTTTTCTTAGAAGTCTAGACACCGATAATTCTTATATCAGTATTCATGAACATTCTGTTTATGATGAAATGAAAGAATAGTGGTTTTGGAGGAATGTTTTTAACGTGTATAATTTTACGTTTTTTCGTGTCTATTGAAACTTCCCTAGCATTGATTCACGACTAGGCATTGACAAATATAAAACGAGTTCAAACCTGAAATTATTGATGTAGAGAATAGATGATTGATAGAATCCAACACAAGTAGATCAATTAGGTGTGGTCTCAGCTCCAGTACTATGTCCTCCTAATGTTACGTCGCAACTACTCCCGACTTCGGACAACGAAGTAGTTTTCATTCATGACTCGAGCTGAGTTCATGAACTTCCTGTACTCGTGCTGAAATCGTAAGGACATGTACACTCATGTCCAAAATTATTGTCGCATTCCTATAAATAAGTTGTTGTAGGAATATAAATTGATAACGAATTCGTCTGGTATTTCTTATAATGTTAGTATGTGTATAATCTGCAAAGACATGTATGTGGCAAATTTCATGTCATAAGAGCAGTAAATAAGAACAATAAAACGAAAATAAAACTTTCTTGTCCATTTACCAACATTTTGTTTTACTCATTCTAATTTTCTTATTTATAATTATTTTCCTATGAAATTGACCACAAATATGCATTTGTCGATTATACACAGAGTATCAGTATTAAATGTACCCTGCAAAATAATTATCAAATTATGTTCTTACAAGAAGACCGTTATAGATATGCGACAATCATTTTGGACATGAGTGTACCTATGAATCTACTTCTTTCATCATATATGTCAATGCATGAACTTACATGATGATTTGGGGGCGCGGTGCCTCAGTGGTAGAGCGTTCACCTCTGGTAGTTGGGGTCCCTGGTTCGATCCCAGCTCTCGCCATGTGGACTTTGTGGTGGACAAACACCGTGCTCGTGGGTTTTCTCGGGTTCTCCCATTTCCTCGCACTTTCATCATTCCATCATTTCATTCATTTCTCATAATCACCGTCTCCTTTAGCCTAACCGGCATAACTGTGGGACGTAAACCTCAAAGATTTCATTTTTTTTTTTTTTTTTTGTTTACATTATGATTTGTAAAAGGTAGGTGACTTCAGTACTTGGAAACAATTTCAAAAGACAAAATTACATAACAGTTTTAGAGATAGAGAATTCATTAATCACAGTTCAGAGTAATGAAATAAAAATACAATCGAAGACAAAAGTTTAATAATTAAGTAAAATAGCGTCCGTGTCAGTATTTTAAATGAGCAGTAAACCCCACAAAGTTATTAAAATTGTATAATGCTTTAATTTTTAATATCCATTGCACCGTTTTAGCACTCCTAACAGATATATTTTACTGTTCAGTATTTTACTGTTTAATACCAGTCATAGAGTTGAAAAGATTTTCAACCAAGCCAGGAAGTACATTATGTGCTATGTCTCTACTCTTGTCCAAGTATACAACCATTTGATATCCAGTTTCTGCAAAATGAAGGTGTCAGTCTGCTTCTGGAACAGTGGAGACAGCGCGGAAAGGCAAGGGTTTTATTATAAAAAATCCTCTATAAACAGTATTTACAGAAATACTACAATATAAATTTCTGTAATATGAAGTAGAGAAAAGGTGGTCCAAGATCCATACAGCCTAGGACAGGATCTCCACGGAGTTCCGCAGCAAGCTAGGTGGAGTAGATTTAAGAATCCCCAATGCTCCGAAGCAAGCAGAGAGGAAGTTAAAAGTCACAGAGCTTCGCAGCAAGCTAAGCGACTAAGGTTGGGAATCCCAAAAATGCTCCGAAGCAAGCTAAGCGGAAGGAAGGAAAGTCTAGAATTCCGAGGCAAACTAGAGGTTTTGGGTTGGGTATCTCCAAGAGCTCCGAGCAAGCTAAAGAAGGGATTGACTAGCCGAGATTGGCAGTTGTCCATAGAATCCTCTTGGTTATATACGTAGGTGCACCAGTGTGGCAGTGGCTCTGTTGTCTCCGTCGTCTGCAATTGTAGTATTCCATAGTAAAGTGCAGGTAGTTGTAGTAGCACGTGTAGAATGTAAACACAAGCACATGGTACGTTACTATATGTACATTACTATATATATATATATATATATATATATATATATATATATATATATATATATATATATATATATATATATATATATATATATATATATTGGTGTGTGTGTGTTTCTGTGTTGTTGTTGTGTGTCTGATGTGTACATATGACAGTGTTGATGACTACTATAAAAGTTTTATAAATTTTCCAACTTCTATTCTCAGGCCCAGGATCCATATCTAGATATCAAACGAGCACGCCTCTGCGTGGAGACACTAGTTGAACATTTTGCGGGACGTCAACTTGTGATTAATGAGTCTTGGCAATATTGGCAAACGAAGATTACCATGGAGAGGGAATTCAAGGTTCAGTGGGAAAAGCTGATGAGCGAAAGTACCAGGGTGAGTCGAAGTAATATATTAAATAGAATATTGCTGTTAGTTTGCTTTTTTAGATGTGGATAGATTGTGTTTGCTACAAGCAGGCAGATTTTTCAAAAGGTCATTGTCAAACTCCTAACAAATGTAATTTAATCTAACTGAACCTTAGAATACGTATTTTATTGTACTTTTCAAATGGAACATTGTTCCATTATCGTTCAGAAAGAAAATGCTGAACAGGTTTGTAAAGAACATGACAATTATCCAAAACATACTGTTCTTTAATAATTTGAAAAAACTGGTTGTGAAAGGTAGTTTGTATGCTGAAACTCTCTTATAGATATAGTTATTGTTGAAAGAAAATTTTGACTTAAATATCCTGAAAATAATGTGTATTGTTCATTCTAGGTTCCCTAGTAAATTTTTTTTTTTTTTTTTTTAAGATATCATCAGCTAATTGGCTACTGATGTTTTGTTATGTGAGTCTCAAAATAGGCATTTTTGCGAAATGAATCTAGAAGACTGAAATGTTTTTAAAAGACTAGTGAAGATGGAGTTATAATTATACAGGGTAATTATAATTAAAGTCCCACTTTCAAAATGCTGTAAAAAAGGAACCACTGGTCAGAATGGCTTCAAATTTGAACTAAATATACTTGAAGAAGGGGGAAAATGGTATGGCATAAGAAGAAAAATTCCGAAGTTTATCAAAAGATGGCATTGTAAGCAGCATAACGAAAGTAGATTCGTCTACAAGTGACATTTTGAATCAAAATATGACGACTTTGGCATGAGTTACAGATTAAATCAAGTGTACTGTTCAATGTGCATGATTGTTTCGGTTTTGTGACGAAAAAATAACTTCCAAGTGATTCAATAGTTGTGGCACTGTTAGTTGAAAGCTCATGCACCACGGCAAAGTTGTACCACATTAAATGGAAGAAAATTGTTTTTTAATTACCCTTAGGCCAAAAACCTCGTATAAAGACCGCTTACAATGCCATCTATTGATAGATTTAGGAACTTTTTGTTCTTATGCCATACCGTTTCCCCCCGTCTTCAAGTATATTCAGTTCAAATTTGAAGTCATTTTGACCAGTGGTTCTTTTCATACAGCATTTTGAAAGTGGGACTTCAATTATAATCACCCTGTGTATATGATGATAGGGTCATCATCACATATATCACTTACTCAATGTCAGTAGTATCGCACTGAAAGTTTTTGTGAAAGTGTTTAATTATATACATGTATGTTTTTTTTTTTTTTTTTTTTTTTTTTTTTTTAATTTTTGAGTATCTGCAGGCAAACCCTTTGAGGTTTTTTATACATTTGTTATAACCAAAATATTAGTAGTTATATATATATAGTTCTCTATTTAAAATCAAAACACATAACCTACAAGAAGAAAATCATTCTTCCTATCCACAAAGCCACGACGAAGCTCACAAATCGCTCTTCCAAAGGCAGCTGTTGTCACTTGTGATTGTGATTTTTGTTATGTGAGTGAAATAATTTATAGGCAATAGTTTTCTGATTTCTTGAAGAGTCTTTGATTATATATATATATATATATATATATATATATATATATATATATATATATATATATATATATATATATATATATATATATATATATGTTTTTCAATTTAGTTTTTTGAACAAATTGACCAAGAATAAATTTTATTACACTTCTTTAAATAAAAATATAAATTAAATAGCATTCACTATCTTTTATTTTATTACAAATAGTGTTTATTTCTTTCTATTCAAATAGTATGTGATAATGTTATTTTTGTAGAAAACAAAATTCACATATCTAGTGTTATGCTAACATCTTTGGACAACCTGCCGTAAAGTCGTGGCTACCTATATTCGAAATTGATCGTGAATAAACTTCACTATCGTGTGGCCATCTGTTCGAACACAACGACCTCAGATTGAATACTTAATTTCGAGCACTGGTAACATCTTTTTGTTTATGAAAAGACGTTGATAGCTTAAACTAGGTCCGTGAGTTTCATTATTAGTGTGTTGCAATATGTGGTAACCATGAAATGATGTCTTTTAATTCACGACGCTAAAGTGCAGGATTACCTCGGAACATTTAATTGAGATCAGCACAATTCATTTTCAATTTTTCGTATGCAAACATGCTAATTAGTGTTGCAATTTTGAAATTAAATTTCTTGCTTGACACTTAATTACTTGTATTTTTTTACAGTGTTAATTACTCTATATTACAGTAACTTTCTGTTTGATCAAATCCATATGTTTGTCAAGGTAATGGAAGGAAGGAAATAGAAAACGAAATGCAATCTTTAAGTTTTACGTCCGATGGTTATGCGCGTAGGTAAAGTAGATGGTAATGATGAGTGGAATGAGGAAAATGAGAGGAAATGGGAGAACCCCGAAAAACCCACACACACAATATTTGTCCACCATAGAACTCACTTGGCGCGAGCTGGGTTCGAACCAAGGAACTCATGCACCAGAAGTGAACGCTCTACCACTGAGCCACCGCAGCCCCAGGAAGAAAATAGAGTCTATTTTCTTGCTATAGTGTGTCTTATTGTTCAAAATTTTAGTTTTGCGTTCTTGAACTATATTTGTAGGTTGCATACCATTATTTAACTTTTTCTCAAAATAAATATTGGGCCTAGAAAAATGTTTCATTATTATCTATATATATAAAAGAGAACGTACAAATCCTTTGTTAGCTCATCACGCTAATACGGCTGAACCAATTTCTTTCATTTTTGGGGGGTTATTAAGATTTGGACCCTAGATGGTTTTTATCATATCACTTTAATTTTCAATTACCAGTGTCTTGAGATAATTGACCATTCAAGTGTCCATAACGTACAAATCCTTTGTTAGCTCATCATAGCTAAATCTAACCGTATTTATATGCAACCCACATGACCGTGTCACTCGGCGGGTTAACATAAATGACAGGCGATATAATGTTAACATTTACTCCAATCTTCTATGGTTTTTATCATATCACTTGAAAGCGAAAAAGTAAAAATTATCTAAGTAACAAAGTTTATTGCGTTCCGGGGTGACCCCAGCGAAGCGGGGTGAACGCTGCTAGTATTTTTATACGTTAGTATCATCTGTAGCAAGGATAGTGAATGTATGATTATTACTTGTAATGATTACTTTTACTTTTTTCTTTAATGAAAAAATAAAAGACCATAGATTGGGTTTCAAAGGTGGATGCACAATGCTACCCAGTGCTTATTACCAGCAGTTCTTCTTCTAAAGTCATCGCTCAAGAATTAGAAGAACAGTTGCAAAAGTTCCTAACTGAAGTGAAGAGAGCACAATCTGAAATCGAGTTAAGAGTGAAAACAGGAGAAAATTTGTCGTCACAAGGTATGTATATATATATATGTATTACTGCATAATATGATTGTCATGGTTTTTTCGGATAAATATTCCTATGCTTTTGATTATCATCACAATTTATAAGGTGCTTTCAAGGTAAATAGTTACAAAGAAAACTTTGGTGATAAATTTAATTTACCAATGACAAAATAAATCCATATATAATATACACTGGTGGAAACAAACTTAAGAGCACTCATTTGTAATGCACGAATCTGGAATCTCATTCTGTATCAATTTTGGTCAACGCAACGCAAAATTTGCGTTTGAGTTTGCAGTATTCAATACTCAATGACACAAATTTCACATTTTGGATTCATCTATCCTCCGCAAACTTTTTCAAAGATTAACCACCAACGCATGTCTTGTGTTGCGTTACGGTCCACAAATTTTTCGAAAACATACGGAATGAGGGCTCTTTTTCAAAGTTACGATTGAAGGTGATAGTAGGTGGTTCCATTCTCAAAATGACGCCCATAAGACATTCCAAACATGTACTGATTGTTCAATAACAAACTTGAGTACGAGTAAATATTCCAAGAGACCACACAAGCAGCTATTTCGTACAGATGCTGAATGTTCTCCTTGGGGTATGATATCTCTGTCCGCTGTAGATCTTGGCGTACCTTTGCAAAGTTCGTCCGGTCAGTCCTAGTGGTCCGGTGCCCTCCCATAATGCTTGATAGAGTTCACGTTTGAAGACTTGGCAGAAAATCTCGGTAGTTGCTTATACTCAATGCAGCACGTAAAGTTGGCCTGGAGGTTTGTGAACTCACGTTATTCACGAAGAAGGGGGCTCGCAAAATGTCCAGATAAAGTCGGCGGACAGAATTGACAACGTCGCTAGTGAATGGCCAACTACTTCTACTCATTTGAATAGAGATCAGAGCGAAGCGGTATATGCAGCACATTGTTTCCATGAGAGATTGGGTTCTTGTGTGTTGATTGCATACCTATGCTGGTCTTTCCCGCTCAACTGCATGTTAACGGAACTCTCAAGACCGTCACTGTATCTGAACCAAGTGACTTTAGTCGCTAAATATAACCACCTTCCATTTATCTTGCCACTGAAGCTTCTTGTGGCACCACGGAAAACGTTATCGAAAATGAGCAGGGGTAATCACGCGAGAATAACGCACGAAAGTAGACGTGCGTCTAATAATTGATTGCTTAGTGTTCCTCCACATGAAAGGGCATTCTAGTTTCTGATTCTACTGGAAAAAATGAAATGAAATGTTTCAGTTTAAGGTCCCATGATTATGCCCTGAAGGCTACGGGAGACGATGATTAAGGCAACTGAATGATAATGGAAGAACTAGAGGTCACCAGCATGTCAGTTAGGAAGCCCGAAAGATCTTCCTTTCCACGTACACTTTTGTGCATCTTAAGACACTACAGGATCACATCCGCTGTAGGAACCAACTACCCTCTATCGTGTACTCTAACAGTGGACCACAGCACAACCGATACGAGCAGCAATTCCGTGGAACGACCGCCCAGATTCACGCTTGAAATTACTTACACAATAGGCATTCGTTTCCGACTTCGTGGCATTGTAAACAGAGACTATGATTTACATACAATGATTCGCACACACAGTTGTACTCGTCGACTTGTCCGACGCCTTCTAAACTGTTTTCTGCATGCACTCTACAGACACTACAATCAGCATATATACAGTATATGATATCATTTTAGATGAAACAAGTACAGCAATGGTAAATGCATTTTGTGAATGAAAATGTTTTCAGTTATAGAACATATCAATAATAGACAAAGAAATTTATCATGTAGAACTAGGTCTACGATTAACATTATCTTCCATTGATTGTAGCTTTCGAAAACTGATGCCTTCATATTAATGTCACCTAATTAGGTTCGTGCTGATGTCGTAGTTTATGATGAAAAGACTTGTAAAATAATGATCGACTAAATATTCATTTTTGTAATTTTCAATTACTAGTTTTACCAGTATGTGACGTGTGTGCGGAGCAATAAGTTATACATACTTCCTTATATTTCTGTGTTACTATGATTATTTCTGCATTTATGGTATGTATATTACATCCTTCCGTGCATCAAAACGACTAGCACGCATACCGTTGTAGCACCTTGTTTCAAGTTCCATTTCAGTGAGGACAAACATTTTTTAATCTTCAGTCAGCCTTGTAAGGGATTGAGAAAACTACATAAATAAAGAGGTACCAGACTCCAAACGCAAAATCAAAAGTAATTCTGGTGCTGGAGATCGTGTTGAGTTGAGTTCAGTTCATTTTGAGTTTAACGTCCCTTTCAGCAGCGAGGCTATATGAGACGGGACCTACATATTAATGTGGAATCCGAACCACATGAGCTCCCGTGGGGAACCGAACCCGGTTATACTACACCAAAGGCGCGTACGCTAACCGCTTAGCCACGAAGAGCTCCAGAGATCGATGGACAAACACACAAGCCCAGTTATACAATTGTTATCTAGATAGCCATAGTGTTCGCGGGTTGTACCGTCAGGGAGATCTACTAAGTTTATGGGAAGTCCTGAGGAGGTGCCACGCTATGCCTTATCGTTATTTCAGGGATATGAAACTTGGAAATGTTTGTGGAAATGTTGAAACAGAAGCTCAATTAAAGTGAACCTAAAGATCAGCAGAGGATTTCAAATAAGTATCGTTAATTTAGATTAATACGACATTCCTCGCTTTTGCGATCTTGCGTTTGTTCCCTTGTACTCTGACCCCATATCCAATGTGAAATTTTTGGCCCAATCGAACAATATTCAGTACACAGTGTGCTGTGCTTAGTTTACTTTCTACCGATTCATTTGAATGTACTTCAAACATGTGTGCACGACACCTTGTAATATTTTCAATGGTGAGTACATTCTATGAGACATATCCACTGAGGTCTACTCTGGACTTCGACTCTGAAGTAGCGCTTTGTGACTCATTGTTGGAGATTTCTTCCATATGATAACTAAATGGTTCATATTAGCTTTGCTTTCTTGACCCTTCGTAAGTGTGGTGAATTTCTGGAACATCTTTAGTGTGGCTGGTCTCAGAGACCGGTCTTTCCTTTCGTTCTCTTATGATTTTTTTTCTCGTTATTAAAGCTAAATATGGTTGTATTATATTACCATCACCTTTATCAATATACAACTATGATCATTTCAATTATTGACCGTAAAATACTTTTTGAACCGTAAATGAAATACACAGCGTAAAACATCAAATTTTGAATGCTGGTAGGAGACCCAAGATAATTACAATGAAGCTAATGTTTTTTTATTATTATTATTTTGTCACTATTTTGTCACATACCTCTTATGATTCACATTCTTATGAACATTATGAACATTATGAACATATATATAAACAACAAATGAACACCAGCCTGAATCTGAGACCGTCCCACACTTACGAAGGGTTAAATAACTTGTAAATAACTTGAATTGGAAAAACAAATGACTGAACAATGCAACGTTTATTTTAAAATAATAACTATGTTCAGTTAGTTGGCGAAACTGTTCCTGGTTGTTTTTCTAGTTCCATATGATATTTCTTCCATAAGTTACAGGTATCTAGGTATTATCGGAGAAAGAGGGGTTTAAAACATATTCTTCATCATGGTCATTATTATTATTATTATTATTATTATTATTATTATTATTATTATTATTATTATTATTATTATTATTATTATTATTATTATTATTATCACTGCAGGAGTAGTAGTAGAAGAAGACGAAGAAGAAGGTGATTTGGTTGATTTTGAGTTTAGTGTCCCATTCAGCATCGAGGCTATGTGAGAGGAAGACTTACAGCTTAACGTGGGATCTGAACCGCATGACTCCCGCCGGAAATCCAACTTGATAAGAATAATATTGTTTAAATGGGTCTTCTAAATAAATCTTTGCTACATAAATGTTATATGGGGAGTAAATTATTAATATATAAGAACAGAAAATAACCACAAGTAAACTTAGCTTACATGAGGATGATATGCAGGGAAAACAAACATAATGCTTCAGAAATGCGATTAGAGAAAGTTTCACTTAGATATAGTGATGAAGAGAAGGGAGTGTGATGAGAATTCATTTGTTCTCTAGACATTTTGCAAAATGTGTGAGATAAACTTCATCAAAGCTGAAAGAGTGAGAAAATTTAAGACAGTGGGTTGTGTACATCGACTCAGTAAATACTCTTTTTCTTTCTTTAAAGGAGAAGTACAGGGCATTAAGGAAGACATAATAAGCAGTTTAATGCAGCAACATCAGAAACTGCAAGTCATTATCACAGAATATCAAATTCTAGTACAAATGTTAATTGCTTTCTTCAAAAATTTGGCTGAGGTAAGTTGAACTTTACCATTATTATATATTTTGATTATCTTAATGTTGGAAAGTAATAAAAGTTAAGTGCTGATTCAGCACTTCACTGGTAATACCACGTGTCCTCAATACGTGTCCTTAATTTTAAAAGCACTATGAATAGCATTTATTTGAAGACTTAATATTTATTTTTATATAATATTTCTCTTGGGTCAGCTAAACTTTTGTAAACGTATACATTCTTAGTTTACATCTCTTTTACAAAATATTCTGCCACATTCCATTCATCAATTACACATGCTCTTTCATTGGACTCCAAGTATAATAGCATGACAGCCTCTTTGTTGTCTAACTCTGTTAGAATGTTTGATCTATACTTGAATCATATTATATTCGCTGACAGTAAATCCCGTTTTGCCTCAAGTGCAGAAGAGCTACAAATCAGAATTTGTGAATTGAGTATCACATTAAGTAAAACAAAAATAATGTACAACCAACATGCAATGAAGAAAGAGATGCAAATACAGTGGATGGATATCTGTACCTAGGGCAGTTGAAAATACCGAGTAGGAAGATAAATATTTAGAAGAGCCAAAATGGCATGGATCTCATTCGGAAGACTTAATTTTGTTCTTAGAAGCAAGTTACTAGTTTAGTGTTTCTGAAAAATAAAGTGCATCTTAAAATAAAATGCATATAATTAGTGCATCTTAGCAGTGCCTCTGTATGAAAGTTAAACATGGACTTTGAATGTTCAAACACTTCAAAGGTCGAGTTAAGAATATATATATATATATATATATATATATAATTGGAAAGCTGTATAGTAGGAATAACTAGAAGAGATAAGAAGACGAAAGAATAGACTCACTCTCAAAGGAAGGAAACGCGACTAAGGCTTAAAAAAAAAATAGTCGGACGGGTTATAAAACCAGAAGAACAGACGGAATATAGAGCGCAATTGTTCTGCAATGAATTCACAGTGATAAGAGACGATCAGAAGACCAAACGCAAGGTAGATAAAATGCAATTCAGGTGAAATCAGGTGTTCTGCAAGAACTACATGGGTGAAAATTAGCATTTGAGAGGAAATTTTGGGGAAAAAGTAGAAAGTAGATTAATAACGGTTGAAATATACATAACAGTGAATTCAATATGGTACACAACTGAAGACTTTACCAGAAGGTGTTTAAAGCAGCTCTTTAATATAATTTTTCACGATTTTCTTATAAGTAGTTTAATGAATCTTGAGGGGAAAAAAAGTAATTTCACTTTAAGCATATGAAAATGCTTATATCTTTTCATTTTCGTAACTTACTTCAGTTCGGAGATTATACTTAATGTGCTGAGACATGATTCCGTTAATGTATTTCGAAGTGGCAGAAGTGACAAAGTGTTGTATGGTGGTATACTGGTGATTTATAATTATATTTGCTAGCATTTCTTATTTCTTTTGTGTAGGTTCCAGATAGCCTATGTGTTGCTAAAATTTTGAGTGTGTTTGAACATGGTGTATGTCTCCATTACGAGCCCGAAGATTGAAATATCTTTGCTATTTTCCATTATTTGGTTGACTTTATGAAATGTCTTGCCCTCTCCATTTGTTTAGTGACTAGTATATGCCTTTGGTGCATAAGTCCCGGGTTCAATTCCCGGTGAGAGAACATCGAACATATTACAGTAATCTTTGTTTTAAACTGTAAATATCGTCCTTTATAGCCTAACTTTTGACAGAGTACTTAAATACAAAATAAACAACTATGAAGTGTCTTTTGACAACAATACAAAAACACGTGGACAAAACATTTGTGATTAAGGGCACCTTTGCAAATTTCATAATAATTTGCTGCATTGCACGTTTGCATGTATACTGTTAACAGCTGGAAAAATAACATACCTGTCAACTAAGTATACGAGACAGCAAATATTTCGAGTCTACTACAGATGCCATTAGTGTCTCGTTGCAAAATTGATGATGAATGTATAGAGAGACATGGGAATTACGAATCTTCAGCATATAATAATACTCTTAAAAATTAAGATGTCCACTTCAGAAACTGAAAGTTGCTTTACCATATTAAAAAGTACAAACATACTTAAAGAAATGCCATAATTCAGAATCGTCTTAGTGCATTAGCTGTCGTATTAAAAGAATAAATGACAAAGACCAGACATCAAAAGTGTTAATGGCAAGTTGTTGCCTAGAAGAACAGCAGAATTGATTTCATATGCAAATAAAATGGAGTATTTGTTCTGAATGGATACTCTTTATTATGTATGAGTATAATAGTTACTTTCACTGATTTTATCGTTTTGCTTATTTAGAATACGGAAAGTACTAACCGTCCATATAAATTATATTTTCTAACTGCTATGAACTACCGAAAAATAACGTCACGAGACGTCACTGGTATTGACTTCTGTCAAATTGTACAATCTGAAAAAAAAAAAAAAACTGTTCCAAGCGGTTGCAGGACTTCGGAAGTTAATTTAGGAGACGAAAATGTGACATAATTGTACCTTATTCACATCAGTATCCGCATGTTTTCACACTTAACCATGAAATGAGAAATTAAAATAGATAAAGAAAATAGCCTTTATTTCAAATAATTCTTACAGCGGTTATGAATACAGAGCTTTGTAAGCAAAGGCAATTCAGTTTGTTAGGCATCCATAGCTATATAACTTTTTAGAAATTCCTTTATACAGGGTTTATCAAAACAACACAGACAACGTTTGGGAGGTGAAGCCTGACATCAAGATAAGACAAAAAGTATAGACAAATCTGGATGCACAAATGCTTCCTTTCGGAGTTATAGACTGCAGAAAACATGAAAAAATGAACTTTAAAAGTCCATAGCTCCAAAACTATGGAATCTACCTTAGTTGGGTCAAGACTTCACGTAGGAATAGTATGTGCCATATCCAAGTATCCAAATTTCGTAATTCTGGAGTATTTCCGCAACAATTTTTATAGAGGTAGTGGGTGAATGCTTCAAATTATATGCCCATAGCCGAACTTCCTCTATAAAAATTGTTGTATGAGGACTTTGGATTTGGAAAACATTTCTATGATGCGTATAAAGCTACTTTGCTCAATATTTATTAGCATAATAACAATAAGTTATATATTCTCTGTTCATAATTTCACATAGTGTATAAACTCTCATAGCAACTATTGAAAATTGGTATTGCTATACAATTAATAAACTTTTTGTTTAGAAAATGTCTTCCATTGCTTACTCTTGTCAACGACTGTTACTAATTATTTAGAACTAATTATTTGTATCGTTTTACAGTTGGACAAAACAATCGAAACGTTACAATCACAGTATCGAACTACAGTCCTTCCAAGTGATGTTTCTTCTGTAGAGTTGTTATTGAAGGAACACGGAGCTTCTCGACAAGCTGTACAGGAACTTTTCAAATTTACACAAAACGAAAGCGAACAAATTATTCAAAGGATTCGGCAACAGGTAATATTATGGATTTTCATGAGAATAACATTAATGCCAGTTTTTAGTTCCTCTGCAATTTGTATACATTTATATGAATTCACGACATTAGACTTTTAATACACTATTTATTTAAAAAATAGAAGACATTCGTACAATAGTCTTACCATAATTAACATCATAAGTGTTCTCCTGTCACTGGTAAGTCAGTTGCCACAAACTGACAATGCTCCTAATGTAGTACACTTTTCGATTGAATTCTTCATCTTGTCATGAGAATTATTCTCTTTAACGCTGTCCTGAAACTTTAATCTTTAACACTGTCCAGAAACTTTAATTTTTAATACTGTACAGAAACTTTAATCTTTAAAACTGTTCAGAAACTTTAATCTTTAATTCTGTTCAGAAACTTTAATACTTTACAGAAACTTTAATGTTTAATACTTTTTTAAAATTAATATCTTTTACAGAATAGTAAAGAAAGTTCTTATTGTAGTCTGAAACAAGAATATTCAATTGTACTTGTGGTTTGGTCAGAATTTATTTATATATTTATTTCATAAGAACAACGCAACAGGCTTAAGAGGCCTAATCACTGCGAAATTAAAATACCGCTAATTTTACAGTAAGTAGTGGTATCTTCAAATAGATAAAAGATAATCGAAATGTAGAACAAGAGGGCCCTAGTCAATATTATTTTGCATGAGGTACTGTTATCACGAGTCACCTAGTAGTTTTCCATTTGCAGCCATTTCGAAACGCGAAAATAAATGCCGATTTTGTAAATGGCTGGAAATTGAAAGCAGAAAAGTGAGTCGTGATGACGGTATATCATGAAAAATAATATTGTCTATAGTGCTTTTGTTCCTCATTTCGATTGTCTTTTGTCTATTTGAAATTATCACATAATTACTATAAAATTATCAGTATTTTAATTTCGCGGTGATGGGACCTCTTAATGCTCAGTTATTTGAAAATCGAATTTCGTCTCAAGTTACTGATAGTTTATTGTATATGCATTATTGAGAACCTTATACAACATATTATGAGCTTACAGAACACCAACATTAACATCTTTCAGTATAAGTAAACTACATACGTGTCTGGAAATTTTCTTCTTGTATTAATAAGTGACTTGTACTTAATACAACAACGCATATATAATACAGTAAAGCAGGAGTGGCCAATCTGGAGTACATAATGTATCAGATTTTATGTTCGAAATCTTGAGTGTACCAGCAGAATCTTTTGAATGGTAGTTTCCTTTGTTTTAACCATTATATTTCAAAATTTTGCGACGTTCAACAAATAAGAAAGTGTTCACATAGCGATAGTAGCATGCATGCTTGGGTTGGCCGATTGTGCACTAGAGCAGCGTTTCTCAAACTTTTTCATTCATGGAACCATTTCACGTTCAAAATAACATGGCAAAGCCCACGAAAATAGTATTAAATTACTCGACAATTTATAATACTAATGTTAATCTTTTGACGATAATACTAAGTGACTCATCTTAATCGAATGCGAATTCTAACCCACTTCTAGATGAGATAGAACATCCGTTGTTATATTCGCTTCCTTGATATTGGTTTGTACATCGAAAAAAGTCCAAAAAGTGGAAATTTCCCACACGGAAAAGGAGGGAAAGCTCTCCCAGAAGATTTTTAGTTTTTTTCCGAATTTTGAAAACTTTTTCGTTATTGTTCGAAAGAAGTGTCGGAAAAGAGCTTTTGTCATTCTCGATTTTTTTTTCAAAAATTTATATGTGACCCAAAATTCAATCCAACTTTTAGATGAGATAAGAGACTTGCGAACTTTTTGTTCGCTTCCTCGAGGTCGGTTTATATAGAACCCCGAGGAACACTTTGCGGAGCCCCTGGGTTCCGCAGAAAACAATTTGAAAAACGCTGCACTAGAGTATTCTAACTATGATTTTTTAAGTTCTTTTCCGAAGTGTGTAGGTAAAATATTCTGCTGTTGTAAAGACTGTTGTATATTTGTGTCATTTTCCATAGGAACCTGTTGATGCAGCTAAACATGATGTGGATAGAGTGATGAGCATTTTGAAACAAAAACAAGCGTCGTGGGAAGTGGCGTGGACGGAACAAAAAAATCGTCTTGAGCAGCATTTACAATTTTGTCAGTTTAACGATGATCTACACCACATCAATGTTCAATTAAATGATCTCAGCCAACAGCTATCGTCTATACGAGGCCAGTACGGAGAATCTCTCGCTGCAGCCAAAGCTACCTCTTCTGCATTTGTTTATTTTGAAAAGACAATAGAGGTAAGACGATAATCAAGGAAAACATTATTAACTTCACTTATGTTTCACGAGGAAAGCATGAATCCCTTTAAAAAGTTTGAAATTCAGCAGTTACTGAATATTATACAGATATTGTAGAGACAAAATTTGCATTTGATGCGATGCAAAATTATCATACATTAGAAGATAGAATACAATATGTAAGAATCTAATTTTTTGGCAGATATTTTTAGTCACCATTAAAACTCTAAAGGCCAGACTACTCCAAATCTCGAAAAATATTACGTTCAACACAACTAACATATCCGTCAATGCTTATACGCATAAGTTACGCACTCACACTCGTTATTTATAAATTCCTTTTTATTCAAGCGCACACACACCACATATACGAAAAAAGAAAACTAAGAATAATAAAAAGGAAGAATTACTTATTAGAAAGTATTGTAAAACGTTATAATACAACACTTAAAACAGTACACTATAAATAGTTCCGCCAAACGATTCATCAGAGAGGAAAGTAGAATGAAGAATAAAATTAAAGAACAAAAAAAGTAGCTATATATTTAGGTGAGCGTATTCAGTATAAGCACAAAGATGTAAAGGTGTTCTCTACTCGCAATATTTTACATAGCTGTTATTGTGCTTGTGTCATTCAAATGTTTAATTTTTGAATCAAAAGATCAAATATATTTCAGTCAAAACTTTTCTTGTAGGCCTTATATCTGGAGAACTACATATAGTGTAGCCAAACCAAAACTATCACTTAATTCAATATGATGTTCTTGTTCCGTAAAAAATAGGAAAACTTGATTTAGGGGCCGTTCAAAAATTTTTTGGCTCCTGATCCCAGAAACTAATTATTGGCCAAGATCAGAATCTTTGGATTCATTTTTTTATCATTTCTAAAATTCTTGTATATAAATAATTTGTAAGAGTTTCTCAACAATCTTAGATGTGCCTATTAAATCCGTGGAGGTGGAGCTCTACTATTGTGGAGGTCTACTAGTTCAAATCAATATAAATTTGACAATTATACGGAAGCCACATTCATGACTACTGAACTTATGTGCTCTATTTAAAATGATTGCATTAATATTCCATTCAGATACTTCCTAAGGGTTCTGAGAAATGAAACTTGCATTGGTGTATTGAAATCAATTAATTCATTATAGTACTGGATTTTTAAACGATGTATCTGGTGTGTTCTTTACTAGATATAAAAATATAACGTTAATTTTATTTTCCTAAATGATTCGTTTTCATTTCAGCTTTTGGAGCAAAGAATTAAGACGTTCGTTAGTACCGCAGAAAACATGATTTTATCAGAGCACATATCATCTCATCATATCCAACGAGAACTTGCCCAGTTACAATCAAGGTGGACATCTTTCCATACACAAGTGGTGGAAAGCCGGCATCTGATAGATCTTAGTATTCAATACTTTACACTGGTGGAGGAGGTAAGTTTTCGCTAATTCAGTCATTTGACCCAGAAGAAACTCGAGAAAGCTCAAAATTTTGCAACAATGTTCAACTAATTGCAGTAAACTACATATCCAAATATAATCGTTCCAAGATGTGTTTCACCCGCCATATTAAGAAGTAGTTACCTCTTAAATCTTTATGAAACTTGATCTATAATACGTATAATATAATATGTATTATGCTCATTGTGCAACCACACGTAATATGCTATTTTATTTGAATAAATTAAAAATTAATTTTAATTCATTGGCACAGCGTTAGGCCCTGTAAAACCTGTAATGCAAGCCGGCCCGTCGTGGCTTGTGGGCCCATAGACTCTGTCGTTTTCTGAATGAAAAAGGTTAGATTATGTATTACAGCGGTTTTGTAGGATAGTCATAAGTGTTAATTGTGGATAGAACACAATCAATATATCACATAGTTCCGTATTTTAATTTTGTCGTGAGGTCGGTACAGTTGTTAAGAAGTAACTCTCATTGTCTGAAAAAATGACGAACTTCGCCGATAGCATATCGACTCTCTCGCAAGCAAAAAGCTTTCCTTTCATTTAATGTTGTCATACATACTAGCCGTGAAATTAGATGATTCTATCATGAAATAGCAGGAGGTCTATTATTACAAACTGAAATACAAATTCATTTAATGATGCGTTGAACAATAATAGTATCAACATTTATGATCCTCCTTCCAACCCCACCAGTTAAGAAATTCAAATAATCTCTCGTCAATATTTCACTGCTCTAGAAGTAATTTTTAATCTACTTTAGGAAATAATTTGAGACAACTAGAGAATGACACTGAGATTTTAATAACGATATTATCGTGTGCAGAAGTCTACTAAATAACTAACTAACTAACTCTATGGCCTATGAAATCCGAAGGTTCAATGCTACATTCACAAAAGCTCTCCACTGACTTCTATCCTTAGCCAACTGAATCCAGTTCCTACTTTGTATTCCTGTTTCTGCGAGATTCATCTTAATATTGTTCTCCCATCTGCGCGTAGGTCCTCCTAATGGTCCCTCTCCAATTGGATTTCGAGTTAAAACTTTCAAAACATTCCTACTTTCTTCCATCCTGGCTACATGACTTGCCCACCTGACCCTCCTAGATTTGATGACCTTAACAACGTTTGGTAAACCGTATAGATTATGTAGTTCCTCGTTATGAAGTTTCGCTATTCTCCATTCCCATTCCTCTTGGGTCCGAATATTCATCTCAGGATCTTGTTCTCAAATACTTTGAGTCTACGTTCTTCCCTCAGAGTAAGCGACCATGTTTCGCAACCATGCAAAACAACAGGCATAATTATCGTTTTATATAGTTTAAAAGGTTATATAGTTTTATAACGTTTTTATCGTTTTATTTTTATATCATTTTATTTATTTTAAGCTTCAAATTCCTCGACAGAATTCGCAACAAGAGATTTTGAACTGAATAATAACACGAATTCCCTACTTTTAGTCGACGTTTAATTTCTTCGTGAATATGGTTTTTGTCTGTTAATATTTATCCTAGATATTTGAAAGTATCCACTTTATCAAAAGTATTGTTTCATATTTTAACGCATCCATAACTTGCAGTATTACGATCCCAACCAACTTCAATATATTTAGTTTTCTGTACTTTTACTTCTAAACCCATGTCCCTGCAAGCGTCTAATAAGACCTCTACTCACTCTGTTTCTACTTAATTGGCACCTTAATTTTGTTTTCATTAAAATTCACCGATTTAAAAATTCAATTCACTGTAGCAGGCGTTCTGAAATGAGGAAGATATGGGCAACAAATATACATTGAAAATAGCAGAAATATCTAGTACTTGAATTCGCAGTACGTGACTTCTATTCTACCTGGAAATATGCTTCTACCGCTAGAAATATCTTCTACTTATATCTAGAGTAATTTGAACTTTAAATTCATTAGTAGTTTTGTAATTCACATAAAATATCATTGATTGAAAACAGACAAATGATTCCAAATATTACTATTTATTAAATTGCGTTATATTGAAGGAAAAACAATCTTTTAGGTTTCATGCTTTATCACAATAGAGCAGCGGATAAAATTATATGGTCAGTGAAAATAGGATTTTTTTCCTTAATATATACAGGATAGTATGTAACTCCACCGACAAACTTCGGGAGGCGATTCCTTATACGAAATGAAAGAAAAAAGTTCTAATAAACATGGGTCGAAAAATGCCTCCTTTCAGAGTTATGATCCATTGAAAATTCGAAAAATCATTTTTCAAAACTCCCTAACTTAGAAACTATAGGACCTATTCCAAGCGATTTAAGGAATTACACAGGAACTAGTAGGTTCTCTATCTAAATATTCATGTTTTACCATGCTCCGTTATCGGTGAAAGGAACTGTAAAAAGGAACTTGAAGTATAGGAATACTGCTTGAAGTACTAGTGGTGCGTTCGTTTCGCTGGTACCGGTGAATTCTGAAACATCGATATTTAGATAGAGCGTATACCAGTTCCTGTGTAATCCCTTAAACCGCTTGGGATAGGCCCTATAGTTTCTAAGTTAGGAAGTTTTGAAAAATGATTTTTCGAATTTTCAGTGGATCATAACTCTGAAAGGAGGCATTTTTGGGCCCATGTTTATTAGAACTTTTTTTCTTTCATTTTGTATAAAGAATTGCCTCCCAAAGTTTGTCGGTGGAGTTACCTACCATCCTGTATATATATATATATATATATATATATATATATATATATATATATATATATAAATATTAATTATTTGTGTGCTAAATAATTGAGTAAATCTCGTTGATAATGTAACCTAGTAATGATAAAAAGAGTACCAGCTAGCATTTTTCTCTGCTGCAATATGCGTAACTACTTCTAAATCATTTAGTTCCTCTACGTTTTTATTAATATTTTTTTTACGAGATCCGAAATTTATTTTGCAGCCGGATCACAGAGTTTTTGTTGTGTCACTCTATGAATTACTACCATGGTGTCATTGTATGAGACCTTATTTATTAAAAATTAAAATACAGCGTAACGGTTTCGACAACTTATCGCTATCTTCATCAGACACTAACTGAAAAAAATGTTTGATGAAAATAACGTTAAGTTGTCGAAACCGTTACACTGTATTTTAGTTTTAATAAAGAAGTGTTTATATACTCTGGTCAGGAGTGATAATTATTCCATTAGTGAGTTCCAGAGTCGTGATGGATAAAGTTGTATAGAAGATCTTAGAGATTATATTTAATAAATGTCTAGTTTTGAAAGTATTCTTGGATCTATATGAATATGAAAAATGGCAGGGTTTATTATTATTAATAATAATAATAATAATAATAATAATAATATTATTATTATTATTATTATTATTATTATTATTATTATTATTATTATTATTATTATTATTATTATTATTATTATTATTATTGAATTTTTTCGATAATAAAGTATGGTGTTATATTTTGGGGGAATTCAAGAATAAGTGTTAGTACATTCCGAATACAGAAAAAATATTAAAATAATGTTTAATATGCCTAAACAATCCTCATGTAAATATATATATCGCATAATTATCTATGTAATAGAACACAAGCATCTATTTACGTTAGCAAATACTATTCACTTAGACAATACTAGGCATAATTGTAATATGTATATCATCCAGCAGAAGTATGCAAACTTTAGTAAAACTGTCTATATTAATTGTATAAAATTGTATAACAAATTACCCTACAAAGTATAACATCAACGCAAAACATAGTATTCAGAAATACTCTGTTACGATTATTGTTAGGAAAAAGTTATTACTCTGTTGAAACTTATCTTTCTGATAACATACATAGAATGTATCCATATCTGACAATTGTAATGCTTAATTGGGGAATATTCTCATATTGTAAGCTATGAACAGGAAAATAAATATGAATATTATTATTATTATTTTTTTTTTTTTTATGGGTGCGAATTCAGTAGGCATTCAAGCAGTGAACAGTTCGGAACTGAGATGGAAATCAAACTATGATATACGAGAAGATGGAACGAATTAGCCGTTTTTTTTTTTTTTTTTTTTTTTTTTTTTTTTTTTTTTTTTTTTTTTAAGTCCATAACCTCTACAGGTGCAAAGTTGATGCTTGTGCATCACGTTAATAAACTAAGTAATATAATTACGCTGTCAACATGTATTGAGTGTACTTTACACAAAATAATACAAATTTTCTTAGTTTTGATTAAAATTGTTTTTACATTAATTACTAAATGTCTTTTTCGATGACAAAATTATATGCTTTTATAAAGATGTCAAAGTTACAAATGGATAACAATAAAAATTGGGATACGTATGCCGAATATGTCAGGTTACAATTTAATATAAGTTACAATCCTATAACTCTATATTCAATGAGTTATAAGAGGTTAAAAATACAAAAATAATATTTAAAAAAATTGATATGTGCCAAAGTATATCATCTTTCACAATGACACAACGGTAGGAATTTATGTAAGTGTCTAATACATTACAAATAAAATAACTTACTTATGCGTGCTTCTATAACGAAGAGTGTAGATTTTATAATGCATTAAAAGTAAGGAATTGTAAAAACTGGAACGGATGTCACTTTTTTTGGTATAGTGCCGGAATACACTCTGAAATAATGAAGATTTTTGATACGTTGTTTAGTACAATTGGTTCTACTTCTCATCAAAAGTTCATGCTTTCTCGAATTTCTTCAGTTGATCATATTTTTGTGCTTAGATTTACTAGGCTACTCGTGTTGTGTGTCTGTATATATAGCCCTTTGAGTTAGCGAACAGTCAACAAAGTAAGTAGTACCTTACTACGATGTCCATTGACTAACTTCCTCTTTTCTCTATAGGATGTACTTTTCTTTAATTAGTTCAGATTTCTTTATTTCAAAAATAAAAATGTTCTAACTGCATATACCCCCTTTGCTTCATATGCCTGTTCCTGTTTAGAGATGGTGATCAAATTAAACTCAACATTTTTTTTCTGTTACGTTGAGGTTGATAATTAATCTGATTCTGAAGTTAGTTTCACACTCACAACTCGACACTGAAAACTCACACCACGGTTACAAATCCTTATCAAATAAATGTTACAGTAATATTAGTATTCAAAAGAAACCCAAGACAAAGTAAATCGAAAATGCACACATTATCTATCTATCTATCTGTCTGTCAATATAAAATTTGACGAATATATATCTATGGCTTGGGTCTAAAAGGGCCAATGTCACTTTTTGGCAAAAATGAGGTATTCGTCAAATTTTAACGCCTATAAATCGATATTTTCTTGTGAAAGAAAAACAAATGTTAATATGAATGGTATACATTCCAAACTATTTCGTGTTGACATTTGCACTTCTTGCACAAGAAAACATCCATTTATAGACGTTAAAATTGAAGAGTATCTCATTTTTGAGACCCAAGCCACAGATATATATTATATTGATAGGATGATAATAAACTATACTGCAGACTCTAAGGGGAGATTCCTCACACTAAAATAAGAAAAAAAAAAAAATATATATCGACCTGTGGCAAAACGTGTCTAATTTTAGAGCTAAGGCTGTCCAAAACAGAGCAAAAACTATATTTCAGCACGCATTATTTCGAACAGGAAAAACTATCAAGCGGCGGTCCATATTAGCGTAAAGGGATACACATACACTCTTTAAAAAATACAACATTATGTTAAGTTGAGATCACTGTTAATCTGGTGGTATAGAAACAGTACGCCAATGTTTACATATCGCTACTTAAATCGTACAAGATTTCAGTGGTATTTATTTATTTATTTATTTATCAGTCTAGAAGTTACAAGGATGTTACAGACCGAAAGAGAAGTAAATAAATAAATAAATAAATCGAAAGAGAGGTTGAATTGATTTTAATAATTTGATTACTGTCTGTATATATGCCTGCATTTGTGTATGTTTTGCCAGCAATATTAATTATTGATGTCAACATTTTCACATACATATATTTAAGAATCTTAATTTTGTTTTCTCATATCAGTTTACAAATAAGCGAGTCATTTAATTATTGATGGTTGTGTAGTAACAAGGTTGAGCAGTCTTTTACTCGACACCATTAATTATCATTGGTTTCCAGAGAGTGATTGTAGCACCTACAATTTATTAGTTGCTGTTTATTCAGTGTTCTTGAAATATTAGTAAATAGTGTACTACAGGGAGAAAATCTTTGGATTAAAACAATAAAGCTAGCTTGGCATGCTGCAAAAATCTTGTAGCTGTCATTAAAAAAATCTTGCAACCCCATCTTTCTATTTACTATAAGGGTTGGACTTGTAGTAATAGCAACAACGGTATATCTTAAGAAGTAGAGTACTTACAGGGTTCAAAGTTTTACAGGCCCTCGATGTAATCACCAGCGTTGTGAATCAGGCATTCCCAGCGATGTGGAAGCCGCAGGATGCCGTTGGCAGTGTCTAAACTCTGGATAGTACGGATGGAATGATCAGTCACCCGGTGGAGGTCATCAGCTGTACGGAAGCGTGTCCCACGAAGGTTCCTTCATCTTCGGAAAGAGGTCGTAGTCGCAGGAACTTAAATTTGGAGAATATGGGGGAGGGGGGGAGACAGCACTTCCCAGTCCCAACGATGCAACAAATCAGTGAGCGCACTTGCTGAATGTGCCCTTGCATTGTCATGAAGAATGATGGGTGGGTTCGTTAAGAAGTGGTGTCGTTTTCGTCTTACAGCTGCTTGCAGATTGTTTTGCAAAAATTGCAGTAGTACTCTGCACTAACAATGTGTCCTTGGGGGACGGTATGGGTTATGATTACACCATCCCAGTCGTATGCAATGATGAGCATAGCTTTCACATTGGTTGGGGTATTCCGAACTTTTTTTTTTCCTCGGTGACCCAGGATGACGCCTCTCGTTTGATTGCCGTTTCAGCTGTGGTTCATACGCTCTGGCCCAGGTCTCATCAATAGCTATGATCCGCTGTAAGAAGGCCTTACCTTCACTTTGATACCGCTTCAAGTGTGTTCGAGCGGCATCATATCGCAGCCACTTGTATTGTTCAGTCAGATCATGTGGAACTCACCTTGAGGCGATTTTACGCAATCCCAGGTTCTTCTTCAGAATTTTCAGCACAGTCGAATGCGTTAGTCCTGTATTGTTGGCCTATTGACGAATCGTGGCGTTCCGATCCCTTAAAACTAGTGCGTTCACGTTCTGCACATCTTCTTCACTTGCAGAAAGATGGCCGGAGTGAGGCATGTCTGTGACATTTTGTCGTCCGTTATTAAAGGCTTTGACCCACCTTGCTACTGTATGGTATGGTAATGCACTTGCATCGCAAACATCTTGCAATACTTCGTAGGACTGTTTTCCATTTCTACCTCTAGCGCATTCAATTTTCAACCAACTCCTCTGATCTTGCTTCGTAAACATTACTCTATTCCACGAGCACTGACACAGCGTGATTTTAGTCCACGAGCACTCACTCAAAACTGCCTTTTAACTGCTCACACTGCGCATGCATGGAGGGGAGAGCAGGCGAGTTCATGTGCTCTGAGGGAGAGTCGGCATCTAACCTACTACTGGTATGAATTATAATGGATTGCTTTGTTCCCGAGTATATGTATAGCAGTGTTGCTATTACTAAAAATCCAACCCTTGTATTTACATATTACAACTTTCTGAAAGCAAGAAAGATATCTCCACCCATACAGCACCCCACTCTAGTGGACAAATAGTGAACTCCCTCATTAAAAACGTTTATTTTGGCGCACTTCACCTCCCCGTCCAAAAGAATTAGTCGTTTCGGAAGCGGAGAAACTGTTTTTTCTTTATGCCAGTGGGAGAGCGATTACAGGTAGCAAGCAAGACGACCCAAAAAGTTGAACATGGTTTGACTCCTTGCAAGATGAAAAAAATCGTTGCATGTCCCTTTCAAGACTATGTTTACATGGAGAAATATTGTAGGGTTGCAAGATTTTTTTAATGACAGCTACAAGATTCTTGCAGTATGGCAACTTAGCTTAAGGTAGTTTTTTCAATATATGTCAAAGAACTGTTCAGCATATCTGAATGTACTGTAAAACTACAAACAACGAAATGTAAAGTCGTTATTATGCTGGACACTTCTAGCATTGTGCTACTCACGAATTAGCTGGAACAGCATCATCTTTTTGCAGCAGACCAGCACAAACGAGTCTTTTAATGAAATCTCAAACATGTTGGAATGCTTCAGGATATTTCTTTGTTCACAATGTGTCGATTTTTTTATCAACGTGTAAAGAATATTTACAACGTCTGGTCAATGCTTGCATGTTTTCGTTTTCTTTAGTAATGCAATTTTTCTTTTCATCCCCAAACCCTTAGTGACAGAATAAATTGTCTATACTAGCACATACAATGATATATGCGGTTAAGTGGGGAAAAAGAACTTCCTTTATGCATAGAAATTTTAGTAGCTGTCAAACCATACTTAATATTCATATCGGCATAATCTACGTTTGTAAGCTACACCAATACACTAATTAACGTACACACGATAAGAAACCATTCAAAATATTCTAAAAATTTTGGAGGATTTTGTCTTTTTTTCGTCCATGTATACTAGAATAAACCAACGTTTTAGGAATATTCTAAAAATGTTTCTTTTCGGTAGTATAAGTAGCATCTCTTGAGTGTTACTATTGTGTTATTATGTATGTACGCTATTTTGCCTGAAATTTGATCATATGCTTTATTTCACATTTCATGCTATCAGTAAATATGTGGATAAAATAATGTAGATATTTTCTAAGGTAAGAGAATGTGCAATACTTTACTTCTTGAGTTCTGTAACTATAACGAATTTATGAGCCATTTTTAAAACAAACTCTTTGCTTGGTTTGGTGGATTTTATTATGTTATTTTTAGTATATGATAAGAATCCTGCAATGGACAAAGAATTCGAGAAAATTGCTAAATCAGTAACATTGCTTCACAAAATACATGGTAATTCAATCCTTTTGTTTATAACGCCTCACAATTATGCACCGAGGCTAAGGAGACGGTGATGATGAGATTGATGATAGAAATGGAATGACGAATGTGGGAGGAAATGGGGGAACACCGATAAAATCCATGCACATTGTTTTTGTCCACAATAATGCCCACTTGGCGGGAGTTTTGATCGAACCAAGGACCCCATGGGCCAGAAGTGAGCACTCTATTATCAAGCTACCGCGGCTATAGCTTCAGTTCTTGTACTTAATTGTACTTTTCTGTCAAAAATATCAATACCTCTAACAGATTTATGAAAAAATATATAAATGTAGATATGATAATGAGTTTGGAAAGGTTCAGTAAATATAACAATAAGTTTTTCTTTTATTATTATCATTATTTAATTTTAAAGTACCCCATACTACCTGTAATATTTCCTCATCGGAAATGTTTTGTGTGTTAACACTATTATTTAATTTTACGTGTAATATTAATTTAGAAACACTAGACTATAAGTACTACATAACTTAAGCCCATGCATTTTCTTTTAATGCTAGTAGTTATAAATGCAATAAATGCAATATAGAACGTAAGTAAAATAATGCGAACTTTAAATGATAGTGTCAACTGTGCTACGATGAAACATTGTGATATGTTTTATCTGATTTATAGGTAGTATACAGTGTTCATAGAATTTCTCCAAAGAAATGCAATATATATGTGTCGTATTGTAAGTCATTTCTCTTTCTCTAGTGGCTAGCGCGTGCGCCCTCAGTACGTATAGTTCCGAGTTCGATTCCGGGTAGGAATATAAATGTAGCATATAACGGAAAGCGTTAAAATTTTAAGGCATTACGGTGGTTCGAATTCTACTTTAAACAGTTAGTCGATGTCTCATATAAGCTCGGGGCTGGAAAGGGACGCTAAACTTCAAGCAAACCTGTCGTATTGTATATTTCCATTAATAAAAGTCAATTTGATTGATATATTTCATTTGATTTCTCGCCATACCAGATGAATCTTTTCAAGAAAATATGTACTGAAAAAAGATAATGGATTGCTGGCTTCCCGAAGTAGTAAAATATATACAACATGCGATACCCGACCTTTCCTTTTCATACAAGGTAGTATATTTTCGTAAATTTTCTTCTGTGAAATAGGAAAAATATTTTTAATAATAATACGTCATAGGTTCGGAAGTCCGACAATATTTTGAGGGGCCTGATTCTTCTAGTGTGCAACTAACCAACCAGTAACATAGCTGACGACATGTACCTGCCCCGGCGAAAAGGTGGATGGTTTCTCACGGAGGTGCACAATTTATAAATAACTCACTCACTCTATGGTCTATGGAACCCGGAGGTTCGATGCCGCGTTCACAAGAGCCTTCAATTCACTTCTATTCTTAGCCTCTCGATCCAGTTTCTACTTTGTATTCTTATTTCTACGAGATTCACCTTCATAGTGTTCTTCCACCTGCGCCAAGGTCTTCCTAATGGTCGTTTTCCGATTGAGCTTCCAGTTAAAACTTTGAAAGCGTTCCTACTTCCTTCCATTTTGGCAGCATGACCTGCCCGTCTGAATCTCCTAGACTTGATGACCCTAACACTGTTTCGTGAGCGGTATAAATTAAGTAGTTCCTCGTTATGAAGTTTCCGCCATTCCTCATTCCCTTTCCTCTTGGGTCCGAATATTCGTCTCAGGATCTTGTTGTCGAATACTTTCAGTCTACGTTCTTCCCTCAGAGTAAGCGACCATGTTTCGCAACCATACAGAACAACAGCCATGTTTATCGTTTTATATATTTTTTCAGTTTCAAATTCTTCGACAGAAATCGCGACGACAAAAGATTTTGAACTGAATAATAACCCGAATTCCTTGCTTTTAGCCGACATTTAATTACAAAATAAATATAGGATAAACTATACTGAATTTTGATATTAAGGCAGTTCGGTTAACACTTCCACATGCAAAAGTTGACATATTAAGACTTAATAGTAACATAATTATATAAATTGGAATAATAGGAACTAACAAATTACCTTGCATATTAACTCATCAATCAAGGACAAACCTTATTCTACTGTGTGGTTAATCTACCGATCTCTGCCTGCCGCCTAAATAATAATTATTAGTTAAGCTCAGTAAGGTGCTTTGTATAACTCAGTTGAGTTATGTGGGTTTCAGCGTTATAATACCATAAAAAAACATATTCTACAATACAGGGGCGTCATTTCAGACTTCGCTTGAGGGGGGCAAGAGCAACACTGACGTAAGACTTTCACGTTTTGTACTAATATATTAGTAGACAATCGATTAAAGTATACGTTAATCTCACTTTGGAGGGGGGGCAATTTTCCCCTCTTACCCCTCCTAAATGACGCCCCTGCTACAATAGTGAAATAATTGTCAAAATTGGTTGAGTAGTTTCAGACATTACCTCGAAAAAACTGTTGATTTCATAACAACAAGTAAGATCTACGTCTAAAACAATACGAAACAAATCGATAAGCTTTTTCGTACTAACTATTCGAGTTTCAATCTCCAATAATTCGTGGTTCAAGAATGGTACATATCCATATATTCCTACATTTTTCTAACTTACTTCAAATCAAAATTGGAGGAGAGGTTATGCTACCAGCCAATCATTCATAATCTTTTAGTTAGTTTTTCGGAAAATCAAAATCTACCTAATTAGAGTTTCTGACTAACTAACTAACTCTATAACCTATGGAACCCGGAGGTTCAATGCCACGTTCACAAAAGCTCTCCACTAACTTCTAGCTAATTTGTATTCCTATTTCTACGAGATCCATTTTAATATTGTCCTCCCATCAGCGCGTAAGTCTTCCTAATCATCGTTTTTCGATTGGTCTTCCAGTTAAGATTGTGAAAGCGGCCCTACATTATATGACCTGCCCGCCTGAGCCTCCTAGATTTGATGACCCTACCAATGTTCGATAAACCGTGTAAATTATGTACTTCCTCGTTATGACTAATAGAAAAAAGTGAAATTTCTATGACTGCTAGTTTAAAATGCAATTAAAATTGCATTATAATGATATGCGAAACAATATACGAAAATCAAGGAACCCTGAAAACAACTGTAACTGTCGGGAAAACAATTACTACTAACTTTCCCTGAAATCTAAATATTCCTTTTTTTGCGAAGATTAGGCAGAACAGAACGGTAAGATTTAATTTAAAAACTACACACTGCAGGAGGCCATTAGGAACAGGGGAAAAAAAATGTATAAAGATACAAGAATAGAAGGAAATTGCATGTGAAGTGACATTCTAGTTCTAGTAGAAAATTAGTTTTGGACAAATTTGACCAATCCTGTCATTCTAGTGTTAATTTATAATTTGTTTTGCAATTTTACTTTATATTAATTTGATTTTTATTAATCATCAGTTTTGTTTAAAACTGTAACTTTTCATAATAATTGATTCATTTTCCAGCACTCTTGCTTTATCCATAAAATTATACATTAGCGTTCACAAATAAAGGCAATTTACATTGCATAGTAATAAAAAAAAAAATCATTTTTAATTTTCATTCTAACCAATTAATTTCGAAACTAATTTTAATTTTAACCGTTGCTTTTTTACTGACGTTAATTTTTACTTGAATCAATTGTCTTTTCAAGCCTTAATTTTAAATTTTAATCCGTTATATTTTTCATTAATTTTTCCAATTCATCATCATCATAGATATTCTGTCATTAGAGGCAGGTCACTTGCTGCAAGTGAGAAGCTTCCATGCTCCACGGTCTTCCGCTAATCTCTTCGTCTTCACGTATGACTTTCTGTTTTGACATCGTCCATTGATTGTAATCTTCTTCGCTCCTCCCTCTTTCCTGTCACCATACCCTCTAGCACGTTTCTCATGATAACAGTTCCTTCTTAGCCAATGTCCCAACCAGTTTCTCTTCCTCTTCTCAATAATACCTGAAATTGTTCTTTTCTCCCCTACAATTTCTAATACCCTCTCATTCGTTTCCCGCTCGACCCAGCTAATTCGCTTCATTCTTTTCCACACCCACATTTCGAAAGCTTCATCGTTTCTCATCATTTTTGCGTAATGTCCATGTTTTTGATCCATACAGTACAATACTCCACACGAAGCATTTTATGAGTCTTTTTCTCAACTCTTTATTGAAGGTCCCACAAAATAATGTTTTCTTCCTCCTAAGGGCTTCTTTCGACATTCCTACCCTTGCTTTCGTTTCACGTTCGCACTTCATATCATCAATAATAATACTACCCAAATATCGAAAACTAGTCACCTGCTCTATTTTCTCCACTCCTATTTCTATAATTGACAGCGATCCCTTCGTTCCAATCACCATGGCTTTTATCTTCATCCTGTATTCTTCACAGCCCTTCCTTTTCTAACATCTTGTTGATTTTCTCTTCAGATTCTGCCATATTGAGCTCGTTCGTGACTAGGTGGTTAGCGTACGCGCCTTTGGCGTGGGAGACCCGGGTTCGATCCCCGGCGGGAGCTCATGTGGTTCGGATTCCACGTTAATCAGTAAGTCCACGTCTCATATAGCCTCGCTGCTGAAAGGGACGCTAAACTAAAATCAACTCAAGTAAAATCAACTCAGATTCTGCCATAAGCGCCAAATCATCCGCAAACCGTATACACCTAATCATTCTACCTCCTACTGAAATGCCGTCTTTGTTTTGTAGGCTCTTTTTCACTCTCTCTTCTGGATAGATATTAAATAATGTAGACGAGAGACAGCATCCCCGTCGAACCCCCTTCAGTGGTACCGCGTAGCGTAGTCGCTAATGCTCTCGCCTTTGGTCCGAGCGGTACCTGGTTCGATTTCAGGTGGAGCCACTTAGTCGAAAAAATGTAAAAAGCTTTTTCAGGCCAGCCATCCTGAATGAGGTTTACCTCATTCATACCAGGCAAATGCTGGGCTGGTACCTAACTTATCGGTCTCAGGCCGCTTCCTTCCTTCTCTTTTCCCGAATAGTGTGCTCGCCGAGGGACATCATCCCTCATACGTAAGCGGCTGAATGACCATAGATGCCGAAAGCCCAGAAATCTAAATCTCAACTCGAACTCCCCTTCCAATTGCACTCTCTTCTCTCACTTCCTCCCCTATTCTAACACGTACTTGTTGGTTTATATATAAGTTTCTTATGAGTCGTCGATCTTTCCATTGCAATCCAACTTTCTTACAGCTTCCAACAACAATTCCCAATTCCCGTTGTCAAAAGCTTTTTCTAGATCAATAAATACCACATACATCTATTTGTCTTTTCGTATAAACCTTTCACCTCTCACTCTTAATAGTCCATTTTTCCAACTAATGGATATCAGAAATGGTTTGTTATGAGATATGTTCTTAAAATTTAGAAAATCTGTGAAGCAAAAGGATATTGAAATAACTTTTTCTGTGATTATCTAAAAATTTATTTGTGAGAACATTTGTTTTCGTTCAACATAGTTTAACGTTTCTCACATTTTTTTATTTTTTTAATATTTAATGGTTGTACTTCCAATGTACGTAAATTAGAAATACAAAGGATACTGTTTCGCTTCTTCAAGCTTTTATTATACATATACAAATTCGCCTTAAGTGTTTTCATACTATTTTCCACTTAAAACATATGTTTTAATTGTAATTAATTAATTATAGGCAGAGGAATGGTTCCGTGAAGGAAGTAAACTTCTAGTTACTATAGCAAGGAAAGCTTCTGCTGTGAGAACGCCAGAGGAGGCCACTCAACTATTGAATGAGGTTGAATACTTCTTAAAACCAGGTGAAATCAGACAAGATGAAAGAATTAGGAGAATATCAACACTTGCCATTCAATTGTATGGTAAGGATCGTAAAATTTTGTTTATCATTATTTTGAAAGTACTTTTTTTCTGTTCTAAACACGTTCAGTGAAATTGATTTACAATACAAACTGTAATTAAAAGTTGTTTCTTATTTGAAAGGTTGTAGGCAATGCTCTGGAAAAAAAAGGTTTCGCGCCACTCAAAGGAGCTTATTAGGAGAACTAGCCTTTGGCTAGCTGGGGTCTCCGCCTCCAGACCACCCCGTTTGCTCGGCCTACTGCCTCGCGTCTCTTATGTATCAGCCTTTGTATCACGAATAAATTTCGTACAATTGCTCTTAACATTTGCTGAATTTGGCCTAGCTGGGGGCTTCGACCCTAACCCCACCCCCACCCCACCCCGTTTACTCAGCCTACGGGCTCGTACCTTTTAAACTCATAATTCTACCAAATTTCTAGTTTCTTTTCCTATTTCAACTATCTAAAAGTATCCTAACGGGTTTTGTATCTCAAGAAAACGCCCATTTAAATATATCATGGAAATTTCTTCATCCCCCCTTTAGACCCTTTAAAAACTAAACATATTCACGTTTGGCAACTTTCATGTGGGTTAGTTCCGGAAAGCTACAAATCTCATGCCAAATTTCATCATTTTAATCATCCCGGAAGTTCCTAAACATTTTGGGGTATAGGAGATATCCCATATAAATAACATAGGAAAAATTTTTCAGTTCCCCAAAAAAACACTCTATAGTTGGAAATTTTTATTTTTGTGATTTACTTAGGTAACGCTAACAAAACGTACAAGCATACCGAATTTCAAGATTTTCTTCCAATTCCAAGTACATAAAATATCAGATTATAGGTAAAAAAAAAAAAAAAGACCCATTTAAATAACATGGGAATTTTCTTAATCACCCCTTTAGATCCCCTAAAAAATTAAAAATATTTACTTTTGGCAATTTGCCTGTTAGTAAGTCTCGGAAAACTACAATCATGCCAAACTTTAACTTTTCACGTCAACGGAAGTGTCTGTTGTTTTATGTCAGTTCATGTACTTAGGATTTAGATACAATACTACATAGTAGATAGAACTTCATTATAAAATTTGATATGCAGATGTGAGAAATATCTTGTACAGTACGTTATTAATGCGAGTGGTTTAGATAAACAACTTTATCGAATTGTGTTTCCTTAGAAATAAATCAAAGAAAGGATAGCGTATGAAAGAAAATCTTATCAAGGATGTTAGTAATCACTTATAGCAAACCAACTGTACAGAGTAGATAGCTTAGATAAAACTTTATAATCTGGGTTTTCAGGCGGTTTTCTGTGTCTTGTGTATTACGTACGTAAGTAATAAATTTTACGTTAATGAACTCAAACTACTTGAACATTAGTGTCGTATTTGTACATGATATCCAGGATGACCCTGCAGTTAAACTAAATATATTTGAAAATATGTTGGGAATATAAAATCTGTAAACAGGATGGCGTTGCATTGCCAAGAGTCCTTGTAGAGAATTTATAGAATATGCCAAATTAAGACGACTGCTCCAGTTACAGAGTGTTCGCCAATGCGACTACAAAAGTAAAGCCAGAGGGCTAGGTTTCACCGTAAAAAGAATGAGTGGACGAACGAGTAGGGAGAAAGACTCAGACTACGTGTGATGCGGGAAGAAAATTTAATATCTGAAGAAGTATTGAGCCTTTTGGGCGCGACATGGCGTTAGCATCCCAAATCTCACGGTATATGAGTCGCTGGGAGTCAGAATTTACGTTATTTGACAGTTGACACTTGTGAATAGATGTGAAAAAAAGTGTTGGAATTCTTATAATCAGACGTAAGGTACTGGACTGGAAAAAAGTGAACTTTCCACAATATTGCACTACATTTTACAATTTTATATCCATAGAAACTCAAATGCTGTCAAGGATCGCGAAGAGTTTTGTGCTGTTTATGGGCAAGAAACGTTATTAAAACTACTGCGAAAAGATAATTAAGTCGCTTTTGTTGTACCAATTTTGATGTCGAAAATGCTCCTTGCATTGGGCAACCAATCAGAGAAAAAGGGGATGATATCCTGGAAAAAGTCCAGGAAGACCTGCCTGAAAGTATTTACATTACCAATGGCCTAAACATCCATCACCAAACAACTCTAAACCATTTGTAGACTGCTGGCTACAAAAAGAAGTTCGACATTTGGGTGCTACATGATCTGACTCAAAAACATTTACTCGATTGAATTTTTATCTCCTAATCTCTATTGAAACGTAACAAACTCGAGTCATTTCTTAATGCGATTGATTATGAGTGATATAAAGTGGGTAATCCACGACAACAATGTACAATAAAGGTCGAAGCGATGAAAAGCTTCATAATTTGTGGCACTGGTGCTCAGGAAGGTCATGTGTGCGTTTCGTTGGATTCGAAGAGCATCGTACATGCTTTTCCTCGAGCTGCTTCCACCAGGAAGAGCAATAGATTCGGACTTGCACTGTAGACAATTACGGCGAGTGCACCTAGTAATTCAAAAGAAACGGCCGGAACTGGTCAACAGAAAGTTTGTAGTATACCACGCTGACAACGCCAAAGCGCATACATTTCTAATGATCCGTCAGAAAATGAGAGAACTTGACTGGAATATTTTAATGGATCCACCGTACAGCATGGACCTGGCGTCATAAGACTATCATTTGTTTCGGTCTCTGCAGAATTTCCTGAATGGTGTTAAATGAAAGGAAATCTTTAAGTTTTACGTCCCACGGTTATGCCGGCTAGGCTAAAGAAGACGTTGATGATGAGAATTGAAGGAAATAGTGGAATGAAGAAAGTGAGAGGAAACGGGAGAACCGCAGAAAACCCACGCACACGGTGTTTGTCCACTACAAAGTTCACTTGGCGCGAGCTGGGATCGAACCAAGGACCCCATGCACAGAGGTGAATCACTGAGCAACCGTGGCTCCTGAATGGTGTTAAGTTAGTTTCAGAATATGATTGTGAAAGCCACGTGTTTTTTTTTTTTTTTTTTTTTTTTTTTTAACCAGAAACCACAGAAATTCCATAGGGATTATGGTGTTGCCGGAAAGATGGTAGAAGGTCATCGAGCAAAATAGTGCATATTTTCAAATCGCAATACATGTATTCTCAATTGACCTCGAAAGGCTCAATACTTTTTAGACAACCTGATGTATAACAGTACTTCGCTACTAATCGTTACTAAAGACGTGTACCTGCATCCTTGGATGCCATGCCACGTATGGTTGAAGATTTACGACCTAGTAGATGGTGCTTTACCAAATATTATTTCTTGCATCAGAAATATGCGCGTCAGTAGGATTTTTCGCAGGAGGGGCAAAGTTTGTAATCTTCTAAAAAGAAAAAAGACAATATGACTTTTTCGCATATAAGACTGGGATAGGGGAAGGGAAAGCACTAGAGAGGAGTCATCCATAGTTTGATTTGCATGGTATCATCCAGGTATTGTCGACTTAGTTTGTAACAGAAACATAAATGCTTCTATTGACCGTGTAGTATCAAATAACGAGTATTTTTTCCAACATAATGATAATGGAGTCACATTCCTCTTGGTCCAATTGGGCAATGATCTAAACAGTTTGAGTTTCAAACGGTAGTATTTCTTTCATTATCTACTTGGTATTACTTCCTCAATGACGTCCAAATTTAATTTGATGGTGTATCATCAAGTGGGAAGCAACAATACAGTAACTATATTCATTATTTATTTATTTATTTTGCTTTTGATAAACCACAGAATATTCTCATACTGGACTCACATAATATAGAAAGTCCCATATACGTGATACAATAAATCAGTAATCGATAACATGAATTACTTCCTTTCTATTGCTCCTTTTACAGTCTTTCTGGACAACGTTGCAAACCAATTAAACAGATAAAGATCAAACTATTGAAGAGTTGTTTGCTAAGGATAGTTTTATCTTTGCTTTTCCCTTATTACTTTACATGCTGTTTATGTGCACAATTGATTAAATATTTATGCCACATTTATTTGCAGCTTAAATAATTTCAGTATCATTAAAGACACGCATTTGTGTTGATGAACAGTTCTGAAGTGTTCACTTTAAGTGGGTATGACACTCTGAAATTGGATGTAAATGAAGAAAATTGACAGAAACAAACGCAGCAGAACAAGTGCCAGTTAAAGAAATTTAATAACAAATGTAATTTTAGTATTCAAAGTTTAAGGGTGGCTTAGTGAGAATGCGTCTTCTAGTACGATGTATCAAGAGGTTTGATCATTGGCTATTTGAGCTATTCTGCTACACACATCATGCAATTCACGAGTCGTTACTATGTTCAAAGTGTCTGTGTTTTGCATTTCAATGATTATACTTTTGATAAAGCCAATGAAACCATTATCATACAAGTGGCGTTGATAAGAACCGAGTAGGTCTTGTGTCTGGATTGATAGTGATGAGGTGGAAAACGTAACTACCTCTTGGTCCCTAGAGAAACATCTAAATCGATCTACATTTCGTGTGTAATGTTGTTTTATTTATCTGTGCTCTCTATAAAATTATATATATGCATAAATCCTCTGACTCGAAATGTTGAAAGACTTAAGGCAAGCATTCGGTAGTTGTATAAGTTGGAAATGTATAGACACTACATTGTGACTCCCGTCACAGTTGTTGATGGACGATGTTTTAGGAAGATCAGTCTTGATAACGAGACAGTGAAGGAAGTTAAAAATTTGCCAATGTTCAAAGTACTGTCTATCCTTGTATCCACTTGTGTGCAAAAGAGAGTCTTTGGATAACATAATTAAGCACAGCCGTCCTGTGCAGGTATCAAATTAACACATTTGCATACCAAACTTAAGCATTTAGCAAAATAATTACGTGTTTATCGATATTTTGGTTATCATGTCCTATTATCTTTGATTTGTACTTTATAACAAAATACTTTGGCTTGAGTAATATTTACCTGTACCTTGGGCAGAAAGTACTCATACATGTGCACTATGCTTAGTAGAATGTTCATTTCTTATTAACAAAAGAAGAATGTTTATAATATATGTAAGAGATTATTATGGGATAGTTGTTGATATGGATATGTTTTAAGGTTACCTAGTCAGTGAGTTTGTGTACTCAACAGTTTTAAGAAAAGGATATTATAAGTTATATCAAATAATAAACCAGTTTAACATCGGTTATAGACGTTGTCAGTTTTATTAAAAAGGTGAGATTAATGGTATTTAAATATCGAAGCTAATATTTTTAATGTCAAAGAAATACTACCACTTCAAATTTTTACCTCAGCAAACGAACCAGGTTTACGACTATCATTTTGATAAGTCGTTGTAAAAATTTTGGTGCCGAAACCCGGGACTTTGTAAATTCAGTTCACGAAGAAGAAGAGTAAGGTTGAATTTACTTTTATGAATACGAACTTAACCATATTGCGAAGTGGTAAAGTAATCATAAGAAAAATGGTCAACGAAACAATACAGCAGGAATCAAATACTAATGACAAAGGTGAAACTAGTGTAACACCAGGTTTGACATGGGAGGATCGACTCTTGTTAGCTATACAGCGACAAATAATGCAGATGACTACCGAGATAAAGAAGCAACATGAAGAATTAAAGCAGACCATAGAGCAGAAGTTTGACGAAGCTATGAAGCAAAAGGAAGAATTAAGTAGACGAATGGAACAGAAGTTCGACGAAGCTAACAAGACCATGGAACAGAGGTTCAACAAATCTAACAAGACCATGGAACAAAAGTTCAACGAACCTAACCAGACCATGGAACAGAAGTCCAACGAATCTAACAAGACCATGGAACAGAAGATAGAATTGAGGTATGACGAAGCTAACAAGCAATATGAAGAAAGTTGTCCGAAGAGTATTGATGAGCGAAACATAGATGGTGTGACGACACAGCATGTCATGGATAGGAACTATCACTCAACAAGAACAAGGAATGAGAAAAAGAAGGTAAAGTCTAGTGTTAAGATGAGTGAAATTCGAGTTATGAACAAATTCATTGGTAAGTGTAATGAAAATGACTTTTTGCTGGCAAATAGAGATGCCACCCTTAGAAATCAACACTTCAATCCTCGATTGCACAAATCTGTTGTAGAATTTGTTGTAAATGTCTACAACGAATTAAAGGTCGTTAATCCTTTGCAATCGGAATCGAGAAAAATAGCATCGATCCGAAATTTGCTTCCATTTAAACTGCAACAGATCTTATTTTCCACACAGTGTATGAGTTTCAGTCATTTATTGATGCTTGTCCAATGCTACGAAACTCAATACCATGCCATGAATCCACAATCAGGAATGGGTAAAAATAAGAATAATTCAGATCATTTGGTGCCTGTTCGGAATTTAGATATCCGAAGTGTGAATAATATGAAACCTAACCTAAGCCGAGTATACTCTAGCAATCCAAATGAACAAAATAGACAAAGTTATGTAGGGAATCCGCCTAACCTAACTAATCATGGTAATTATGATATCAGATCACTCAACAGCAGTAGATATAAAAATAATCGAAGTACTGAGCGAAATTCCAGAAATACAGTGAACTACGTGGATAGACGTAATTGGAGATCAAGAGATGGGACTTCATATCAAAATCAAAACCACGATGAAAGACATGTACAATATAATGTAGAACCTAATCATGATAGCGCAGTACAGTGTACGTTATTAGAACCGTATGCAAGTTCGAATGTAACCTGATTACCGTTACTGAAATTAGGTTAAATTCATGTTAGTTGTAGATTCTTGTAAATTTTCATTTTAAAGTTTATGTGTTAATATCAATAATGAAAACGATTCTTAAAAATACTTGAAATGCTTAAATAGAGTTTTAAGTAGACTGGAAAATTGATTTTCAAATGATTTTTATTCAATTTAATTCTCTTTAATTCTCATTAATCAATGATAATTTTTCAAATGTTTTTAATATATGAGGAATTATAATTCGATTTATAATTAATTAAAAGCAAAGATTATTTATATTAGATTGATTTGTGTTGAAAATTTAATTGTCAAAGATTATGTTAAAAAGAAGCTCTATTCTATAAAACTAATTATTCAACGACTAACTTGAACAAGATTCTTCTTTATTATAACATCTTAGTGCTACGATGTATACCTTTAAATGCAACATCTGATTTATTTGTTATTTAATGCGCCCGTAAAGATTAATATTATTTGTAACCCACGTTTGTCCTTTACATTTTTTTGAAATCGCACTCTGCGACGATTAATTAAATAAGCGACGATATTTTAATAAGAAGATATATTAATAATATAATGGATAATAATAAAATAAATATAATTAATGTAATTAAATATAAATATTGATAAAATGAAAGAATTGTTATGAATGTATTTATATATATGTAATTGTAAAATGTAATGAATAGATGTACAAGGTGCGATTAAAATATGATGGACATAAGCAATGTAAAGAACACTAATGTAAACGGACCAGTGGTTCTTGAAGATAAAAGCCAAGCCTACTCATGACTTTTATATTCAGTCCCTTTGTCGAGCGACATTTTTATATAACAAAATACTTTGGCTTGAGTAATATTTACCTGTACCTTGGGCAGAAAGTACTCATACATGTGCACTATGCTTAGTAGAATGTTCATTTCTTATTAACAAAAGAAGAATGTTTATAATATATGTAAGAGATTATTATGGGATAGTTGTTGATATGGATATGTTTTAAGGTTACCTAGTCAGTGAGTTTGTGTACTCAACAGTTTTAAGAAAAGGATATTATAAGTTATATCAAATAATAAACCAGTTTAACATCGGTTATAGACGTTGTCAGTTTTATTAAAAAGGTGAGATTAATGGTATTTAAATATCGAAGCTAATATTTTTAATGTCAAAGAAATACTACCACTTCAAATTTTTACCTCAGCAAACGAACCAGGTTTACGACTATCATTTTGATAAGTCGTTGTAACTTCCCTCACATGCAGGGCCTAAAATTGAGTGGAGTACTCCACACTTTGTGGAACTGTAGGAAAGGAGTGTGGAACTGTAATTCTTAAAGTGTGGAGTGGTATTAATGAGAGTACCATTACTTTTCTCGGATTATACATTTCAAAGCATTTAGTGTGTCAAACTAAGTCTTACTGATTCAATACATTCATTATGCAATGGGGGGTTACTCAATTTCATATAACTGCCAGTATATGCCATTAAGCCAGAGTTAATACGTATAGGTGTCTTCTAGATGGCAGGGAAAATCATTGCCAATTTTGAGGTGAAGGAACTTTTTAACTATATTAGTTTTCAAACGTTTTCGTTTGCATTCATATAGTTTTAAAATATGCAACTAACTGCACGTTTATCTGTTGTTTCAATAGGACATTACACTTTTCCGATATAATGAAATGTGTTGTTTTGTAGATAAAAATTACACAATCCTTTGAACCCGTTATAGAAATATGTACTACCAGAGATAAAATACATCAATAACCGCCAAAAATTTAGCCGAAGCACAGCGTTACGAAAATCAGTAGAAAGAGTAATGTTTCCCAGAGTGACTTCGATAGTTACTGATAATGGAAACATGAATACAGGAGAACACAAAGGAATGTGGAAATTGTTAACTGATGAAAGAATTGCTTCAGGTGAAACGTTGCCTCTGTTGAAGTTTTGCACTACCCAGAATATTTTGACGTCAGGTGGACAAAATTTTCATTCAGTATGCTCACTACTCTCCTAAAAAATTGCTATCCAAGCTGCCTTTACTTGTAAACGGAAAGCCATGTATGTAATGAAGCCAATGGTCATCTGCGTAAATGGATAGAAGTAGATCGCCTCCATCTTCTGTGTCTTGTGACAGACGCTCTATATGTTTTCAAGAACTGCCAGCAGAAGTTTGAGAGTGATGAAATGTTTCTTTTGGACATAATAACAAATAAAAACAGAACTGTAGCACAATTGGAGATTATGAAAGAGAAACCTCTGTTAGGCGGATGGGAAAAAAACGTTTTTAAACGAACGTGTGCAAGAGAACGTCAACTGAGAAATACAGTACTCATTACATGGTTTTCAACTTCATCGTAACACACGTTGCAATAAATCCCATAACAAATATGTCAGTGAGAAAAGAGATTTTACTGTAGTAGGCTACGAAGCCTGGATTCCATAATTAACTTTGTTAGTCAGCGTTTGCTGCATGAAGACAGTATTGTTGCTTTGGAGCCTTTGCGTGTTTTGCAAGAGGATGTAACTGATGATGCCTTAAGAGAATGCCACAAAGTTATTTGTCTTGATACAGATCTTTTGCAGTTCGCAATGCAATATAGAGAGGCATCATCGTGTAGTATGTTGAAAGGTCTGGACGCTAAAAGCCTTCTCATGAAAATCTGTGGAAATCAGACATTTCATGCTCTGTCAACAAGTCTAGCCCGATTTGTTGCTTTGAAACCATCTTCTTCCGATGTTGAAAGACTTATAAGTGACTACAACATATTGAAAACAGATAACAGACTGTCTTTAGCTCCCACTACTGTGAAAAATTAGCTTCACGTTAATATAAATATGGGTCCGTTGCAAGATTTTAGCCCAACCCCTGCTGGCCAGAAAGTAAAGGCGTTTTGAAGTTGGTAGAAAGTCAAAGGAACAGCCCTGGTATAACGGTGTATTTGCCTCGGCAGAAAACAGACTGAGACAGCGTGATGATCACGGAAAAATGACAGTGAAATTCTTATGTAAGAAAAAGTGACTTTTTTCTTCCAATGTGACTATTTTTCTTACCGGTTTGTTTCCTGTATTTTATGGTTTAATACAATACAATTAAATATGTATCCTAATGTGCCTTTAATTTTGTTTGCTCTGGATGCCAAAATTTTCCTAAATAATAATAATAATCATTATTATTATTATTATTATTTTGGGGGGTCGCAGGTAAACATGATGTACTGGACAAAACACTGATTATATGTCTAAACAAATGCTGACTAAACTAGTTTTTCATACTATATAAAATTTTTACCAGTGTAGAGCTGTGATTTCGTTGAATTTTAGGCCCTGCTCACATGTGTCCTTTCGTGGACTGATTGTTAAGTAGGAACGGGTTGGAACATCTTTTTTTTTTTTTTTTTTTGTTTTGTTTTTTGTTTTCAAAATTTATTCCAGAACTAATAAAAATCTTAGCTAAATTCTCAGACAAAGTATTCAATACTATGAAAACTTACTTTCACACCTTAATTGCTATTTTGTGGTGTCTTTACTAAACAAATATAGCTTAGTATGTTTCAAAGAAGTAACTCATTTTTCGTTGAAACGATGTAAAATCTTGATTTTAATTAATTAATTTATATATATGTATCTGGGCAGTACCAGCATCTATGGCCTTAAGCCCATCACTTTTCAAGGATGACATTCCTCAGCGATCACATTATCCGGGAAAGGAATGAAGCGGCCTGGGAGCGGTACGTTACGTAACATCTCGGTATTTACCTGGTGTGAATGAGGAAAACCCAGGAAAAAAACTCATTCAGGATGGCTGGCCTGAAAAAGCTGTTACACCTTTCCAACCAGCTGATTACTTATTTTAAAACACAGTTCTGTCCTGTAGGGTAATTAAGATTTACCCTCATTAAAAATAGAATTTAGTTTCAAGTCATCAAGTGACATGGCTACTTAAATGCATTTTTTCTCTATTATTTTTTTATATAAATATTTTTTCTACAATAATAGCAGTATGCGAATCTTTCCTCTAGACCATATTGCTTACAAAGAATATGTAAAATGTATGTATACATAAAGTACAGTGTGCAGATAATATGTGTGTTGAAAGCTTAGAAAGCAATTTTCTTCAGTTTTAATTTCAACAACATCCTTTTAATGTAAAAACTGAATTTATCAATCCTACTCAGACTTTACCTCAGTAAGTTAAATATTTGCTCATTTTTAAAGGTAAGAAGTATATTTTAATATATACTGCAATTTTTAATATTCTTTTAAAAACATATTAACTTTTTATTAATTTCATGCAAACTTGTGACCATGGTTTACAATTTCATCAACTTCTGTATTTTTTATAATACGAGGGTAAGTTAAAAAATATCCACAATTTGACATAACTTTTCTTATATTGTTCATACTGACTTCTGTCCTCGTTTATTTTATTGTTATACTGTTGTGGTCATGCTGTGAAAGTTTAATCCTAATTCCTCCATTAGGATCATGGCCGCTCCATTAGAAGTTTGCACCAAAAAGGAACAACGAGCATTGATCCGGTTTTTGTGGTCGGAAGGTGTATCAGGAACCATCACTACTTTCCAAACGATGTGCCACTTCGTCAATAGTCACTCGTCTGTCTAACAGAACCATGTCACGTGGATGCTCAATATTTTCATTATTTGTGGTCGTAGATGGTCATCTGGCTCCTTCCTCGTGGTAACATTTGTGCCACCATTTTTTAATTTTACAATCCATTCATAGACACTCCGTTGCGGCAAGACACTGTTCCCGTATTTGCCGATAATCTTTCATGGATTGCGGCCCCTGGTACAGCTTCCGACCACAAAAACTGGATCACTGCTCATTGTTCCTCTTTGATCAAACTTCTAGTGGAGCGGCCATGATCTATCTGCAACAAAAGGAAGACAAATGGAGGAATTAGGATCAAACTTTTATAGCATGACCACAACAGCATAACAAAATAAACGAGGAGAGAGGCCAGTATGAACAATATAAGAAAATTTATAGACAAATGGAGGAATTAGGATCAAGCTTTCATAGCATGACCACAACAGCATAACAAAATAAACGAGGAGAGAGGCCAGTATGAACAATATAAGAAAACTTATAGACAAATGGAGGAATTAGGATCAAACTTTCATAGCATGACCACAACAGCATAACAAAATAAACGAGGAGAGAGGCCAGTATGAACAATATAAGAAAACTTATAGACAAATGGAGGAATTAGGATCAAACTTTCATAGCATGACCACAACAGCATAACAAAATAAACGAGGAGAGAGGCCAGTATGAACAATATAAGAAAACTTATAGACAAATGGAGGAATTAGAATAAAACTTTCATAGCATGACCACAACAGCATAACAAAATAAACGAGGAGAGAGGCCAGTATGAACAATATAAGAAAACTTATAGACAAATGGAGGAATTAGAATAAAACTTTCATAGCATGACCACAACAGCATAACAAAATAAACGAGGAGAGAGGCCAGTATGAACAATATAAGAAAACTTATAGACAAATGGAGGAATTAGGATCAAACTTTTATAGCATGACCACAACAGCATAACAAAATAAACGAGGACAGGAGTCAGTATGAACAATGTAAGAAGAGTAAAAATTGCGGATAATTTTTGACTTACCCTCGTAATATTTGAACGAAGATTTTTTACTTTTGTTTTTGAAATTCACATGCCATATTCATTTTTAATAAATTAAACTTGACATTTTGCAATGAATTTATTTACTCTTTATTCCAGGGGAGGAAAGGTCCAAACAGGTCACAACAGTATTGATGGAAAATAAGGAAATGCTGGAATCTTTTACTGTAATTAATGAGGAGTTAAACATATTAGCTCAGAATTTAAAAGCTGCAGAACAACAGAGGGAAAATCTTAAGAAGGTAGAGATATTTCTAGAAAAAGATAAGTAGTTAAGATAGAAAAGTATTAAGTCTACTGTTTCATTATGTACTTTCCCAATGTCATTATAACGAATTTCTCGTGTGACACCGATTTTACTATTAAAAAAAAAAAAAAAAAAAAAAAAAACATAAACTTGCTCAGTCAGCTTTAAATATTAGAAGTGGAAAAGGAAACTTTTATTTATTCCAGAATTTCATAACTAGCGTGTATTTTGACATATATTTGGCAAAATTTACGAGGGCAAGTATAATATGAGAGTAGGACTCATGTAGACTCCCATAAGTTCGGGCAACATTCCACCATTTAGTCACTGTTCACAAAGGGTCATCGGATAGTTCCAGTTATATTATATATACACTCAAGGACCTAAAGATCATGACTTTTGGAGTCTTAGGTTTGTCATTCGAGCAAGTAAATATGTAAATAATATATAAACAAAAATGTAGTTAAAAATTATTTTTAAACACGTAATACCATTAACTTAATAATAAATTCATTTACCGAAGTCTGTCTTCTTGTCAGTAAGAGTAATATATCTAACTGAACACAATATTCCGTGAAAACAAAAGAAAAGCTAAGAGGAAAATAATTTGTTAATTATGGTTATGTGCTTTTCGAAACAAAGACTGTTACAGTTTTTTTCCCCTGAAAATGACTTAATTGAGTCTTTTTATTAATTTTTTCTTACTTTCTAAGAAATATGTACACTCATGTCCAAAATGATTGTCGCATATCTATAACTGTCTTCTTGTAAGAATATAATTTGGTAATGATTTTGCAGGGTACTTTTAATACTGATACTATGTGTATAATCGGGAAATGTATATTTGTGGTAATTTCATAGGACAGGAATTATAAATACGAAAATTATAATGAGTAAAACAAAATGTTGCTAAATGGACAAGAAAGTTTTATTTCCGTTCTATTGTTCTTATTTACTGCTCTTTTGACGTGAAATTTGCCACATACATGTCTTTGCCGATTACAAACATACTAACATTATAAGTAATACCGGGCGAATTCGTTATCAAATTATATTCCTACATCATCATATTTATAGACATGCGACAATAATTTTGGACATGAGTGTACGTTCTTTTTTGTAGTAGAGTAATTAACATGTGTTTCCACGACAGGAGGTCCCTGGTTGAGTCTTCGATTAGGGCACAAAACCTTGCAAAGAACTGAGTAGTGGATGAGTTCTTAGTACAATATTAGGTACGTGTAAGTTTTTCGACTGATCTCCGTTTAACGGAGTACCGATCACAAAGATGGCCAAACCAAGCCTAGCACTTCACCATGCAGTAGCTTATGTTCACTATTCTATATAATATAAACGAGAAATTGCCTGAAATCAGATCAATCCAGGAACAAGTAAACAAATACTTTGACAAAATTCATGGGATAAACTCTGAAAGACTTCCACAGAGAGTAAGAATACTTCAGCAGCTTTAAAATCAATAATTACTTATATGTTTGTATTTTGATCAGAAATAGGAGAAATAGTTTTGTTATGAATATTTTAGTGCACTCTCAATCATAACTACAAAACAGCCAGCTGGTGCACACTAATGTGATCTGCGTGCATGACGAAGGCGGGGCGCCTAGATGCATATTTGGTGAGATTTTCCAAATTACCCCGTCTTTTTGTGCTTGAGCTCTGTACTAGTATTTCTCTCTCTTTTTTTCTTTTTTAATGAATTTTGCTTATTCTTCTTCCGAACTAAGTCAGCGTTTTATTTCCATGAATGGTTAAAGTCTAACTATATGACGAGAAAGGAGTACTATAACTAACTAACTCTATGGCCTATGGAAGTCGGAGGTTCAATGCTGCGTTCACAAAAGCTCTCCACTGACTTCTATCCTTAGCTAACTGCATCCAGTTTCTACTTTGTATTCCTATTTCTGCGATATTCATCTTAATATTGTCCTCCCATCTGCGCCTAGGTCTTCCTAATGGTCGTTTTCCGATCGGTCTTCCAGTCAAGACTTTGAAAGCGTTTCTACTTTCTTCCATTCTTGCTACATGACCCGCCCACCTAAGCCTCCTAGACTTGACGACCCTAACAATGTTGGGTAAACCATATAAATTATGTAGTTCCTCGTTATGAAGTTTCCGTCATTCCCCATTCCCGTTTCTCTTGGGTCCAAATATTCATCTCAGGATCTTGTTCTCAAATACTTTCAGTCTATGTTCTTCCCTCAGAGTAAGTGACCATGTTTCGCAGCCATACAGAACAACAGCAGGATTATCGTTTTATATATTTTAGCTTCAAATTCCTCTACAGAAAGGTGTACTATGCATATTAAATTTCAGATATATGCACAATAACCCCCCCCCCCCCAAAAAAAAAACATATATTGTAAGACTGTTTATATTTGTAAGTACCGAACTCTAGCATTTACTGTGCCTTTTAGGTAATTAAACTTAATACGGAAAATATTTCTTTGTACAGTACCAGAAAAAAATATTTAAATATGAAATGAATTTCGATATAACAATATGATCTGGTACGGAAATAATTATTACCTAATCTTAAAAAACTGTTACTGGACCTCTCTAAACCTGGCTTCAATTGGTACTAGCTCGGATGCAATGCATTTTGTTTGTATATAATAACCATAAATAATAACATAAAGTCAAATGTCTGTATATTTGATATAGGTTGGAAAATCAAAATTTGATCAGTTACGTGTTTGCTCTTTCGGCAAAACCTTTAACTGCATAAGAAAAATCTAAGACAATTTTGTTGCACGCAAATCAGTGGCATTCCTGAGAATGCTGTTTGAGACCATTTGATTTTAGTGCGATCAAAAAAAAACTAAAAAGTGCTGAAAGTTGTACAAATTAGACACAGCGCTCTACGAGGAATTGAAATTCATGGAGTTCAACATATTTTATTACAACTGAACAGATTCACAAAATTAAATTCACTGAAAATGGAAAATGAAATGAAATATTCAATGTTACGTCTCACGGTTATGACGGCTAGGCTAAAGGAGACTGTGATGATGAGATGAGAAATGAATCGAATGATGGAATGAATGATGGGAGAAACTCGAGAAAGCCCACACTTACGGTGTTTGTTCACCACTAAGTTCACTTGGCGCGAGCTGGGATGGAACCAGCGACCCCACGCACCAGAGGTGAACGCTCTACCACTAAACCACTGCGGCTCCCAGCACTGAAAATCATCGCTTAGTACAAATATGTTTTGTTACATTAATATACTCGTATCATGTTCCCAGAATTCGTGTACTTTTAGATTAAAAAGTCATGTACTGTACAGTGGACAGCAAATGTAGTGTAATATCTATATCAAGAACTTTCAATCTTTCTGAAATTTTGAAGTGTTATGTCTTCCTGTAGCCGATCTTATATATATCCATTATACTTGTAAGATGTGACCTGCATAACAACTGGTCTACATCTGAATTGTCAAATGTACTGAAGGTTTTTCATGATCGTTTGTAATTTTGTTTTATTCATCGGTGTTAGAACCATGCGAAAGATATTAAGTTGATATTTTTTCCTTCCCACGATCAATAAGAAAAGTACATTATTTTAACTTAGGACAGTTTTTGAGAATATAAGTAATTAAATTTCCTTTCTTATGCTATTTTAGGAAAAAGAAGAAGTAGATGCGTCATTGGCAGCAGCTAAAGCTGAAGCAGCAGCCGCAAAGGCAGCAGCTGCAGCAGCGGAGGAAGCCAGAAGAGCAGCAGAAGCAGCAGCAAAGGCGCTAAGGGAAGCTACACCTGTGGTACCACTACCAGTTCGAAAAGTAAGACTTTCTCACTTTCTTGTCATGGGTGAAATTACTCAATATAGTGTTTATAAGTTATTTCGTATACTTAAATTGAGCCCTTATTAATTTACCTCTTGTCTAATATCCGTTTCGTGTAGATTATAAGAAGGGAAAAGTAGGATACGAAAATTGAAATACTTTTACTCTTCGTTTTATATTTAATAAGTTCACTTTGTTGTACAATGTCTGATATTGATCTCTTCTGTAGCACAGTATAGTATCTTAAAAGTCGAAGATTAATACACAAATTTGTCTTGGCTGAACTTGAATTTCAGAAACAGAATGTTCCCTATGCAACCCCCCCCCCCTCCGCATAAGAACTTATAAGTTTATTACAAATACTTCGCACCAACATGAATTCTATGATGCATATTTTCTTATACTTGAGAAATAGAATGCATAGCATTATCAATACTTATGCATAGCAGTTTAGATGCGTAAAAAATGGAAGTAAACATTTTATAAACTCTTAATTCTGCCTGTTTGTTGTATGAATATGAAAGCTAATCGCTAACACGCAGTTAAGATCATAATTTGAGAGTTTTGAGAAGAAAGACTTGAGAAAAGTAATGGTTTGAAAAAGGAAAATTAAATGAATCAATTTAGAAAGTTACAAAATTTAAAAATTCACAATAGCTTCAAGTTACAGAGTATTATATAAACAATAAAATTGAAACGTCTCAGATTGATAGGCACGCAACTTCCATCGATAATGTATGCATAGCGCATAGACTGTTCGTTGGAAAGCCTAGGGGAATTAGACCTTTGACTAGACCGAGAAGAAAGTTCAAAGATTGGGAATAGACCAATTGAAAGAGTTGGAAATCAATTGTGATAGTCCAAAAGTAGTGACAACGATGAAAATTCGAGCATAATGGCTGTCGGGAAAAAATAAGTAAAGGAAGCAGACGTAAGTTACCAAAGATGTTATTATATTGAGAACAGTAGTTGGGGAAGTGTAAATGGATATATGAGACAACTTTATTTATTTATTTATCTCCGAGAAAGTTGACTGGGATTAGCGGTTTTATGTATCAAAGATGTTGTATTCCGCCATAGAGTAAAACTGAGATTCATTTCATCTTTCTTTCCCGAGTGTGTAATTCATATTCTACACTTGTTTTGTACGTCTATTAACTCCTTAAGGACATATACGGAGTTATCTCGTTTTTTTTTTTTTTTTTTTCAAATGTAATTATTTTTTTCCCGTGTTATCTCGTTACGTTTGTAACGTTCTTATTTCTTTGTACTTATCACGAAAGAAGCCGTGTATTACTGTTCGAAGTACTTATTTTGCCCAACAGAGGTCTCTAGGGGTATTGTAGAGTGTCAGCGGCTTTGCACCGCAGCGCTACTAGCGTACCTATGTTGAATTTTATGCAGTTGTTCTCTGTATCACTCTGTATCAAGAATACTCGGAATAAAAGTCGTGATACCAACTAGGAAATTTGAAACATTATTTTATTATACGTATATTGCACAAAACATTATGTATATCATTTAGCAATAAATATCGTTCCTGCACGAATATTTCACCCATACCTATACGTCCCTACACCTTCTTTGTATAATCCCGAGATAACTCGGGATAAAAATCTGCAAGTTTGTTAGCTTCTTTCTTCTACGCACTGGAAAAGATTTATGAAGAGATATTCTTATTACTTATTCTTCTATATTCAAACAATTGAAACAAGCAATAAAAGAATATGGGTATTTTTTTGTCAGAAAATCTTCTGATAATTAAGTCCATAAGGGGTTAACAGAACTGAATAGTACGGCATATACGTAACATTATGAGAAATGTTGTATCAATAATTTCTAAGTTTTCCCAATTTGAATTAATAATTCAGTATTATTTGAGTGGTATAAATTGTGCCTTTGAATAAGTAAAATTAATATATGTGGTTCTATTGTCAATATAGTATTTGATTTTTATTACAATTTGTAGGTTGAGAATATTCACATCACTGAAGCTATTCCACTTCCTCCTTCAAAAGAGGAAGACAGAGATTCTCGTAAGGCTCCTAGTCCTCCAATGAAGAAACAAAAAATAGTGGATGAACTTCCTCAGCCTACTCCTCCAATATTTACGGTTCCATTGCATGATGCTACCATTCAAGAAGGAGAAAAGTTCACGTTTGAATGCAGGTGAGTAGGAGCTGAATTAATTTATTACAAAATTGTAAATTATGTTCTATAAGTCTTTACATTTGCGTTTACACATTCATTTATTTACTTAATATATTTGCGCTTAATATTATAAAGTTTTAGTATGTCCAAGTGTTAGAATTATGAGGAATTTGAGATTGTAAAATACCATATCTTGTATTGTTAATTTTGACTCTGGTTATACAGAAGACATATCACGTCTGCTATTACAGTTGTTATTGCTAAGGTGGAAGATCTTAGTTACACTTATAGTTTTATACCATAAATAAAGTCGAAACTAGATATTTTCTATTAAGATGATAAGCTTATTTCCTGTAGTTGTAGCTGGAAATATTTGATTGTCGCTAGCTGAAGTTACATTTAAGTACATTCAAACTATAGTTCAAAGTTGCCATGAATTTTACCTGTCAATTAACAATATCTCTTATCTGACACTCAGTCCGCTTACTGCCTTAGTACTACTGATTATTTACTTTCTTTGTATAATACATGCTGAAATGTTTTCGCAACATCAGTATTGAAAGCATAAAGAAAATAAAATTGCATATTAACATGTGCGTACGAAAGTACATTTTCCGAAGATTTCGTGCGTTACATAACCGACGAAGACTTTAATATTAGACGGTATCGTGGGCGCCCGAAGAAAATTTTCTAGGAGGGTCTCATCTCTCTGATTGATATATTACGTTTGTATTTTTTATTTGTATTAAGAAAATCTTAAGAAATTTAATACATTTTCGTGAGCCAGGGGGGTGGGCCCCGTGCCCACCGCTCTTCGGGCGCCCATGAACGGTATACTGCTTGAATTTGTAAGTACTTTTGTCCTCCTATCCTTTATTGTGCACACGAAATGCCACATAACTGCTTTATTTTGACTATACTTATTCAGTACTTTTGTAAGTTAAGTTTTCGTAATACTTCATTTTATTTTTTAATAAAGGGTAACTGGTTTCCCCATGCCAGAAGTCATATGGTACAAGGATGGCATTTCAATTCAAAACAATCCTGATTATCAGACTACCTTTGATCAAGGCATTTGTACATTAACAATCGAAGAAACATTCACCGAAGATTCCGCAAAATTTACCTGTAAAGCTGGAAATGCTGCAGGATTTGCAGAAACGAGTGCAACACTTTCTGTAAAAGGTATTTTGTGTGTGTCTTGTGGAACCATAGTCTAAGGAATTTTTTAGTTATTAATATTTGAAAGTGATATTAATATATCATCATCGATAAAATTAGCCTAGTTTTATAGTAATCATATGCCTTTCTTCAGAAAACATTGGGAGAGTTATCGGTGCACTTTTATATCAGTATCAGTATTTTTGGATCATGTTATAAGAGTAGTAAATTTTTTATACGATGTTTGCTATGGTTATTGTAGAGAGTAATCAAAATATTAATTTCATACTTATTGAGATGATATTAGTCATGCATTTCCTTTCCTTCGCAAATTTGAACTAATTCAATATATTTTTGTTACCCATCGTATACATGATGGTACAGTATGCGACAAAAAATAGCATATTTTACACATAATATATAACATAAGTTACATTCTCTTGTCGCAAGTTCGTCACTAAAGATAAACTGTATCTTTTGTTGTTGTTGTTGTTGTTGTTGTTTTTTTTTTTTTTTCTACTGGATATTCACAACAAAGTAAATAGTGTAAATCATGGGGCCCGGGCACAAACCGAAAATTTTAAATGGTAAAATAGTAATTGAATACACCATTGAAAGTATCTTAGGAAACAGCTTTCGTAGGAAGAAGTTTTTTTTGCATGGAACATCGTTTACGAAATGTCAACCATTTAACTATGCAAGAATTCACAATGAAATTGTGATCATTTTTTAAACGCGACTCGATGCAATTTTCTCCATAAAATTTGTTTGCTTTCCTTGGTCTTTTCAATGATGTAAAAAAAAAAAAATAAATAAATAAATAAAATAAAAAAAAAATTTTGAGTAACCCCTAGGGTCCCATGATAGAGAATCATATGTTGCAAACAGAAGCCTCCATTTGACATTTTCCAATCTTATTTTTGGTGTAATCCTTTTATCTTCAATTTATAAGAGCTGGACATTATACGCTGAAACACTCGGTGTATGTATAAGATGTTAACGAACTAAACCCACAAACTGTAAGAGGTGATTCCTCACTTCAAAATAAAAACATCAGAAGAAAAAAGTTTACATATATATGTGTGAAAAGTGCACAGTTTCAGAGCTACCTAAAAGCGTGGGAAAATACATCGTATTTGAACACGAGAAACCGTGGAGCTGCTGGCCCATAATAGTGTAAAGGAAATCACAGCTACTCTATTCAAAAATGGATAGTTCAACAACATGCAGAGCTGCACAGGTTTCCTCCAAGGATATAAGACATTTCCAGACATAATCGAACGTAAAAGTGAGTCAAAAGTAGGCAAGAAAGGAAACCTTGATAGCAGTGAACGCGAAATGTGTTAGTGGGAAGTCGATGTGGTGAATAAAGGCAAAATAGGTATAGTTTGCAGGAATTGTGTAACAACACAAAGACGGGTTTCGGGTGAGGATTTCCGTTTTTTTCCCCTCAGCCACATCAGATCATTTCGCTAACAACATCAAAGGTTCCGTGGTGCATGTTGTTCACATTGTAAGTAGTAGGCTTAATATGAAATATGACAAGTGGAATTGCTGATCAGAATTCTTGATTCTTTTTCTTTGACACTGTTTCCTGCCAAAATATAAATGGGCACCAACGTCACAGGATGAAAGGACTTACCCACGTTACTAACCTGAGTACTGAACTATTTAATGCCCTCCACCGTGAACTGCGAATTTAAAAGGTGTAGGAAAAGTAATTCAGTGTCAAGAGGTGGCCTATTTTGATAGTGGTAATGATCAGGGCTGTATTTACTCATGGGCCAACATGGGCCATGACCTAGTGCGGCAAGTTCCGGGGAGGGCGCATTATTTTTGCACCTTTTTTTTTTTCATGCTCTAGTTCAGGAAATTTCAGGGATATATTATGCGTGCACTCATGAAAATGACACGGAATTTAACGTTTGTAAAAATCTAAGTAAAAAGAACCTGTTTGGCTAGAGAAAGTTAATTAACATATTACTTATGAATTAATATTCATTATTTCTCTTTTTCCATTTTTGGCACCGTATTCTTTTATCGCAATTTCAAAACTTTTATCGCAACTTGCATGTCGTCGCAAGTACTTATGAAGCGTCTGATCCACATTGTTCAACTAACTGGAGAATTGCTTTAGCTATTTTGTCTCCATGCCCTGAAAGTGGATCATGTCTAACATATTTTGAGCCGGGTTCTTCCATTAAGGTATAGTGCTCTTCTTATGTCTCTTTTCTGTAGAATTTATTTCCAACTTTCTCCTTTCCCACCATGAAAATATAGGCCGCAAAGTCTATATTTCGTACCATTATCTTTCATCAAATCACACGGTAGTTTTCCTTTGTTCCGATGATTTTTTTACTTATCTGTGTAAGCTGCGTCTTCCGAAGTGACAGAGCCGGCATCATGAAGAGCTGCAGTCGCTATCATAGCTGCTGATCTGTCTGAGATTCTTGTACGAAAATTAAAAGTAGATATGTGAGATAGTGACGGGTGAACTTGTAAAGAATTCTTCTTTTGTGTTCAGGTCCAGCCTCGAATTCGGATCCAGTAGTACTGCTTGATTCACTCTTTTATGTCACCTCACTCGCGTGGTTAACAATGTTCGATCTGTCACATGTCCTTACGTTGCTCTTTGCTTCACATTCTTGGAAAACTTCAGAAAAAAAAAAAAAAAGTTGAGAATGCTCCAGGAGCATTGCCAGAACGAACTTTAAAAGAATGGAGAGATGGAGCGGGAAGGATAACTATGATTGTTCCTAGATGTAAAAGCAAATCTTTTTATCCGCACTTTCTGTTTCTCGCAAAAATTCCCAAAGTATCATCTCTCTATGACTTACGGTTCCCGAGATATGGCAACTTAAATCTCCAGAAATTCGAAATTTTTTGGCAAATACCTGGGAAACGGTGGCCAGTTGGCCAATAGCCAGTTGATCATTGGCCACTGGTACCACTTGATATAGTCTCCCGAAATCGGAACTATTTTTTGGCCAATATCACGGGAACGCTAAGTCATAGAGAGATGATATTGATGTTAATCAATACCTAAGAGGATGGTAAACATTTTGGTACCGATAATAATTGGTGGCCACTGGCCAGTGGCCAGTTGGACAGTGGCCATTGGTTACTATCTGGTACCAAAATACTTACCATCCTCTTAGGTACTGATCAACACCAATGAGATCTCTGTATGACTTACGGTTCCCGAGATCTGGCTCCTTAAATCTCTGGAAATTGGGCATTTTTGGCCAATATCTCGGGTACGGTAAGAGTGACGCGAAAAATGTAATCACTTTCTCAGATAGTTTTTAATGCTTTATCGAATGCAAGGTTCAAAATTGAAAAAATCTCAAATAAAATACAGATAGACAGACAGACACACAGACATAGAAAATTCAGTAACGAACTTTTAAAATCGATGAACATTAACAAATTCGTGCTTGTAATTATGACTTTTCAGTACAATATTGACTCATTACCAATAATAATTTTAAAAGACGCGCCTTTTACATGAAATACATTATAAACATCATATCCTGTCTTAAAACTAATTTGTTTCCGATTCTTACCCGAAAAAAATGCAAAAATGTGGCCCGTGATGTGCTTATTTCGTACCTTAAGCTGCAAGGAGTCGGCCAAACAATCTGCAGTTTTGCATGCAAACCACTCTAACCCAAAGACAACCTTCCCGGAACTTGCTGAAAGGAAATAATAATAATAATAATAATAATAATAATAATAATAATAATAATAATAATAATAATAATAATAATAATAATAATAATAATAATAAAAAGAATTCGACCCACCCTGTTACTCTTGTGCTTCACAGATCTTATCAGTTTAGTGTCATGATCACACTGGTATTCATTAATTTCATGGGGGGAGGGGTGTATGTTAAATACAGCATGGTAATGATTAAGCTTAGTTAAGGAATAATTAAATAGCAAATTGTTGCAAGGCTTGTTGCATTCACTATGAAGCAGTTCAAAATCAATTATGACGAAAAAATATAAGCGAACACAGTTTTTGAATGATTCAAATGCACAGTGGAAGGGTGACAGAACTAAAGAAATATTAGTAACATTTTTTGTATTTGTTTCCCGTTTTGTTGTGTTTAGATAGATATTCATAGACATTAAGTAGATATTCAAAAATCCCTCAAAAATCTCGTTATATGCGGATATGAAATGTACAACGTACTTAATAAATTACATTATTTTATCTTTTCTAGAAACAGAACCACATGAACAACTTCTTGCCCCAGTGTTTACGAAAATTCTTCAGTCTGCTACAGCAAAGGAAGGTGATTCATTTCAATTTGAATGCACAGTTACTGGTAATCCTCTCCCCACAGTCCAATGGTTCAAAAATGATGTCTGTATTGACAATTCCTCTGATTATGTTATCACGTACAACAATGGAGAAGCCACTTTACGGTTTGAGGAAGTGTTTTTAGAGGACCAAGCAGAATATTTGTGCCGAGCTACAAATCAAGTTGGAACGGATCAATGTGTTGCAAAACTAGCTGTTGAACGTAAATAATTTTGCTAACTTTTTATAGAATATAGTTTATATTAAGATGTCCCGTAGTAACTTAATAATAGCATCTTTAATTAACCTCAAATGAACTGATCCATGGTAAACTTTACAAGAGAGTATATTCGATTATGATTCATGGTACTAAACATTTTATTTTTTTATTTTTTTTTTATTTTTATTTATTTATTTATGTACTTATTTTTCATTACTAATATTATTATTATTTTACGTATGAAGGATTTTTCAACTATATCCATGAGTTTCAGGAAAGAAAAACCACAAAAGTATTGCTGCATTTGATTCGTAATATTTATCCGAGACCTCTTGATTACACGAGCACATTGCTGTTACTGCACCGCTCTCGGCTAATGACCTTTCATATTAAGATATTCAGTTTCTTCATGAGAAATGTTCCAAATTAGTATTGTTTGAAGGAGATGCTTATCAGTTTGGCCGAAAGTGCACACCTAATTTTTGTTCACTGTAAATATATCGCAAAAAAATCAATCTGAAGCTTGCAACCTGTGTTCTTTTTGTGTCTTATCTTTTGCTATTAAAACCAAATTAACACAGCCAAGTTAATTAGAAATAAGCCACATTTAAAATGCGAACAAGGTATCTAATTATCTATCTATTTAAAGGATAATCATACAAAGAGTTTTTCTTTTTGTCAGCTTAGTGTAAAAACTGCTATTAAATAACATGTTCTATTTAGTAAATTAATATAGTTAAGTAAGTGAATAAGAAAGTCAATGTGTGTAATTAATATTATGTAGTTTGTAAAAATGATTTTGAGTCTCTTCCTCTTATAAATTATTAAAACAGAAACATTTTATTGTGCTGAATATTCTTTCTCTTCTAAGCACTGATGAGTTCAATATAATTTTGTACAAACATATATGTAATATGGTCTACAGTATGAGTAATATCTCAAACCAAATCAACTGAAATATTAACAGTAGTCAAGAATCATATACAGCATGTCCCAAAAGTCTGGGAACACTTTTCTTAATTTATTACACAAAAACTACAAGTGATATAGCTGTCGTGTATATAGCAACTTCTTTAATCCTTTGCTTGAGTTCTTCTACATATTCTAGTAATGGTGGCACATACACACTATCTTTTTTGTATCCCCGTAAGAAGAAGTCACAGGGAGTTAGATCCGGGGATTTTGGAGGCCACGTGTCAAAACACATCATTTTTCCCTGCTCGCGTTGCCCTATCCAGCGTTGAGATAATTCATTATTCAGGAATTCACGAACGTCATGATGATAATGAGGTGGGGCCCCGTGCTGCTGGAACAGGAAATTGTCAGCATCTTCTTGCATTTGTGGGAACAAGCAATGCTGTAATATATCGAAGTACGTATGGCCAGTTTACACCAGAAGTCGCCATGTTTACAACACGCCGAGGCCAACGCCAACTGCGGTGAATGTGGGAACTACGAGCATTGCCTGAAAATAAAAATAATAAAGAAAAATTGAGATACTCTTTCATATGACATATACACGACAGCTATATCACTTGTAATTTTTGTGTAATAAATTAAGAAAAGTGTTACCGGACTTTTGAAACACGGTGTATAATCAGTGTCTTATCTAGAAATGTTAGGGGGAAATCCTCCTCCCCAAAGTTCTGGAATTCCATTCCAAAAATTTTGAAGATATAGGTGTTGATAAATATGGCCTCCTTCCTAAAGTTTTAGATCCTTCTTTTTTCCGAAATCGAGAAGACTGGATAAAACACTGGATATAACTCATATCTTGTGCATATGAAAAAAGCATGTGGGTTTCAAAAAACTTACAATTAATTTCCATAATGGTACAGTTAATCTATAAGATCCTTTTCCCGTCAGACTATTAATCTTGTTTTATGTTAATTAAAGCAGTGTCGAAATCAGTAACTATAGCCCCACAAGAAAAGAAAAATTTTAAATTTCTGAAGCAATTTGAAATTTCTGAAAAAAATCTATAATTTTGCTCTAACTTTCCCATCGCATCAAGAGTAAAGACAATGACGTTTAAATCGTGTGCGTAATTTGAAATAGCTTCAACTGGAAGTTTTTCAAATAGTTGTGATCTGAATCGGTAAATCTGGTTCCAAGTCAATAGAAATTAGTCTGAAAAATATTATTCACTAATAATATACAGGAAATTCCATTAAAAAAAAGAAGCAATCCAGTGAAAGAAATTACAATTGACTCTGTTTAACATTCATTGATGTGTAGTGAATCCTAGAAAATATTTATGAATGATTAAGTTTTTAGTTAGGGAGAAAATATTGTCTCATTCCTGAAAGCGGAGTTATTGGTGAAGATGCCATTAACGCAGAGCAGCCGGAACCGAATGTGGTATCTAATAATGCTTCACACCTACATAACCGCAGGTCGGGCGCTATGACGCTCGTCAATACATGTTGGCAGATTACACTCAGCAAGACAGCGTCTTGGGTATGTAGCCGTTTCTCAAGCCCAAGTTAAATTTTAACTCGTTTCAAAGCACAATTCAGACACGGTGTTCATGCAACAATTGCAGTCTACGGTATTTGTGGTTCTGAGGCAATTGAAGTGACGCAAAGCCACGTGCGCCGCAAATCGAACTTTCAGCAGGCGCTGTCGATTCCGTTACCATGCCCCCGTGTCGAGCGAAGACTGTAGACGACACTGTAATGTTCGACACAGCCATGATGAAATTGTCATTCCGTGCTCTAGTCACATTAAGCATTCCACTGCTCGATCGTTGCTGCTTACAATTCTCTTCTGTTCATTGCTTCCTAACTCACATGACTGCTGTGGCGACAGGCTTTGTATGCGGACCAATTTTGTTGTAGGACAAGCCGATTTCTCGTAGGCCTACTACGGGGCCTCGTTTAAACGCAGTCATCTTTTTATATATCGCTTCTAACGTCGAGGAGACATCATGGCTCCGTTAGATACGTTTCGTGTTAGCTTATTCGCGCTTCACTACTTGAATGCTGCTTAAACCACTCTTTCACGTAAAGCGGTAGTACTCTGAACGCCAACCAAGGACGCTACTAGGCTCACACATGTTTCATCCCACTGAAATTGTAATCGTTCGTACGTCATTTCTCTCTGCATCCTGTGTGACTTTGAATATATTCATAAACTTTTACAAACAATAGTGTAATTCTTTTCTATTGGAATTTGAAATTATTCAGTGGAATATATTTGGAACATAAGATATACGGCAATATTTTATGCATGAACGTCCAATTTCCAGTAATAATAATTGATATTCATTAGAATTTATTATATTATCGTTATACTAGTATATTCATTTGAAAGTAAGTTTTTCATTAGCTTTCCTTTAATCATGTTTGAATTTTAATTAATAGCTACTTATCGTGACTACGATTAAGTCTCGTAAATTGTACTATTATTCACATATCATTCTTATAGACTTTTACATTTTCAGCATTGGAACCTACAGAGGCACCTTCGTTTGCTCTTCCTTTGTCTAATGTAATGGCTCGAGCTGGTCAAAAGATCAAACTGGAATGCAAAGTATTGGGCTTACCTACACCACAGGTTACGTGGCTTCATAATTCTAAGCCCTTCAAAGAAACAAGGGACGCAAAAGTAAGTTTAAGCTTTTCTCTAAACATGACATATTTGTTTAATAATTCATTTATTTATTTACTAACAAAATTCCAAACGAAATCAGGATCAGTTTCCATTGAAATAATAAAACAAATAGAAGGTTAGTAAGAGCAGGATTTCGCATTAAAATGACTTCATAGTGCCACTTTGTGATAATATGCAGCTTCAGAAGGAAATAGTTCAATAACAATGGCAGCTTATGTTGTGTAAATGAGGCAGAGAACATAAAAAATATCTATATTTGACAATTGTAGAATTCATATGTATTGTTCTATTATATGTTTCTTGAAGTTCGAAATAGTATTTACCATGTTCATGTGTTTTGAAAGAATTGCCAGTGCATTAAGTCTCTCACTTTTTACGGAATCACGCTAGAATTGTTTGATTTTATTCAGTATATAGAAGGGTCACACAACATGTGCGTTCTATTTCTGACCATTTATGCAACTTTCCTTTGAATGGTGGCCAGATTTACGTCCGATATGCAGCATGTACTTGGTCTACACGCCTATGGCATGTTCGTACTTGCAAGTCTCACCGCTAATGAATTTGTGTAGCCGTCTCTTTGCTTGCTACATGTTTGTGCTATTCCACCATGGCTATTTACTGTACCAAGGCTCGATCTTCGGCTGGCATCACCCGCCAGAACAACATACAAGTAAACAGGAATTCCAGCAGGTGTTCGGAGCGTTAGTAGAAGAATACCCAGATTTCCATGTGGTGCATACTGACTGTTTGAAAGGAGACAATACCGTTTGCTGTGTCTCCGTCACGGAAGAACATAAGCTTGTCTGCGTCGCTTGTGTTCAGTACTTACTGCTAAACTAACAACAGTGAAGTTTCCCTCAACTATGCGTTTCAGCTTTCCTACGTTATGTACTTATTTGCACTGACTCTCAAAGCCTTATTATAAGCTTAAATAATGTCTCCAGTATACATTCATGAGAGGTGCTATCGTTCAAGACCAGGGCTGTACCGTCGTTGTCTGCTTGGTGCCGGGACAAGTCGACATCCGGAGAAACAAGCGTGCCGTCATAGCAACCAAGAACGCTCCATTGACTGTAATTGCACTGTAGTATTCCCTTCGTGCTCTTAGTCGCGGTTTCCTCCAACGGATGAACCCTCTTTGGCGAGCGGAATGGAACCAGACCAATAGAAAGAAGCTCCACTCATTTAAAATTCTTCTGGACAAAATTGTCAGGTGTCGTCGCGTAGTAGTCGCCCAAAAGAAGGAATCCATATATGCTTACGTATTGCAACTCACATCTCTCACACTCCTATTTAGCGCGGGGCGCTAACCGTTCGTATTAAGAAAACTATATCGTTACAGTAAATTTTCGGCATAATCTTGTAGAATGTCCAGAATACTCAGACCTCAGAGAACGTTTAGGATTACCTGAAGATCTTAGTCAGATTTTTAGAGATAATAGTGTGTTTATTCTCACCTTTATTCGCGCAAGTGGAATAGTTAACGTGCTCTGAGGAATTTTCTTTTTAAAATGTTTTTCTTGAGTTTCTGTTGTTGATATTTTAAAGTTATCTTCTTGTTATATGTTTTCTTAATTATTCCTTTATCCTTTTGGTTAGCTCTGATTTAATGTTCATTGTTTTTGGGTTAGTTCTCTTAATTTGTAGGTTTCATATTTGATTTCCGCAATTTTAAAAACTTTATTTTGAATTGTTAATGTGGAGCTTGTGTCGGCCATTGACCTTATCGTGATGGCCACAAAGAGCCTCACTGCTGACATTCCTATTAAACTTTAATGAAACAATCAAAGTATTTACTAACTTGCTCCATTTTAAGAATAAAAATTACTAAAATACGTCATATCTTAGAGTTTAACCATGATTTGTATGTGGAAATGCTTATGCACGTAAGTATTGAGTAAGAGCAAGTGATCGTAGACTAGTTGACCTTTAAATGGTACAAACGCATGATAAACAAGATGATATTATTGTTGAACAAGCATAGAATTGAACCCCAGGTCTCTTGTTTGACGACAGTTACTCTATGGCTTTGGTATTGCGACATAGTTTTTTCTAACTCTGTTCAATGTCGTTATGAAAAAGCAACACCAATTAAAATTGAAATCGTTATCTTGACCGTCTGTGGTACAGAGTAGTGGAGAAAAGGGTAATAAAAATAAATAAATAAATAATAAAATAAATAAATAAGACTAGGTGCTGGAGTGGATAGGACTGAAACTTCGATTTTCCGTTTGCCTGGCAGCTGCCTTTTATTTATTTATTTATTTATTTATTTAAAACATCAAGTATACTTACCTGTAAATATTCACAAAATAGTTGGTTGACTCTGTGAAATAATTTTCATAACATATCTCGTCACTTAAAGTGTGCTTGAAAAATCGCTAATTCAGTGCATGACAAAAAACTTCCTAAAATATGACAGACCTGAAATTCATTTCAGCAATTAGATATTTCATTTTTCCTTTTGCATTGCTTCGCATACACTGTACTGCGTGAAAATGATACTTTAGTATCCAAGAAGCCACTAGTATATTCTTAATCTAGTTAAATAACATAAATTGTGAAAATGTCCTTTGGGATAATATGTCCTTTAGGATAACTCTTCCACCAATTCTTCCATCATCATTCACTCGCCTTAATCATCCGTATCCCTTATCCTAAAGGACATAATCATGGAACGTTAAACTGAAATATTTTATTTTTTAATAGAACTGCTTGTTTTATCTGTAGTATTTCAAAATATTTTATTTTCTGTAAGTTGTTACCGTCCTAGTTGGTCTCTTTTCAATGAAACTGATGCTAGCCATCATAAGCAGGTTTCACTGCGTATATATATATTTATCATAGCACTGGGATGATGGAGTACTATGATAGAACTGGGGAAAGCATATATTATCTCATTCCTGAAAGATAGAAAGTACAATGCAATGGGACAAAGTCCTTTCATTTTGCACACACTCACTTGCAGATAGGTCAAATGTAGCAAGGAATGATATAAATTTAGTGTGCCAAAGAAGAATATAAATATGTTCAATTTTCACAGATGAAACCAGTATGAACCGTGGATTGTTTTGTTGTAACGTTGAATGGCTTTGAGCAACACGAGCGTAAAAGTCAAAATAAAAATCAGCGTATGCTTTATGTTCCTAGTCAAATAATGTTCACGTCAAATAACTGCTCCTAATTCACATGTCCAATTCTGTGGATTTCCGTGATAACAATAACATCAATACCCTTGTCTTCAACGGTGTAGAGAGAGCTAAAAACAATGAGCAATGAAGGTTAGTGTATATTAATGATTATTCCTGCTTCTCCTTTGGAGAAAGTGATGAATAGACTATCTAGCGCTGAACTGTAGCTAAAGGTTGTCGTACTTGCATTCTGAAACGACATACTTCGCAAGCGTGTAGGACACCTCTGCCATAATATTCGATATCTCGTTCTCATTGGTTGCTTTTGTACCGTATGTTTGAGACTTTGTCCCATTGCATTGTACTTCCTATCTTTCAGTAATGAGATAATATACTGTATATCAACAAGGCAATGGCGGGCCTAATATTTTTCTCCATTTCTTAAATGTATTGCACTTCCTTAATTCCTTAAACTTACTTATCGATAATTCAATACGGCTGGTTACGTAATAGTAGAGTGATTACGCTTAATCTAATTCTATAGAACTTCATAATCCAAGTATTTATGCTTCACCTAATTCCATTAGAGCAGCCACTTAATTGAGGAGACATTTCACGCTTGGTCAGAAATCTCCTTTGGAGAAATATAGTAATAGCCTGTATGTTTGTTTACTTGTTGCTTATATGGGGTGAGAATGGGGAGGGCAAGTTTGGCCAGATTTTTGAATCTCAGTTTGAAAATTACATTTATTTTCAGGGTGGCTCCATATAAGACTTCTACGCTTTCTATAATGCTTTCTAATTTTAATTTCTTACATCGCTTTTGATATAAACGTAAACTTTGATGTTATAGGATGTGTATTTCTATGTAGAACAACTTCGAGTATATAATACATTTTAACCATGTTTTTTATGTTAAAAAATATTTTACAGACAACATTTGATGGTAATATTGCCACGCTAATCATACCGGAAGCATTTCCCAAAGATGCAGGTGTATACGTCGTTGCTGCAAAGAATATTGCTGGTGAAGCTACAAGTTCTTGCAATGTCTCTGTAAAGGTAAGTTAATAAGTAGAATTTATATTTTCCTTGATATTGTGGAGTACGATTTCTTTATCCATTGACCAAAATATACTGATTCAGTTACTGTCGGTTAACCACCAAAAATGATAAATTGAATTAAATTTACAATTTGGAAATTATTATTACTCGTGGGTGTTAAATAATTCTTTAGGAAAGGGATGAGACACTAGAAATTTTTGGACATTCAAACAGTGAAGGGCTTGGACTACATCTTCGTAAATTATATTTTCTCTCCTCATTTAGGATCAATTTTAGAATGAGTGCTTTTCCTCGTACAAATTACGTTTTTCATTGTGTTCAATTCTTGGCTGTTAAATATCTCTTTAGGAAAAGGGTGAGACAATATATATAGTTGTAAACTCTAACATTAGAGGGCATGGTCTTTATCTTGTAAATTATAGTTTCTCTGTTCGTTCAGGATCAATTTTAGAATGTGGTTTTCCTCATACTGTTTTCACTGTCTTCAATTCATGGCTGTTAAATATCTCTTTAGGAAGGGGGTGAAACGATAAATATTTGTAAACATTCCAATAATAGAGAACACGGGCTACATAAAAAGCTATGGATACGAACTCTTGTGAAATTTTTGTAATGTGTTTTGTGCAATTTGGAAAAGAGAACAAATAACAAATAATAAAGAAACTAAGTCTACCTGATGAATAACAATAAGAAATGATATAAAATGCAATGAGCTGATCAGTACGGTACTGTATACCTTCTTTTGGGCTACCTGTATTATGAATAATCATGATCTTCAAGAGACTGTTGATCTTTCAAGTGACTTTAGAATTCAGTAACTGTCGGACTTCTCACTTTCACAGATTTCACGTATTTCCATATTAAGCAAACAATTCCAATCCCCCATGTGGATAAATTTGCAAAATGATTAGTTGAGTTGTAACATTTTTGCCTTCTAACCGAAAGGGGCGAGTTTGACTTCTGGTGCAGTTGTCCTGATATTTTTACACGTTTTCTTTACTTACATCAAGTTTCTCGTACTAGAGGTCCTGGTTGTTTTCTGAAAATTTCGAGGGTTAGACACATGGAAGTTGAAATGCTTAGATAATACTTTTGCTAATCAATATTTCTAATTTCATGTGAATTCTGTTGTCCTACGAGCTCATGACAACTTACGTTTTCCTTCATCTTATGTGGCACTGACATGTCATGTAACTTTGAATTGTAATTTTCTGTAATATAGTGAATCATTATTGAGTCACAGTCATTGTCTTTCCACATAGAAAGTAAATTAAAAAAAAAAAAAAACTAATATATATAATCTATTTGTCATTAAAACAAGTTATTGAATTGGGCTTCCCCTAAGCTAAACGGTTAGCGTTACCGCGAGAGTAATTTGTTCGATTCCCGGTGGAACTCATGTAGTTCGGATTCCATGTTAAACTGTGGGTTCACACTTCATAGCTTCGATCCTGAAAAGGGACAAAGAACTTCAAAGCAACTAATCACATTATTGAATTACTGTCCTGCAAATTTTCAACCAATTAACGCGACCAGTGGGCAGGTCTGTAGTCAGGCAATGCTACGTAATTTTTGTCTATCCTGGATAATTCTGTGTAATATTTACAAAATACCTGCAATATTAAAATAGTAAACTCGGTGTTACCTTTCCTTGACAGATTCTTTTACCTAAAATATGTCGATGTATGAAAGAAGAAATAGTTACTATAGAAGTACAATTTCTATGCTCACTTTCATGACTGCTTTCTATTGCCGCCAAGACAACGCAACTTGGGGCTGGCGACATAATTGCGTTTGCGATTTCGTTTCTTACTGCCTCGGCCTGATTGCCTATGATGATGTTTATTCCTATTAGTAATACTGAAATTAATACATTTTGTTTACATGTATTGTATAATACAAGCTGTCAGACTATTGGGAAGATTTTATGTTCTTCAAACTATGGAAAAATTGCCTACACTGTAGCAAAATCATTGTCTCTTGTTTTAGCACTTCATTAATACTGTTGGAAGATAGATTAACTTTTCATTTTTCTAATATTACATCCTAATATTATGCATCCTAATTTTGTCCTAACATAATGTAAACGTATTTAACCCTTGTGCTGTGATACACTACGTACTTTAACTCACTCAATAATGTTGGTTGTAAGAACGAAGAGTTCTCCAATATATTGAAGTTTCAACTAATGATTTTTCTTCAGGGACGCTTACCTACAGAGACATCTGATTCTGAATTAGCCAGTGACATGGAGCCTATAAAACCTTCAATTCAATTACCTTTGAAAGATATTTCTGTATTTGAAGGCAAAAAAGTGAGATTAGATTGTGTTATTGTTGGACAACCTGAACCAGAGGTAAGTTTTTACTATCTTAATTAATTTTAATTCATAATTTTGCATTAATTCATCTGTGGGAGCTGTATTTTTGTCAAGTGTATTTTATAATATTACCACAAAATCTTGTGGATAATATGGGCGTGAAGGTACTTCTACATTTTTGACCAGCCCTCGACGGTAATCGGTGTGCTAGGATCTTCACCATGCATAAAACAGACACACATTATGTAGTATGAATTACATTTGGATCGAGCAATATATACCGGGTATATGAAATCCGTTTCCACCGCTGTGATATTAGAAGAACAATCAAATATATTCAGCTTACGTGCAGCACAAACTACCAAAATTGTATTATATACTGATTCAACTGGCAAACCATATACCAAACTTGACAATCAAATGTTTGTCATAGAGCTTTCTTTAGTAACTTCACTATCAATCAATTTTTGATTGATGTGTACCTAAGTTAATGTTTTCGAAAAGACTGTGGAAACTGCACGTATCTTTGATCTTACGGAATAGTTCTACAGAACATTTCGGCAAAATGACTCCTTTTCTTTGTTCTTGTTGGGCTCTTTGCTGTTTTCAGTATTTGATGAAAGGCGTATTTCATTTGCATTTTGCTCATGCTTACTGAAATAGTTTTTACCGATATTTCTCTTCTTTCTGTTTCACTTAAAATTAAATAAGTATTCTTATTTTCTGATAGATATTTGTTTCAATTTATGAATTAAAAAATATTCCTATATTTGTTAGTTATGGTTATTATTTAATTCTTTGTGACTTAACATTAATTTAATCCATCAGAATCATGCTTCTCTTCCTAATTGAGCCTCCAGTTCAAAAATTAAAATCGATTTAGCATAATCTAGAACTTAAATTCACCCGTTACTGGTATTTCCTTAAACGTGTCTGGACACTTAATTGGACGTACTTAAATTCAGTACGCTTCCAAACTGTTTGTTTTTACGTGTTTTAATTCTCATATTCTCCATCTAAATTCACTGGAAAATAGACCAATTGTTATTGATTTGCTAACGATGCCAAGAAAAGTTTCTACAATTTTATTTTCTTTTCACAATAATGGTTAAGGCAAACACAAAATAAGAGTTCGGAGAACATAGTGTTCTAGAACCTTGTAAGTACATTGAAGCTTGTTAGTTTGGGCACTCACCTAACTTGGTCCCATTTTTCTGAAAGCTGGATTTTCCTGTAAAAACTGCATTACTTGCTGCTCTGTAAGTTATATGATGACCAGTTCAAGCTGAACATTGAACTGTGTATGTGATTAATGATGTTTTCATTTCTTGGAAAGTTGAGTTTCCAAAACATCCTCTGGAATTGTGTTCGAAAAGGCCACTGAATCTTACGCTAATGTTAATAGTATTTGTAGAAAGCAGGGAGAATGAATAAAATAGTTCATTAGTCTACGTCTAGTGTCCAATCACACAACAAGTGTTATTATTTATTGACTTTTTGTCTCTGTTGTCGGCAAGTGTATTAAAATGTACACCTATTCTTAATGAAGATTTGTGAATAAATCCCTGCTATTCCTGAATTAAGCTATGAATTTTCTTACCAGGGAACTGTACGAATGGGGCACTCGAGTTGCCGGACGAGGTACATCACATGTGAAAGAGGGTGTAAAAAGACGTTCATATGCAAAATTGTAGCGGCTGAGGGCAACATGGACGAGCGTGAGAGGCGGAAGAAGTGGAGCCTACAGTGGGACTTAATAACACAGAAATATGCAGAATCATACGTTTCGCTCCCGAATGGTGAAAGAAATGCATGTAAAATGTATAGGAAATGGAACATGAGAAGAGGTGCTATATTGTGGGGGATATGGACATCATGAGCGCCATCTTGAATGTAGCCATCTTGAATTTGAATTCAAAATGTTAAATGAAAAGTGGGGCATGTGGCATATCAATTAAGACTGAAATTTTACCAGAAATTCATTGGTGTGAAAACTGCTATTGTAACTGTCTTGTGAATTAGAAAAAACGAGCAGGTAAGAAAGAGCACAGAGATGGGTAAACAAATGTCACATACCCATGAAATAAACCTTAAGAATAAAAAATCCAAAGGCAATTAGGTTGAGGCTGACGACAGTTTCTGATTCGTATGTATTGTTTGTTGCATTACAAGCCTATCATGATGGAATTATGTCACGCAAAATTACGCACTCCGTGTCCAAATCTGCCAAAAGTGAGCAAGAATTACAGAGAACTGCAGACGTGTTTGTCGAGGAAACAAAGGCTATAATCGTGGAAGAAAACCTCAATTTAGGCCAAGTGGTTAACACAGATCAAAGTCGATTTGATAAGGAACTGCATTCAGGCAGAACACTGGCAACTAAAGGTGTCAAACGGGTGTATTCTAGCATTGGATCACCGACAGCAGTTACGCACTCTAATATGGTAATGCCGATTATAGCGATGGATGGTAAACTGTTATCATCATTATTTCTAATATCTGCTGAACCTACAGGTAAATTCCCCGCGAATATGCGAGACACTCTTTCGAATATCAAGGCATTTGCTCGAAAAACTGCAAATATGAGCAAGAATGATCTGAAGTTATTCCTCCAAGATGTATTTTGGCTAACTGTGACGGAAAATCGCCTTTTGCTGCTTGTTGATTCGTGGTCTTGTAACAAAGATGCGCAATTGATACATTCTACTGTTCCAGATAATGTTGTCCTTCACAAACAACTCATACCCCCCCAAATGCACTGGACTTATTCAACCTCTGGACGTTGGATTCTTTCGCACTTACAAGCAGTATGTGCGATTTATCACTGACTCCGCATTGAACATTGATGGGTTTCATATCTGGCATCGAGACAAGTTCATCCGTCTCCAAGCTTTCACTCATTTTCAATTTCGTGCTTCCCGGTTCATTAATTTCATTAAGTATGCCTTCTACGTAGCTGGATATCTTGAAGAAATCCGGAAAAATTCCAAACTCCAATGACTTTTGTTTTCATTCTGACATAGCAGCAGATTGTCAGGAAGATCGGTGTACTAATCCCAGCTTCGTCAGGTGTGCACACTGCGAAAATGTCTTTTGCTTGCAGCACATTTTTATCGATACCCTCCACATCAACTGTGTTTCATAGACTGGTACGGTATCTTTTTGCGCCCATATTTACTTGTAATTGCCTATGTTATGATTCATGTTATTGTATTTGAAACGACTCACGGTGTAATGAAACGTGTTTTAGGAAAGTACGTATATTGTTCACACACAGACAGCAATCTTTATCCCCTGCAACATTCCCAGTGGATTGCATGTGAACACACTTTTTGTACTCTTCTTATAGAGGTGCATCCAGTAACTACATTCTGCGAATTGTTTAGATAATATGGTTTTCCACACGATCACTGTCATACGCGTACAGTATATCTCTTTGTCTGTATTTCTTTGCTGGACAATTGACTTGTACCTTAACAGGACTCAAATGAAACATTGGTTATGTTGCCTGTCCATATATCCCCTCCAGACGTTGTTGCATGTTCGTATTTCTCAACTCACAATAAAGAAACTATAAAATTATTCACACCAATGCATTTCTGGTAAAATTTCAGTCTTAATTGATATACCACATGCCCCACTTTTCATTTAACATTTTGAATTCAAATTCAAGATGGCTACATTCAAGATGGCGCTCATGATGTCCATATTCCCCACAATATAGCACCTCTTCTCATGTTCCATTTCCTATACATTTTACATGCATTTCTTTCACCATTCGAGAGCGAAACGTGTGATTCTGCATATTTCTGTGTTATTAAGTTCCACTGTAGGCCCCACTTCTTCCGCCTCTCACGCTCGTCCATGTTGCCCTCAGCCGCTACAATTTCGCATATGAACATATTTTTACACCCTCTTTCACATGTGATGTACCTCGTCCGGCAACTCGAGTGCCCCATTCGTACAGTTCCCTGGTTAGTCTCTTCTTGCTTTTGGTTCAACTATGATTTTTTCTCTGAAAGTTGCACTTAATTATTAAAAATAGACGAGTAGATTAATGTAGCAAAGTGCCTACCTGCCTGTATTGTCCTTGGTGATAAGGATAAAGAAATAATGTACCTTAGTATTATTGGGGCTATTAGCATGTTAATCTAAAAATAATAATGATATTGTGCATATGATAAGAGTTACATAACGTGTTACATGTAGAATTTTTATTTGACAAAATACGCTTGTACTTTATACATCCATTTTCGAACGGAAAATAATGGAACAGTTATTAAAACTATATAATCATGTATTTTAAAGAACTATTCCATTATTTTTCATTTGAAAATGAAAAAAAAAGAAAATCAGACCAAAGGCTATAGCACAGTACAGTATAGTACAGTATTTTTAAATAACCTTTGATCTGATTTGTTACAGTGATCTAAATGCACATAGTTCTCTGTGAGTTAGTCACCTGTCTAGGTTAGCTAGTTTTGACTGTGGCCAACATAGACAGATTTTACTGTACTGAAGTGAAGTAGTAAGATTTTCTAGGAACCTCCTTTCAGCTAAGAAACACACCATACAATTTGTGTAGTCATAATGATTAGACTTCCCTCAACACTTGTGGATGTTTAGAACACTTTTCCATGTAATGATAAATACATTATTACTTTGTACGTTCCTTTAATATATAATTTTAGGATATATTAGCGCATTCCAGTCACAGATCCACGTAGTAGTAGTAGCAAAGAAGTAGCCAACAGCGAAATTGTAAGATGTTCCAAGATGTATTTTGTTGCTAAGAAGCACGTCATACATATTTTGTGTCGTAATAATAGCACGAATGTTATCTGAGAAATTTCTGCTTGTTGTTTGTGGAATACTTCGTTAATTATAACCTTCAGAATTGTTCTTTCTGTATCTATTTTAAAGCCCCTGCTAATTAATAAATGTGTATGACGTCATTTTAGAAATGTTATGATATTTTAAGAACTCTTAAAACTTCAAATGATGGAAATCATATCTATTAAATCAAAGTATGTCAACATATTTTACTTAGGAGCACTGGTTAAACAAGTTGCATTTTTTCTTTTTTTTTCTTTTTTTTTTTTTTTTTTTTAACGAACGAATGAATAATAGATAGAATTTGCACTACCTTCGTGATTTTATCAAATATCTTGACATGAATTTATCGTGTAGTATGTTACGAAATTTAGTGTTACAATATATACAACTTTCCAGGTGATCTGGTACCACGACGATAGACCTGTCAAAGAATCGTCCGACTTCCAACTTCTGTTCCAGGGAGATAGATGCTCTCTTATTATTCAGGAGGCATATCTAGAAGATGCTGGGCGCTATAAAGTCATTGCTATCAACTCTGCTGGCGAAGCATCTAGTCAATGTACTTTGACAGTTCAATGTAAGTTTTTTTTTATTATTATTATTATTATTTATTCATGGCTTCCAGTGGTTGTTTCTGGAAATGATTATGTAATGCAGGAGTTCCGCATGTACTTCCTTTCGTTGCTTAGAATTTTTCTCTTTGTAAAGGCAGAGTAGTCAGAAAATTCTTTGTATAGTTAGACCTATCGAATGTATACATGTATTTTTTAATTATTTTTTTACGTTTATTATCAGATACGATAGTGATGAATGATGGCATTCACCAGCTTAATAAATAAATTTTAAAAATAACTGTAATGAACGTGTTTCGTTTCATAGGTATAAGCTGACGAAAGTATAAAAGTTATATTTGAAGCGTGCTAGCTTTGCAATTATGCAACCTAACCCAAGCATTTCGAAAACTTACAAAGAAGCGAACACAGTGTCTAAATATTCATCTGTATTAGCCCCGCGGTACCTACCTAACGAATTTTATAAGAAATCTCCGATACTTATCATATTTTTTAAAATTCGTTGCGGAGGCATTACTAAAGATGTGAAAGACATCATTGTTTGTGTGGATGAAGATGATTGTTTTCATAATCAAAAGTGCGGATATGCAAGCTTGCCACATAACAAACGTTAAAATAAAACTCTATTCCTTTAGTACCAACATTAATTTCTTGAATCACACAAAACATAAAATTCATTAAGTAAACGGTATAAACACTGATACTAGATTCTTGCTAGAATAATGTGATTTTTTAAAATTAATTCTGATTTCTGTAACATATTCTTATGAATAAAATCAGAAACCATGCTGCGAAATGTGTATAGGTGAAATAAATAAATCAATGGATGAAAGGACACGCTACATTAGTTACTATGTTGTTGTTATAATTAGCAGTAATATTAGTATTACTATTATTACTTTATTATTATGGAAAATCAAAAATTTGGAAAATCGAAAGTCAGCAATCCGATTGGTTATTATCTTGCCAACAAAATTAGCTTATGAACAATGGTTAATGTTATGCTATTATTTTAAAAAATCTTATTATTAAAAACAGAAAAAAATTGAACATAGTTACGTTTTCTTTAAATATCTTCTTTTAGAGAATATCACTGTTCTCTTTCTTAGTTGTATGATAGGTTTTGTAAGTGATAAATTAAACTGAGATTTCCCTTCAATATTTCACAAGAGTTACTTATTTCTAATTCATTGCATCTAATATTTTAACCTAGAAATTTCATTTAAGGCAGAAGCAGAACATTTATAATTGGGCATAGTGAATTGATTCATTTTTGAATTTCTTGTGATAAATAATTTTTACTCTCAGGAAATTCAGAGAACTCAAATTCACTGAAAATTTTGTAAGGGAATAGAACATTCTTGTCGCAGGATTGTCACATCAGTAAGTCTTAAATCAATGTTGGAAACTGGAAGTACAGTATCAGTTATTGCACTGACAAGCGGAAATGTAATATTGAATTTAGTTGATTGATTAGGGTCAATAGGGACGTCAACATCGAAGCTATTTTTTCACCGTCACGTACTGAACCTACTGAACTTTCGTATATAAAGTAGAATATCTGTCTAAATCAATGTAATCAATCTAAATGAATTATTGCTGTATAAGTGGGAAAATGATAAGCAAGAAGGGATCAAAGTATTTCGAGAATATTATTGCATATGGCGCTTCTTTTCATACAAGTATTTTCGTGTAATCAAATCTTGGTATTCTAACCTCCGTTAATGTTATTTTTTACCTTTCTGGAATTATTAACAAAAATATCAGGTAGAAGCGAGCGTTAGCGAAGCTTCTACTATTCGACTCGATTTGGCATTCGTGTGTTGTCTGTCTGTTCTACGATAACTCTCATAAAACTTATTCGATTTTGATTAAACTTGATACTTGTCTTCCTTCCACTAGCAGAAATAACCCTATTGTTTGAGGTTGCAAACCATCAAGTACAACAGAGGGAAAAGGGGGCAAAATCCACGCCATGTAGCACCTTTACACATGTTAATGCAAGACAATTATTCAATCCAAACCACGCAAGAACTTTTCGATTACAAAGAACCTGAAAGTATATTCTTTCCATTGCATTGAAAGTATTCCCACAGCTTAGGGTTAAAATCTACCAAGAATGAAAGTGTGAACTCACCCCGCTCAATTTCAAAAATATGCAGTCGAGGGACGTCATCCCTCATACATGACGGGCTAACATGGCCATAGTTGCCGAAAGCCCAAAAATCTAAATCCTAAATCCTTTTTCACCGTACATTTTCTTTGCAGCTTCCAAATCATCCGCCTCTAGGGAGTTAAAATCAGAAAAGAATAAAATACTGGATTTAGCCTCCTAGCCTACCCCCCTCCTTCCCTATTTCTTTTAAAGTTAAGCGATACATTTTCTAAAATTCATTCCGTTTAGATACAGCATAATGCACACTTTCATTAATTTTTTTCCGTAATCGCCAGTGCTTGGAATGAAAATCGTTATGAATCTTGTTCACTTCAACCATAGATTGGTGGGCAGCATGGAAGTTCTACAACTTTTCTTTCCCTTGGGAGAGCTGTTTTATACTTTGATAAGGCCTATTCTCCGTGACTGCATCTAGATGTTCTATCGTTATGAATAAGCAGTGAATTTAGTCTTCTCATGTAGGATGGATTATTCTTTCACAATAAATAAATAAATAAATAAATAAATAAATAAATAAATAAATAAATAATAAAAAAAACGTGCCATAATAATTTTCGTTACAATTTTACGATTTCAGTGTAATATATTGTACATTTTCTTTAAGGCTTTACAATCATTCACTCTGCATGGAATTAAAACAAGTAAAAAAAAATAAAGTAGTGGTAACACTAAAAGTAGTCCTCTACAGCTTTACGGATGATCCGTCACTTGCCCCTGTTGACACCAGTCTTGATACTCCTTCCGTACAGCTGTTTCCAAAAATCTCACTAGTGCAGCCGTTCATAGTTAATAAATAAACAACTGTTTATAAATAGAAGTAATTCACTAAATGTTATTTATTGTTTGAGACTTTCTAAAACAATAGCTCTTTTTAATGTTTACTACTTTGTTTTAGGTCTTGGTCCAACGGAAATAGAGAAATCTGCTACAAGAGAAGAAGTTACGCCTGTAACCCAAGAAGCTGGAACGGCACCTAAGTTTAGCAAGTTGTTGACAGATGTTCTAGTATCTGAAGGCGAGAAAGTGGTATTGGAATGTGTTGTTACTGGTGACCCAAAACCTACAGTTAAATGGTTCCTAAATAACCAAGAATTGGCTTCTTCAGAAAGAATACAAGTAAGTGTATATAACAGGATGTGTTTAAAACAGGATCTTCTCCAATTTATTCTCTCATTACTATATCTATGGAGCAAGAAGAGCGAAAGAGAAAGAGAAAAGTGGCTGTCAGTAATATCGACCAAGGACAAACTCAAAGAAAACACCAAAGTATTAGTCTTTGGGATTCGAGTATGAACATCTGAATTGTGACGCGGACACATTGTGCCTATTAAATGAGAAAAGATCAATTTATTAAGTTATCTTACATCTTGTTAATTACCTTCACTTTTGTAACATTTCTCCATTGTTTTTCCGCGCAACCAGATAACTTTCTTCACTTTTCTCTGTACATTTCGTAGTAATTCTTTATCAAGTTTCCGTACTTGCCATATTTCTACCATTTTTGCCGCATTTTTATTTCAGATTATGAACTTTGTTGTCTTTTACGTTCTACTCTGCACGTATCATATAAGTTCTTTCCACTATATTTTAGTTTGGTTGATTAATCTGACCATGTTAAAATTGAGCTGCATTCTTTCTTTGAATTTCTCGAGTACTGGAGACTTAATCCTGAAACCCTTATCCTCAAAATTCAGCTTCTTGAATTTTCTTCATTTACCTTTTCAACTGTTTGCAAAATCAGAACAATCTAACTTTCCTTCTAAATCAAATGAACGCATACACAGCTGATTTGCTTATGTGTGAAATATACACTCTCATTTACTTTTCTTTTTCCTTTTCGTATTTCTTTTCCATTCCTGTCGAGGGGGACAAGAGGTCCTCGAAATATTAGAACTACTTTTCCATGTGTAAATAATGTTAGATTGATAAAGGTAAGGATCCATTATTCTCAGTTTGCAAACAATCAACGATTCTAACCAATACTTCGCAAACAAGTTTCCAGAAGCATGTTTCCCTGTAGCGACATAGCTTTACCAGTCTACAAGAAACTGTTGAAACTTCTGCATTCATTTCTTATAGCAATGAATAGAAATATGTAGATATACGAGGGTAAGTCAAAAATTATCCGCAATATAGCTATAACTTTTCTTACATTGTTGATACTGTCCTCTGTCCTCGTTTATTTTATTGGTAAGTTGTTGTGGTCATGCTGTGAAAGTTTGATCCTGATTCCTCCATTTGTCTTGCTTTTGTTGCAGATAGATCATGGCCGCTCCATTAGAAAGTTTGCATAAAAGAGGAACAACGAGCAGTGATCCGGTTTTGTGCTCGGAAGGTGTATCAGGAACCATGACTAATTTCCAGACGATGTGCCACTTCATCAATAGTCATTCGCCTCTCTAAGACAACCATGTCACGTGCACGCTCAATGTTGTCATCATTTGTGGTCGTAGATGGTGATCCGGCTCCTTCCTCTTGCTTAACACTTGTGCGACCATTTTTGAATTTTTTAATCCATTCGTAGACACTCCATTGCGGCAAGACACTGTTCCCGTATTGTCCTGAAAGTCTTTGGTGGAATGCGGCCCCTGAAACATCTTCCGATTACTAAAACGGATCACTGCTTGTTGTTCCTCTTTGGTGCAAACTTTAATGGAGCGGCCATGATCTGTCTGCAACAAAAGGAAGACAAATGGAGGAATTAGGATCCAACTTTAATAGCATCACTACAACAGCATAAAAATAAAATAAATGAGAACACAGTCAGTAAGAACAACATAGGAAAAGTTATAGTTACATTGCGGATAATTTTTGACTTACCTCGTGTATAAAAGCATGCATGCATGCATATATATATATATATATATATATATATATATATATATATATATATATATATATATATATATATATAATGGTATTATAGAATACTACATGCTATTGAGCATGGCTTTACATTTTTTCATGATATTGTCGTTCTAGTTTATCCAAGACCCAAACAACACTGTAACCTTGACAATTCCTGAGGCGTTGCCAGAAGATAAGGGTGTGTACACAGTGAAGGCAACAAATTCTTTGGGAGAAGCAAAATGTTTCGCTAACCTTATTGTCAAATCAGTACAAACACCGGAAGTAAAACGTAAAACGTTCGAGGAAAAAGCAGCACCAACATTCACAGAACAATTGGAAGATAAAGTTGTATTTTCCAGAGAGCCTGCAAAGTTCGAGTGTGTAGTTACTGGAAAGCCAGTACCTAAGGTGAGTAACGACAAGAAAGTGTATTTTGATTGCTTACATAAAGCTATTTAACTTAATTATTTTATTCTGCTAATTAATGTTTTTGAAATACGTAGTATGCTGAATGCTCTACTTTTATTTGTTTTTGTTCAACGCATGAATAAGAATAGAGATTTCACTAAGAAGTGGGTGGCCAGAATTTTAGAACCCATTTTGCATTTGTTTTCGTCATAACTAATGTCTATTTACCATACTTTTTATATAACAGTAAAATTATTAGTAAGATTATTTTTGTAAGTAATTATTCTGTAATTTTTCTCTTCTTTCTTACTCCTATGAAAACATAGAGATGGATAAACGTTCAGCTGAATACGAATAGGAGGAAATTTATTTTTTATATCCATTGGACAGCAGTGTGCAGTTGAGTGGATGACAATAGAGAACAATGTTTTAATTCACCAAAAATAAATATTCCCTTATTGGTGTAACCATATATATATACCGGGTGTAACAGCTCGTTGTTTACAACACTTGGGAGGTAGGTTTTAGACATTAAAACAAGGAAAAGTGTCTATGTAACACAAAGTCGAATACCGCCTCTATCCGGAGTTAACGGCATCCAAAAATGTGAAGAAATGAACGTCCACTTGGAATTGTGGCAGAACGACAAGTCACAGAACTGCGGCGACAGGCGGCTCACAAAGAAACAGTACGCAGACAATCCAAAAGTGCAGTAATCGGTTGTGTACACCAAGGATGTTATAAAATAGCATCCTTGGTGTACACTGAGGGCGCAAGGGATTCCCCAAAGGAAGAGAGGGATTCCCAACAATTGTCTGTAGGATACATGGGCCAAAATAGGCGAAATGTACGGTTTGGATGCAATACGTACGGCATGCTGTGATAGACGTTGATAGCGTAAGCTGATTCAAGATGACGGACGAAACATGATGTGTGGGGTTGCATACTCACACGAAGGAAGAAAAAAAATGAAATGAAATCTTTGAGTTTTACGTCCCACGGTTACGCCGGTTAGGCTAAAGTAGACGGTGATTATGAGAGATGAGTGAAATGGTGGAATGAAGAAAGTGGGAGGAAACGGGAGAACCCCGAGAAAACCCACGAGCACGGTGTTTGTCCACCACAAAGTTCACTTGGCGGGGCCTGGGATCGAACCCGGGACCCCAAGCACCAGAGGTGAACGCCACGAAGGAAGAAGTATGTGCGTACATCGAGCATGTAATTAACCACATTCGCGGTGATGGCATTACAAATATTGCACACTAAGGTATGCTGATTGAAATAGCAAGAATATTATCAGTTGAGTAAAAACATTTTCCCAGTCGGTACGGCGGCGACATTTTCGCCGATCCCAAGAGGTTCATCCAATATATGGCTCAAGTAGCACTCTTATTGGCCACGTACCGATGACGTCACAAAGTTTCAAGTTAAATCTTTTACTATGCTTTCGTTTCCTTTCGTCCCCTATATTTCCCAGTGGATTATGAAACAAATCCTTTCTTGAAAGCATTCGTAGCAGAATGGAAATACGCTGATGGAATAGGCCGATTTAAACATTAAGAGTTTCGTCTAAAGATAATTAAAATAATAATAATAATAATAAAGTCCTGCAGTTCATGCATTCGAAGGAGAATTATTTTATAACAGATGTTATTCTTAATAACAGATGTGTCTTTATTCATAAGGGTTTCTCGATGCAATTATATCATCAAGTGCGTAAAATGCACGCCAATCTGTGTTGGTGAACTGTACAAGCTAGTTTTGAATCAAATCTGCACAAGGGCAGGGCGAAGCAGGAAGCACAAGCGGGAGATTATAAAGTTAAGTGATAATGTTTAAAGCAGTAGTTCCCAACCGTGGTTACCTGGCGCCTCCTTAAACCCTGTATACTTCTTGCTAACCTCCCTCCCCCTCGCTCATTGGCCATATGTGCTTTTTTGTCTGACACATCTATAATTTCAGATTCAGCATTAAAATCTCAAATCTTCAATAATAATAATAATAATAATAATAATAATAATAATAATAATAATAATAATAATAATAATAATAATAATAATAATAATAATAATAATAATGCAGTAATAACCATATTTTGATATTTAGTTCCCTCGTGGCTATATTATTAGCATAGATGTCTTTGTCGCGGGAGAGCTGAGTTTGATTCCCGGCGAGAACTTATGTAGTTAGGATTTTACGTTAAGCTGCGGCTTCGCGTCTCATATAGCTTTGCTGCAGAACGGGACTCCAAACCTCAAACCACTCACCATGTTTTCATCCGTTTATATTTATTAAGTGTTTAATTACTTAAATATCTCGAATGGGAGTCTAAGAAAGACAAGATATCAAACACGCAACATTGTTAAGTTTATTGATAATTTTATAGTTTATTTCTGTCGTTAGCTTGTGACCCCTCGCTAGTTCTCCAAGTCCCCTCCAGGAGGTTGGCCCTTAGGAACCACTGGTTTAAAGTTTAGGGCGATGTAGAGTTGACCCTAGTATATTCGTTCTAAAGAAAAACAGGGTTAAATTTACACTGTCTGGAACTATCTCGTAGCTATATCGTTAACGCACCTGTCTCCGCATTGGAGATCCGGATTCAATTCCCGGCGTAATCTCATGTGGTTTGGATTCCACGTGAAACAATAAGTTCATGTCTCATTATAACCTTGGTTTTGAAAGGGACGCTAAACTCCAACGAAATGTAATGCAATTTACATTGTATGCTCAAGTTGGTGGGCATTTCTCGTGAAATTGAACCTAGCATGGCTTATCTATAACGACACTACAACGCTATTTGCCGCAAAATACTTGTAAATCAGATCTGCTTTTGGATGCAAATCAAGACGAACTGGAGCTTGTAATGTAAAGTTAATTTGAGAACCATTTTTATACATGGTAAAGTAACAAGGCCAAAAACTTTTTAGTTTTGCATCATCAAGTCAGTGGAACCCAAGTTATATATGTAAATCTGAAATCAAAAGAAGGTGTTGCATTACAAAATGCACGATTTCTGCAAAAGCCAGTGTATTCATTGTGAGCACAATTAGCTAATATGTGATCTAATAAAAATGTTAAAATTGTAGACTCTAACAACATTCGTGTGTAGTGGGTATTTTAAAACTTTTATTTGGACTGAGACTTATTTAAGTATAATATATTTGTACTGCATAAAAAGTGAACATAAATCAAAATGCAATGTATTTCACAAATAATAATATTGATAATCTCCTCTCTCTGTTTTTAAATGCGCGCACACACACACCAAACAGAGAAATGAAAGCAACAAGCATAGTAACAAATTGAACTTGGATCTTTGTGTCGTCATCGGTACGTGGTCAATAAGAGTGCTACTTCAGCCATGTATTGAATGAACCTCTTGGGATCGGCGAAAATGCACTCCGGCGTTTGGTATCTTCCGGCAGTCACTCTGACCAGGGTTTTGCAGTGTTTCAATCACGAGGCAATGTCAGGACAACACCTTTCCTGCATGGCTGTCCCCTTTCCAACCTCGGCATCGTCAAGTTGCTGCAATGTCATAAAGAGCGTTTAAATAAATGAGAGCGACCTACCGTCACCTTTCATAGCCAGTTCGTGGGTAAATATGGGGACATATGCATGATGTCAGGTAACTTCATCAGGTATAAGACGTACATGCTGGAAGGAACACTATCATTTTCAATGTACGAGTTATACATACGTTGGGAAGGAAGGGGGGGGGGGCGATAGGCGACTGAGTGGTACCAACCCACATACGAGCATCGAACAGAAAAAAACAAAGAACAGTGCTTTGTTTCCCATTTGTCTCAAGCACACCAAAGGCAAAGAAGGTTTGTAGGTAATCCGCTAGAGGTCTTAACAAGCTAGTTTTGTGGGACGCTTGCAGTGCTTCGCTTTCCAGGCAGTGTTTATACGGTAGACTGCAAGTTACATCAAATTACGTTCCTGAGTTAAAGTGGACAGTTGTGGAACGTGTGATTTGAAAGAATACAGCAACTGGAAGATACTTCTGCTGTTAAACTGAGGTAGTTATTTGTATGTGATACCACGTTGTGGCCAGGATGGCACATTTCTCAATATCCGAGCTGGCTGATATGCACTCCTTTTATAGGGAGGCAAGGGGTAATAGCCGAGAGACGAGACAGTTGTAAAGTGATAGGTTCCCTAATCGACAAATACCGTCGTACGTCTTTTTCCAACGGCTCGATATTCGTCTTCGAGAAACAGGATCTCTGAGACCCCAAATGGATATTGGACGAATCCGAGATGTGCGAACTGTTAGGTTTGAAGAAGAAGTTGTTGCGGCAATTCAGGCCCGTCCCCAATCCAGCACACGTGGTATAGCCCAGACACTACACGCGAGTCATATGAGTGTGTAGTGCGTTCTCCATGACGAAGCTAGGCACCCATTCAAGTTGAAGAAAGTATATGAGCTATTGTCAGAAGACTTTCCCCGCCGTGTGGACTTTTACTAATGGTACTTACGTCATTCTGAACTTTCCAACTGTGATTTTGCGGACCGACGAAGCAGTATTTACCAAGACGGCTGTGTTCAACAGTCGTGTGTGGGATGTGGAAAATCGGTGTACACAACTGATTATTGGGTGGTGTTGTTTGCCACGACTCGATTTTCGTGTTGCTTGCCACGATTTTACTACACTATTTACATTCCGATCTTATCATATCTCATTATCGTGAAAATTCACACACACACCTGGAGTAAAAGGAAGGGATACCAGGCACCTCTGTTTTTGATCCTCTGGAACAAGTGGTTCTAGAATCACTGCTATTTCTTCTTTACATGTATGATCTACCTTTCTTTCTGTCTTTACCATCAACAAACATTCTTCTCTTTGCTGATGATGGTAAAATTTTCCAAAAACTCTCTACCATAGATGATGCTCTATGACTTCAACAAATTCTTATTACACTTACTAACTGGTGTGCGACTTGAAATTTAAAACTAAACCCTCAAAAATGTTGTACTCTTAGGTTTTTTTTTTCGAAGAAAAATAAAATTTATCACAGAAATTGTATTAATAACAGTCCTATCGAAAGAGTCGCGACACATAAAGACCTCGGAGTATTATTTGATGAGAAACTTACATTTGCTGATCATATCACCTTTACTGTTAAGAGAACTATGAAAATACTGGGTATTCTTTACAGATTTACTGAAATTCGCGATCTCAAAATACTCAGTATTTTCTTCAAAGCTTTTGTATCTCCTGAAATCGAATATTGCTCACCGATATGGAATATGGCCTGTGTTTCAAACTTATCCCGTTTTGATTCTGTCCTTAACTTTTTTCTTGCCATTGTCAAACAGAGTTCCTTCAGTGGTAGTCTTAATAAAACAGAACTCCTAAACAAACTCAATATTCAGACTCCACTTACTCGACGTATGGTGTCGGACTTGCTGTTTCTCCATAAAATTATCAATGGAAAAATTAACTCCGAATTGTTGGTCTCTGTTCGAAATTTTCGTGTACCTTCTCGCCTTACTCGCAGTCATTTGTTATTTACACATGTAAAACCCAGATTATCAATTATACAACGTTCCTTATACTTCAGGCAGGCATCATTATATAATAGTTTGTTGTCAGATATTGATATTTTTAACTCTCAAAATCATTTTAAAAACAAGTTAAAGTCTCTGTAAATATGGTACATATTCTAGGTACTGTGTATATATAATTGTATTTTTTATTATTTTTATTTTTTAAAGTATTTTCTTCTTTCTTTTTTGTTATTTCTTATTTACTTTGTTACATTGTTTCAGTATAAAATGGACATTGACCTGTATCTGAAACATTTATAAATAAATAAAAAAAATAAAATAAATAAATGTTTTCGCCTTTGGGACGAGAGAGGTCTCATTAAACTCGCTGCTGAAAAAGAACATTAAGCTCCAAACAAATGAACACAAAACATCATTAATATCACAAGAGCTTAATAAATTGATATAATTGCATTTTCTCTTTTAACAGAATTCTTAATATCATCTCCTCTTATATAATGTTGTGTTTTCCGTTATGCTGCACGATGAAAGATCTGGGTTTTATATACTTAAGAAAAATGAAATGAAATATTTCAGTTTTACGTCCCACGATTATACCGTGTAAGCTAAAGGATATGGTAATGATGAGAATGAATGAAAAGTAATATAATGAAGAAAGTGGAGAAAACTCACGCACACGGTATTTGTCCACCACAAAACCCGAACTTGCGCGAGCTGAATATGCTTTACCATCACTGAGCCAACTTTACCCGTATGTGATTAAGATATACTATATATTGCATTAAAATTAAATATTGCATCTTCCTTCAGCATCTTCACAAGGCCAAATGTGTGCGGAGAGGCTCTGGATATTTTGCTTAATCGGTTATGCCAATCCTTCTACGGCGTTATTTGTTCGATGCCTCTGACTGCTACAATTCCAACTTCCTGGAGGAAGATTTAGGTTTTCCAGCCATTGCTTCTAACGTAATCGTTGAAAGCCTCAACCTTTTGTCCGATTGGGCAGTCCTCCATGATCAACCAACCATCAGAGATATGTTCTACTGGTACTAGTACCAGTGCTGCACACATCCGAACATGACGGCGCACTTCCTCATTCTTAAGGTAGTCATCGACTAGACCTACTCCGTACTTTCCACCAGATGCTCGGGTTGAAATGGTAGTTGCACGTACGCTAACCGCTTAGCCACAAGAGAACTCTCTGTGTGGGCTTGAAAATAGCCAAGTAACAATACGAAAGTCACTGCATTTTTGGATTATCAATAGACTAGGTTTCCTTCCTCTCACCAAAGGTGTTTAAAAGATGGCTAAATCCATATTTTTAAATCTAATTTTGTTTCATTTGACCTCTAGAAAGGTTATAAAATATTAATATATATATTATATATATATCGCGCCCCCTCCGCAAGGTTCTGGTCTCCATTTGTCGGGATTGCTACCCCCTTATGGGTGACATCCAGAAGTCCTAAACGGCAGAAGTCCTAAAAATATAGGCACTAGACTTAAATTCTAGTACTTCTGCAATTAGGACTTCTGCAGTTTAGGATTTATGCAGTTTAGGACTTGTGCCGCGATATGATTTTTAGGACTTCTGCCTTTTAGGACTTGTGCCGTTTAGGTCTTGTCCCTTTTTCATTCACTTGCTTTAGTTCTGAAATTCGCCACCACCACACGAAATTGGGACGATGCAGCAACTAGTTGGCAATAATGTTACGAACGTAGCTAATTCCAACAGTAACAGCTATATTTGTACTATTAAGATTATTATTATCACTATCTGTTCTGCACTTATTCACGAATTACATAATACAACCTATTTCATTCTAAGAATTAATTACATAATTAGTTAAGAAATTCGTTTCTTTCGAATGGAGATACGAGAATCCCAAGACAAATTCTAATGCTAATCTTATTTGCTTTAACGTGTCTGCAGCATCTATACATACAACGTATTTCGCTAGCAGGAAAAATAGTTAAAGCAACATCTTTTAATTTTACTTTTTAGTTTTCTGATAAAAATACCTCTTTATTATTTGTATATTTTTCGAAGAACTTATAAAGAGAGAGGATTTTCCTTACATATACACACATACACCGCATAAGTGCGTAAATTTGAGCAGCGACAAATATATTAAAGAATTTAACATGTGAAACTCCCGTTCGTTATTCTTAAAGACTAGCAGAATAGCTGTTCTTCACACGGGGAGAATAGTTTCATTTTCGGTATAAGGAGCATCAAAACTGTCACCAGTGAACTTAGGGACCCCAAAACTATGAGTTTGACACTAGTATCAGTCATTTTCACTTACTATTACATGTCATCCTCTCCCTTTAGGAGTATATAATAATGGGGGCAGAATTTGGATTTAAACGGCATCGGAAGAGTCATTGTTCATCTCAGCCACCCAGAAAAGTATGGATTCGACATTGATGTCGACCATTTTTATACACACACATCTTCTCCCCCCACAAGCTGCGGTGCTGAATTTGGATTTAAATGTCATCGGAAGTGTCACTGTTCATCTCAGGACCCCAAAAACCATGAATTCAACACTAGTATCGGTCATTCTGGATCATTTTTTATATATCACCCCCTTCCCCCTCCCTAAAGTTTCGGCGTTGAATTTGGATTTAAACTGCATCGGAAATGTTACTGTTCATCTCAGTGGCCCTGAAAACTATAGATTAACACTAATATCGATTATTTTGCATCATTTTAATATACCTCCCCCTCCCTCAACTTGCGGGGATAAATTTAAATTTTTTAAACGGCATCGAAAGTGTCACTGTTCACATCAGCGACCTCGAAAATTATGGATTCACACAAATTTCGATTATTTTTAATCATTTTTATATACCTCCCTCAATTTGCGGGAGTAAATTTGAATTTAAACGGCATCGAAAGTGTCACTGTTCACCTCAGCGATCCCAAAAACTATGGATTCACACTAATATAAATTATTTTGCATCATTTTTATGTACCTCCCTCAATTTGCGGGAGTAAATTTGAATTTAAACGGCATCGAAAGTGTAACTGTTCACCTCAGCGACCGCAAAAACTATGGATTCGACACTTATAGCGGTCATTTTCGATCATTTTATACATCTTCCTCTCCTTCCCCCAAGTTGCAGTGCTGAATTAGAATTTAAGCTTAATCGGAAATGTCAGTGTTCATCTCAGCAACCCCGAAAACTATGGGTTTGACACTAAGATCGATAATTTTTAATATATATCCGCACTTCCTTCCTCCAAGTTGCACCTTCAAAGTGAAATGATAAAACTATCTCAGGCCCGAACGTCATCTATGTTGAAAGTTTTTGTCGAGATCAGTCTGGTGGTTCAAGTGTTGTTAAGTTACAAATATAGTTACTTTCATTAGTGTAGTTAGTTACATTCTAGTATACTTTCATTTATATATATATATATTTATAAAAAAAACTCAGCTATTGCTTCTGCACTATTTCAATGGTTCGTACTTTAATACATCCCTTCCTCAACCATGGTTGCGGAATTGATTAAACGTAATGTTCTTGTATTAAATAAATTTATTTTAAATATATTTTTCTCATTAATTTCAATTAAGTTGCTTTTCAAAGATCCTCTAAAATTTCAGTGACACACTATGGGCTATAAGCCATCAACTTCTATGGCCACCCTGCTACAAACTACAGACTTAAATATTCGATAAAGCATTTTAGTAGTAAGTAGTTAACAATACCAATATGAACGTATTTAATTCCAACGGTAACAACTATATTAGTAACACTAAAATTATTATTAATAATGATAACGAGTAAGGAGTAGTTAATTACGAGTATGACAATTATTTGCTACAGAAAGACTTCTGTACAAGAAATATATGTGTAAAAATAACTTACTCCAAAACAACATGAGGAAAGCAAAATTTGTGACGTACATAACTAAAACACAATATTATGTTACTAATATGAGGTCAATGGTGTGGAAATAGAGAAAAACAGACATTATGAAAGATCTGGGAATCACATTTGGTAGGAAGTTAAAATTTTGTCAACATAGAAATATATCATGGAAAGAGTAAGAAAGGACAAGAGGCTTCATTTATTTATTTATTTATTATTTCAGAACGATAAAATATGTATTTATACAAATAACTTGTAAGAATTAAGGTTCTGTAATATGAAGCAGTATATTTAAAACTTTGACTAACAGATTGGCAGTATTCTTCTTACGGACGCGATGGTAGCGCCACAAGAGATTTTTAGGACTTCTGCGGTTTAGGACTTCTGCCCTTTAGGACTTGTGCCTTTTAGGATTTGTGCCGTAAAATGATTTTTAGGACTTCTGCCGTTTAGGACTTGTGCCTTTTAGGACTTCTGCCTTTTAAGACTTCTGCCATTTAGGACTTGTGCCGCGAGATAAGTTTTAGGACTTGTGCATTTTAGGTCTAATGCCGTTTAGGTCTTGTGCCTTTTAGGACTTCTGCCGCGTCCCCATCCTGACGATATGCCGAGATTTAATGTTGGCTACACAGTCGAACACAAACAAATTGTACGTCATGTCAATTTTGAAAATGCATTTGGAGATTTTCTAAGCGAACAAATTATTATCTTGAGTGTTGCACTCACCTTGAATAAATTTAACTCTGGTGTTAACAGCCGATAGCGCAGTAACCCAATAACGTGTTCGGGACAGTTTGTATTGTATGTAGTCTGTTTATTAATATAATAGATTTGAGTGTTGTAATGTGGTCGTCTGGCAACCCTCAGCTTATGAGTCGATTTTGTATAAATCTTCATGCTTGTGATATATGATACGCCAGAGTGAACAATACCGTGGCAAACAACACCAAAATCGACTCGCGGCAAACAACACGTAATCGATTACTGCACCTTTAGATTCTCTGTGTACTGTTTCTTTGTGAGCCGTCTGTCACCGCAGTTGTATGACTCGTCGTTTTGTCACAATTCAAAGTGGAAGTTCATTTCTTCAGACTATCGGATGCCCGTAACTGCAAATAGATGTGCTATTCGACTTTGTGTTACATAAGACACTTTTCCTTGTTTTCATGTCTAGAACCATCCCCCAAGTGTTGTAAACAACGAGCTGTTACACCCTATATATATATATATATATATATACAATAATATAATAATACAATATCTGCATCGTAACCTTAAAGAAAATATTTTTATACTTGCTCTGCTCTGCTCGTATGCCGCGTAGTATCATGTAGCTTAATTCGCCGTAGCAAATTAAACGTTTGAAAAAAGTAAGTTACATTCCAAACTTCGGTTATATTAAGCTTACACAGGTTTGATAGACTTTATACTTGATTCTATGAGTACTTCGTTGCAGTTCGAGTTCCTATAAGAAGAATGTTCACGTTCAGATAAATGTTTTACTTTTTGATAGAAATTTGAGTGGAAACCGTCACAAAATCTTTGCTGCAAGCTTATCAATCGTGTTTCCGTCTTTCTATACTTGAATATGGTCAAGAGATGCAAGAATAATTGCAAAATTTTATACCAAGCAGCCCGTAAATATAGTTAGTTTTTTCTTAAATATTTTTGGTACTTATTATAATGATGTAAAACTAAATATATGGTTAAGAAATTCCAGTTAATCGCAGCAGATACGTAAACTCACCCCATTATTGTCTAGAAAACACAGAATTGTTGTTACTCGTCAGCTTAAGATGTTGCTTCATGTTATCCTACTATTCTCTCGTTAACCAAAGATTCCCTTCTCATAGGTTTCCAATTAGAACTCCATACCACCTCTACATATTCTACATGCAAGACATATCCTGTTCCTCTTTGCCACCTTGATCCTTTATATATAATCTTCAGTGGCATGTACCCATTGCAAAGCTCTACAGCTCTACATTGTGTAACTTGCTGCATACACCCGTTTCCTTATCTGTTTTTGAACTAAATATCTTTCACAAAATTCGTTTTTCAGAAACCCTCAATCTCTGCTTTGTCGATTTAGCGTTCAACTTTCACGCCCATAGAAAGTATTTTGAGTTGAATTGCGATTTATAAATTTTTACATTTAATTTCATTGGTAGTATTCGCGGCTATAAAAGAATTTTAATTGTGTAGTAAATGTATTTTTTACTGTTATGCTGTATTTTTTACTGTTATGCTGATGATAGCGCTGAATTAGACTTAAAATATCAAGTGTTGATTGACGGATATTTTTTACAGTACTTGTTGGTGATAGTGATTCTTAATTTCTAGGTTCAATGGCTTCTAAATGATAAAGCTGTATCGGAAATAGAATTTAATGTTACATCAATCGGACATAGGCACATTCTAACGATTCCAGAAACCAATGTACTACATAGCGGGAAAATTACATGTGTTGCAGAAAATGATGTTGGAAAGGCAACATGCTCTGGAACACTGACAGTCAAAGGTGAGTAATGTTATCTGTCTTTTCCCGAAGTTGTATTCAATTCTTGAGTTCAATAGAAATCCTGCTCCGAAGTCTACTTAAAGGTGGTAATTACCGGTTTTGTAATTGTAGAACCCTCCAAGATCAGAACTTTGCTATCATTTCTTCCTGTACGTTTCCAAGTTGAACTTTAGAATACGAAACGTAAAAGGCACCAAAATTGTAAACCTTTACAATGGTGTATCTATAAAGGAAACACAGTGGAAAACCTGTAAGGATTTTTAGATAGTAAGCATTGTACCTAGACTAACAGAAACTCTAAGTCCGAAATGCACTTTTCAATTGTTTTTAAATACACTGTTTTCGTTGTTTTGTGATTAACATAGCTGTTCATTCAACCTGACCTATATAAAAATGAATGTCAAAATTAAGTGCTGTCAGTATTACTATCGGTAAATTAGGAAAGATTTCAAATTGAATTTAAGAAGAGAAAGAAACAATTGAAGTGTAGTTCAGGAAGAATCATGTCCTTGTATAAAATTTGTTAACATAATATTCAAAACTCAAAACCTTGTTTTATTACGAAAATTTGTATGATGTCAACTTTCTTCGCTTAGCAATTGTCCCTCTTTCATTACTAACTTATTAATGTCTCAAGATTCAAACAATATCTTGTTAACTGGATTACGTGAAATAGTGGCTAAATATGCGATAATCATGCCTGTTGTTCTGTATGGTTGCGAAACATGGTCGCTTACTCTGAGGGAAGAACATAGACTGAAAGTATTTGAGAACAGGATCCTGAGAAGAATATTCGGACCCAAGAGGAACGAGAATGGGGAATGGCGGAAGCTTCATAACGAGGAACTACATAGTTTATACGGTTTACCCAACATTGTTAGGGTCGTCAAGTCTAGGAGGCTTAGGTGGGCAGGTCATGTAGCTAGAATGGAAGAAAGTAGAAACGCTTTCAAAGTCTTGACTGGTAGACCCATAGGAAAACGACCATTAGGAAGACCTAGCGCAGATGGGAGGATAATATTAAGATGGATCTCGCAGAGATAGGAATACAAAGTAGAAACTGGATCCAATTAGCTAAGGATAGAAGTCAGTGGAGAGCTTTTGTGAACGCGGCACTGAACCTCCGGGTTCCATAGGCCATAGAGTTAGTTAGTTAGTTAGTTAGTGGCTAAATATGAACAAATATACCACTATTGATATCACTAGTTCCAAGAGAAATGAATTACTGATCTTGAGTAGATTAGAAGAGAAATCAAAAAATTTCCATATCATGCACTTTTAATTATTATTTGCGTCTTAACATTATGTAAGGCAAGACAGCTACAACAAATGCAATTTTCGTTATGTGATGTGTTTCATTTCTTTTTCAGAGCCATCTTTAGATACGGTTAGAAGCTTGAGTGATGTACATTTAGAACATCGAACAGAATCTTTCACGTCAAAGAGGGCAGTTTTTATGCAATCTAGTCATATTACAAATATATCATCTACAGAGTTGGAACCACATATCGAAAAACATAGTTTCTCTGAGGAATCACAAAAATTGTACGAGAAAGTTGGCCAGAAACCAGCTCAAGAGGTAAGTTTGAAGTGATATACCAAACAGAATTGATCATATAAGCTTGTTCTCCCTTAGCGAGACGATAGCGGATAGCTGGCGGACCGCCTTCGACCTCGACTCCTGCTATCTTAACGAAATTATACTTATACCGCCAGTGATCCCGCTTTGAATCCGCAACTACCCGCCAATACTCTCTGTGAAAAATATATCCACAAAACTAAATATTAAAAAAAAAAAAAAAAAATCCCTAAGGGTAGTTTGAATCACTGACCCTTTGACCAGTGTGTTTGTAGATATAACAATTGAAAATTTCCATCTCAAATAAAAATATTCTGTTATTTCCCGGATTTATAATCCATGTAACTTTTTACACGGTTGGGAATTATGTCTCGATCTCTTTACCAAAATCAGTTTCAACATTTCTATTCCCTATTAACTGTAAACAAAAAAATTCATCTGCCGAGTCCAAATTTAATGCAGCACCCTTAAATGTACAGCTACACCCTACAGAACGAACTTAAACAAACTTTAATGCCAGAAATATTACATAATATGCGTGAAGACATGTGAATAATAATTAGGATTAGGATTTTAGATTTCTGGGCTTTCGGCATCTATGGCCATGTTAGCCCGTCATGTATGAGAGATGACGTCCCTCGGCGAGCACACTATGCGAGGAAAGGGAAGGAAGAAATGATTGGGAAAGGAAGGAAAAGGCCTGGGACCATAAGGTAGGTACCACCCCGGCATTTGCTTGGTGTGATTGAGGAAAACCCAGGAAAACCTCATTCAGGATGGCTGGCCTGGAAAAGATTTTTAAAACTTTTTCGACCGAGTGCCCCCACCGGGACCGCTCGCACCGAAGGCGAGAGCGTTTGAATAATAATTGACAAAAGCAAAGTGATCATGGCCGACCGAAGCTTTAGGAACAATTTGGCAAAGCAGGGTGCGGTCCACTGTCATAGTCCCGCTTCCTGATCGGAAAAGACTAATCGCACTCTATCTGGCTTCGTTCCGAATATGAAATCGAGTCGTACCAGCGACACCAACCCAAATATCAAGATTAATCCGAATGTGCTCACACCTATCGCCGTTGTAGATGGAGGACCGAAAGTGCGGGCGGCATCTGCTAATGGGGTTATTATTTTGTTTTCTATTGAGATCTCTTTTTTGTTCGTTGTACTCTTCTAATAAATTATGTTAAGAATGAATAGAATTAAGATTCGCGTGCTGTAGAAAGTAGAAAACTATTCTGATATTCTTATTTAAAAAGGAAACTCTCTCTTACCGGCACTTCTTAAAATCGATTTAGGATTTAGGATTTAGATTTGTGGGCTGTCGGCATCTAAGGCCATTTAGCCCTTCACGATTTGAGGGATGACGTCCCTCGGCGAGCACACAATCCGGGGAAAGGGAAGGAAGAAAGGATTGGGAAAGGAAGGAAGCGGCCTGGGACCTATAAGTTAGATACCACCCCGGCATTTGCCTGGTGTGAATAAGGAAAACCCAGGAAAACCTCATTCAGGGTGGCTGGCCTGAAAAAGCTGTTACACTTTTTCGACCGAGTGACCCCACCGGGAATTCTTAAAATCGAATTTGTAATATATTGTCAGATAGTGGATTCATTTCAGACAGAGATGTAATATAGTACATTATCTTGAAGAATCAATAATGTGATAAGGTAATCACAAATGTATAGATACCAAGAAAAATGAGTATACATCCTCTACATAGTCAGTAACCTCGTAACAAATTGACCAATTGAAATATAATTTTCACTACTCATAGAGAATTACGCTCTCTGCGTTAAAAAGATCCATATATATATATATATATATATATATATATATATAAATTAATGCACATACTTACTGATTCACTCATTATCAGATCTAAAAAACTATTGGGCGTACAAACTAAAAATTTTATACAAATGTTCTTCTTAAGCCCTAGCTGTAAATATGACGAGGTTATGAAATGGATATAAATTCACTAAAACCAACTAATCTAACACTTAAAAATACTCACACTCAAATACAATTTTGAGGCCGCGGTGGCTCAGTGATACAGCGTTCACCTATGGTGCATGGAGCCCTTGATTCTATCCTAGTTCCGCCAAATGTACTTTGTGGTGGACAAACACCATGTGCGTGGGTTTTCTCGGGGTTCTCCAGTTTCATTCCACCGTTTCGTTCACTTCTCATCATCACCGTCTTCTTTAGCCTAGCCGTCGGATGTAAAACTTAAAGATTTTCAAATACAATATCCTACCAGTGCGTTTATTCATGTAGACTGGAAACATGTACGAAAGTTTCTTCTGGGCTTCCATCAAATTTTTTGATTGCTTACCACAAGCCATTAAACCAAATTAATGCGTTAATAAACTGAAGACATCAATTAAGATAGGAGAGTTCTGTTAAATGGTGCATATTATTCTGCCCATCAGTTTCTTAGTGAAGAAAATAAACAGTAGTTCTGAGACAACTATTGCAATTATTATTTGTTTTACTTAATGCCATTCACATAAATAATGCTTTTATATCAGTGTTCCTACTGATCAGGGAAATCAGGGAATTTGATGCAGGTCAGGGAAGCTCAGGGAAAAAAGACTGGAAATCAGGAAAAGTCAGGGAAATTTTATAAAATATATTTTTTCTAACATTAATGATACACAAATTTAAGCTTAGCCAACCAATAATGATCACAGTATGGAACGTTAATCAGATTTTTATGGGTGATAAGTGGAATGTACGTATGAGCAATTGATTATTGTTTGTGTGTATAGAATAAATGTTCTCATAAATAAATATTCACCGTTATTTATTCCTTATTTATATGTCAGCGTCATCCGACACCTGTCATGAAAGTAAGCGAATTTCCTGCCAAAGCTCAGGGAGAAGTCAGGGAAATAGGTTTCTCCAAATCAGTATGAACCCTGTACATCAATTGTTCTATCTGTAAACTTAATATGTACTAACCTGGTTAATATTTTCTGACATGTTCCGGACTAAAATGCAATTTGCTCACGTATTTGATACGCTAAACGCAATAAATGCAATACAATAAGGAGATCGGGACTTTAACACTCTTTCGCCGCTCACCAGAACTTCCAGATTTTTGTTCGTATGAACCTGAAGTTTTGTACAACTGTTTTCCTTAAACCCTAAGTTGTGACCAAATCCTTTTTCAGTATAATTGTTTCACACTATCATTGTAAGAATCACAAAAGACACAGTTTGAATACCTAAAACAACTAACTTTAGAAGGCATAAAATTAAATAAGAATTGTTTGTGCCTTGTACCTATTCATATGGAAGAAATCAAATTTATCATTCAAGATCTTGAGAATAAAAAATCATATTATCTAAAGGAGATAACAGATTATATCATCAAAAATTGAGCTGATGAACTAGTCACACCAGTTACTCATTTAATTAATCTTTCGCTAAGCACGGGCATTTTCCGCATAAATTAAAGCTTGCAAAGTAATGTCTGTAAACAAAAAAAAAAAAAAAAAAAAAAATTAAAAAAGAAAAACCTTCTGCTTTACGAGATTATGTCCAAAACATATATATCTAATTTCAGAATAAAATCAATGCATTAGGTTTATTCTCAGACTTAAGAGAAAACTGCTGGTCATAATAAGTTATTTAAATATGACATTAGAGAAGTTGCTCTCAAATGGTTTGTTTCACAGTTGTTCGAATCATAACAAATCGTGCACATTTCTCATTGAGGCAAACTAATTTCCTAATTTAATTTATAATCACTTACCTAGATAGAAAAGAAATATAATAAGGAGCGCGGCAAAAGAATGTACTATAGTCTGCGTCACCCGAATTGGCGTGTGGCATAAGCTAAGATCGCAGTGCGATGGAATCTAAGCATTCATAATTGTCCACAAATACGAACAAAGTCAATTATGAGTGATTAGATTCCTCCCTAAAGGTTTAGTAACAGCGCACTGCGATCTTATTGGCTGATGCCACACGCCAATTCGTGGGACGCGGAGTATAGAGACGTTGTGTTACCTACCGTCTCCCTTGGGTACTGGCTCCTAGAATAGTCCCTAAAGAAACAGTCGATAACAATCTGGTTCAGAGCTCATGTCCTGTTTAAACCCAAATTAGCAACAATATAAGTGATACGACATAGGTAGCCTCAGTGGTTCGGAAATTCAGGTTTAACTGTATTTTACTTTTGTACACACGTATGCGTATATACGACTGGCAAGCTGATGACTCCATAAGTATTCGCGCGCACACAAATAAAAAAAGATAAAATTACCTTGAACGAATTCCTATTTATTGAATGTATGCGTATGTATATGTGGTAAAAGAAAGGATACTGATAACACACAAATTTTCAGTTGATACAACATGAATGCTTGAGCGAACAACACTGTGCACACACTTCAGAAATATGAAACACTTAGCATGACAAGAAAAAAGAAACACAAGTTATATGTATAGCAAACGAAAGAACTTAGAATATAGCCCTTATGGTTATTCCTTTTATCACATTCACTAATACACTATTTACGTCGAAGTTAGGCTTTCACTGTAAAACGGGGGCAATGAGTATGGGGATTGGGGAGAGCACCAGTTTCCAGCGAGGTTTTGTAGTTCCAAGAATGACGCTCTTTATAAAATTATATAAGAAATATTTTGTTCACTTTTTCTGTTGAATCTGTGGTTGTAATCATACAAAAAATTTAATACTTAGTCGTAGTCATCTGCATACTAGAACATAAATAAGTTCGTCCAACGTAGGCTTTAACGTGCTTCACCCTATTAACACCAAGCGCGAATTCCTCGCTTCTGCCAGCACTCAGGAAAATCCCGGCACAATGTCTCTGGTTGGCACTGTCGTTTTTTAGATTTACTGTGAGAAATTCACAAGCTTATATATTCATACTTGATGCAAATATAGTTGCGGTATATTCAGTAGTTCTGGTAATACGTCTTTTATTTTCGTGAGAACGAAGAACTCGAAATTGAAATTAGATAAGTGTTGCAGACTAACTTTAAGAATTCAGTCTATATCTGATGGATACTTCACATGATAGTTCAATACAAAGCATTTTAATAAAAAAGAATACAGATTAGCAATTGTGGAGATTGACCATTCTGTGCGGAACTCACACAGATTACAAGCACAGTTCCCACCACAATCAAGACATTAAAGCGTCGCTGTGTCTGGCTCGCACCTGTCTGCAATGTAACAATTTCGTATCTAAAAAAAATTCCCAAGTGTTGATAATCATTCATACGAAAAGTATATACAAAACAGTCTTAGTAGCCAAAATCATGTGTTGATAACTTCACTCAAGAAAAGAAAAAAGTTTGCTGTTTCGAAGCATTCTGCGAATGACATAAGCATTTAGTTCAGTAAAGAATGATTTCTTTGTTTTATTGACGGTGCCAGTCTGTCTAGAGAACATCTGTGTGCAATAAAAGTAGTAGTTTCTCACCGGCTCTAAAGCGTTCAGAGCAAAGCAAGAAAATAACTTCCGTTCACATGAATAAAATATTAATTTTGCATGATGATTAAAAATCGGCGAAAATATACAGTTTGTCCAAGTAGTGAGTTGTTATGGCCGACCTGACGGTCATGATTGCTTTTCTTCCTACATATAAATGATTCTCCCAATTTCGTGGGGACCGTCCATATGACAGTTTTTGCAGATAATACGACCTATTATTTGCTCGAGAAGATACTAATATAGTACAACAACATGTTTACAAAACTCTAAATGATCATTTTTTTTTTTTTTTTTTTTTTTTAGGCGGAGAACTTTAAACTGGCTACATTGTTTACTGTAACAGCTGATATTACAGTTTTTGTTGTTTTGAGGTTAGTTTGGTTTGGCCATTCATCATGAATAGACACACCGGAACAATGTTCGTAAATTGTGCAAATTTATTTTGAAAACCATGGTTCAATTCGACAAACTCATCGGACATTACGTGCATTTTACTGTGATTAATTCGAGAAACTATGGATCGTTTTCGCAATACGTTTACTCTGAACGATAATATGCATCCCGTAAGACATCGTCAGTGCGGACACAAGAAGTGGTTGATGGTGTAATGCGTAGTGTAGATGATGATCCAAATGTGTCAATTCGACTTCGTGCTCAACAATTAAACTTGTGTCCAGCCACTTTATGGAAAATTTTGTGTACAGACCGTGGTTTAAGTGCTTACAAGATTCAACTGGTACAGGAATTAAAGCCACACAATAATCGTTCGTGCCGTACGATTAATTTCACGAAATGGACCTGTTGTTCGTGCGATTTGGCGCCATTAGATTATTTTTTCTGGGGATATGTAAAGTTGCATGTCTATGCCGAGAAACCAGAAACAATTAAGCACTTGGAAGCCAATATTCGACGCGTTATTGCCGAAATACAGACTGATTTACTGCGAAGAGTGTGTGAAAAATTGACCTCCAGATTACGTCATGTACGCGCCAGCCGCGGTGGCCACATGCCCAAAATCATAATTAGACATTAATGCCATAGAAACGACTGTCAATTACTGTGCCAATTTCATGGATATTAAAAACATTTTTCTGTGTTTTATTTCAACATATTCTCCGCCTTAAGAAAAACCTTTACAAAGATGGTTTGAGGAAAACAGATTCGGACGAAATGAACCAAAAGCAAAATATGTACTTTTTAACTTCTGAATGAGAAAATAATAAAATAAACTTCAGCATAGGAATTTAAATTCTACATAGAGATATCACAGACAAATTTTTACGTGTATTACCAGATCTAAATTTCAAATATGTTGAAGACATAAATCAACTTTATAAAAATTAGCACAACATACTCTTCAATTCGTTCATTAATTGATAGAAGGACAATGCATGCAACTAAAATACTATATTATGCGGTGGCATCTCATATAACACATGGGATTATGTTACTGGGTAATATTACAAGATCACGTGAATCATTCATTATAAAAGAACATTATCAGAACTATTCACGAAATAATTAGAAGCGGTATCGTAAATCGTGATTTAGAAAACCAAATGTACTAAATCTACCATCACATACATATTGGACTATGTAGTGTACGTAGAACAAAATTAAGAAATATACAAAATTGTAAATTAACTAAAGAAAGAAGTTTCCTTGTGGCTATATAGGGAGCATACGCGTCTTTGGTACAGAGATTTGGATTCGATTCCCGATGGGAGCTAGTGTGGTTCGGATCCTATGTTAAGCTGAAAGTCTACGTCTCATATATAGCCTCGTTGCTCAAAGGGACACTTAATCTAAATGAACTAAAGAAAATATGTTCTTTCACGTAAACTGGAAACATGTTCGAAAGTTCCTTCTGGACATCAACTAAATTCTTTAAACAGTTACCAAACGCCATTAAATTGAATCAAAACGTTAATAGACTCAAGATAGCAGTTTGAAAAGCTCCGTTAAACAGTGCATTTTATTTTGTCAATGAGCTTCTTAATGAAGAAGATAAACAGTAGTTTTGAGACTAACTAATACAATTATTATTTTGTTTTGTTTTACAAGAAATATTTATATATCAATTGTACTATCTGTAAAAATAATTACTAATCTGGTTAATTCTTTTGCATGTTCTATATCAAGGTGCAATTCGCATATATACAGAGAAATACAGTCACACACACAAATAATTGACCCCTGACTGCTATTACTCCACTGAGTCTGATCCAGTATTTTTGCTGGTGAAAATGAAATGAAACGAAATTTTTGAGTCTTACGTCCCACGCTTATGCCGGCTAGGCTAAAGGAGACGATGATGATGAGAAATGAATGAAATGGTGGAATGAATAAAGTGGGAGGAAACGGGCGAACCCCAAATAAACCCACGCACACGGTCTTTGTCCACCACAAAGATCGAACCCGGGACCCCATGCACCAGATGTGAATGCTGCTTTACCACTGAGCCACCGCGCCCCCCCTTTTTTTGCTGGTATCACTAACGCCTGTATATATGCAACCCAATTTACACGTAACATTTCAACACAAGAACAGTTAATAAACCCCGTGAGGCACTGAAACATTGTTTTGCTGTGCTGCTGATGCACGGAGAAAATGTCTCCATTTTAAGATTAATCTCTATTTTTTGGAGCGCATTGTCCAATGAGTGTCACATATCAAAGACATTATAACTCGTTGTGTGTATAATGTATTATTTCACTACATACTGTAAGAGAAGAAAGAAAAAACTCATCACACATTAGTTAGAAAATGGCTTAAATAAACTGAAAATATGAAATCTGGAACAATTGAAGGAAATAGATTTGTAAATCTTTGTCTATATTCGTAGTCCTACTCCAGTTTCCTGGTTTTCGAACATCTCTTTCCTCCTCCAGCGGAGAAGACCTGGGTATGAGTCGGGTTTCGGGTTTCCTGGGTCTGGCTGGAAAAGTAACTATACACCTATATAAGCACAATTATATGTTGAGTGATTGTATTACGTGTGCTTTGACTAATTTCTTTTATTTTAACGTCCCACGTGTATGCATCGAGGCCAAGGGAGGCGGTGATGATGAAATGGATGATGATAGTGGAATGATTAAAGTGAGAGGAAATAGGAGATCCCGAGAAAATAAACGCACACTCTTTTTGTCCACCAGAAAGCCCACTTGGCAGGAGCTAGGATCGAACTAGGGACCCCATGCGACAGAAGTGAGTGTTCTACTACTGAGCCACTGTGGCTGTCACTGCTAGTAATGGTTTGTTAATAATCGTGCTGTTCATGTTATTCAGTTCAAAATCTTTTGTCGTCGCGAATTCTATCGAGAAATTCGAAGCTTAAAATATATAAAACGATAATCGTGCCTGTTGTTCTGAATGGTTGCGAAACATGATCCCTTACTCTGAGGGAAGAACGTAGACTCAAAGTATTTGAGAATAAAATCCTGACATGAATATTCGGACGCAAGAACAACGGGAATAGGGAATGGCGGACATATCATAACGAGGAAATACATAATTTATATCGTTTACCGAACATTGTTAGGATAATCAAGTCTAGAAGGCTCAGGTGGGGAAGTCATGTAGCCAGGATGGAAGAAAGTAGGAACACTTTCAATGTCTTAACTGGAAGTCCAATCGGCAAACAACCACTAGGAAGACCTAGGCGCAGATGGGAGGACAATATTAAGATGGATCTCACAGAAACAGGAATACAAAGTAGAAACTGGATCCAATTGGCTAAGGATAGAAGTCAGTGGAGGGCTTTTGTGAACGCGGTATTAAACCTCTGGGTTCCATAGGCCATAGACTTAATTAGTTAGTTATAAATCGTGCTTTGTGTGTACTTGCTTACAAGTGCCAGTGAGACTGGTGACCTTAGTTTGAAAGGTATATGTAAAGTTCTTCCTTGTTTAATGTTTAGTCATCGCTTTTGAACAATTGAGATGGTACCTCTGCATGTGCGCTCAGGATAGTATTAAATTGTACAACAGCGAATATTTGTCAGTAAAAACGGGTCTTTACTGTTCATGATGAGTAGGCACAGACAGCAAAAGTCTAGTTTTCCGTTAGAGATATTTCCACGTACATTGATTTCTAATCGACATGATGTAAGAGCGTTAATCGAGAAATATACTAAGTTATGATCCTTAAAGAACTGTGAGCAATTTTGTATGTGTGTTTGCTCTTCAGGATAGATATATTCAAAAACGATTAATCAAAGATCTTTGTTTGTCGCTTTGTAGATTGAGTCCCACAAGATTCAGGAGATGCATCAAGTTAACGTAGAAACTCCAGTCATTCGCCAAGAGGCATCAGTTACTATTTCCACGGAAGGAGAGGATAAAGTGAAGAAGATTGAGAAAGCTGTTGTGTCGCCAGCAACAACGCCAGTTTTGCCTGTTGCGTCACCCAAACCACAAAGAAAGACGGTTGCTCCGCGTTTTGTTGTTCCACTGACTGGCAAAATCGTTGACCAAGGTGGAGAAGTGGTATTGGAGGGAACAATAGATGGTAAGCTTCTTTAGTCTAGAACGTCATCTGTTCAATGTTATTTAAGTATCACTACAACTAATAATAGTATGTAGTCCCCTTATTCAAGTGTACCGGTAGGTAGTAGTTGTATGTTGTCCTCATTGTTCACATTAAAACCCGCATACATACAATAATAGATTCGACTCCCATTGCTAATGTTTCCATATGTGCAGCGTTGTTTAGTGTATTATTTAATTTACTTCATAGATGAAGAAAGAACTAGAAAAGTCAAATTTTAATATTATTCCTAACATTCATAGATTTTGTAGACCATTTTGTGAATAATTACAAACTATTTTAGTGACTTTTATATATATGTATTTTAGTGACAGCTTCCCAGTCATTAAAAACAAAGTACATTATTAATGACATAAGACGAAAAATTTTCTCCAGATTATTTTTTGGAAAAATTCCCGTTTTTAATTTCAATCTATGATAGGAGTGAAGAAAGTCTCGTAATCGAAAAGAAGAATTGTGTTAGAGATTTCAACGAATTTTAAACGTTTCATACCCCTTACACAAAAATAACAATAATAATTACGTATAATTAACTAACTAAATAAATAAAATAACTGCATGTACGTACTTCTATTGGTTTGTTTGTTTGTATATCTGTTCATGTGTGAACAAGCTTAGAGGTTACAAATCAACGGGTGAAGGTCAAATTTTGAACTCAGATTTTTTTTAAAAGAGAATTTTTCAAAGTACTTGTAATACCCTTCTACATCCATAAGTAAAGTTAGTTTATTGGACGACAAAAATTGCAATGAAATAACCTTGTCATATGTTGTCACATCCGATTCAGAACGATATGTTAAAGGATTGTATATCTGTATTGTGACGTATGACATACAATTTGACACCTGTGTTGTATCATATGACTTAGATGTATAACTGATATATTATACCACCTCCTGATCCTTAACGATATTATTAACTTATTGAGCCACACAATGAATACACTAAATTGACATAATGCAAAATGTCGTTTATTGTATACTTTCTTTTTATAAACTTTATGATCCTTAAAAGGTAGTTAACATTATGTCTAACCTGGCTTTTGTTACCATAGTAATATCTAAATATGTCGTCTTGGTGATAACAACAGCACATTCATTGATTTAATACATTGATTTATGGTATATATTTTCTTTTCTTCTTCTTTTTAACCTAGCTGGCTAGTGCATATTTTATAGACAAGATCACACATTTTGCCCAAAGAATACAATTAAAAATACAACATATCGTTGTGCATGACGCGCGAACATATGGACTTCCTTTTATTTAGTTTACAAATAAAAGAAAAGAATCCTGGACCGTTAGGATTCCTACACTAATCGTCAGTACTTTTCGGACATCCCTCGTATGTAAACAAAAATCACATTTCATAATAACTCATATACATCATATTTCATTCACATATTATTAATAATTCATTTTACATTAATCTTATAATCATTTGTATATTTATATTTTTATAATATAACGTCGATAAGGAATTCCGAATTATAAAGCTATTTTAAGTCCATTCAGAGCCATACAATGTTTATTAGCAAATTTAAATCATTTGGGCAAATTGAGAAGAATTTGATATAAAATATATTTTATAAATTATTTCAATTATCTTTTGGTTTGATACTTAAAGTCATTATGCTATTTATTCTTGTAATTTCAGTTGTCATTATGTCTAACATTGTAATATTTTAAATAAGAAATAATCATATCACAAATATATTCGAATGAAATACATATTAGGATTAAATTATTATTGAACACAGAAACAAAATTCAACATTAGAAAATACAATCAACATAGATAGATAAATTATTAAGTTAAATATAAGTTTAGAGATAAAATAACAAAAATTGCAACACAATAAGTTAGAATAAATATAAATAAGATTCTTCGTTTTCTCTATTGAGATTACATACCTCTATCAAATTTCGCGTACATAAATAGGGTACGGTTTTCCCGAATGCCGTAACTTTACCTTAAGTTACATGACCAACGACTTCGTATAGGTTACATTGAAAGTCATAAATAGGAATACAGCATTGCGCGTTATTTACTTTTACAGTTCTTCGTTTCTTACTTTGAGAATTTTTGCATCTATGGTCTTTCTACGAAATCCAATTCGAAGAAAATCAGATCTACTGATTGCATGCTTTCTAGGTGTGTCGCGATTGCTATTGCTATTACTACTAAGATTAAGTTTGGTTACACAATTACTATTACTGTTGCTATTAGGATTAGGTTCGTTTACATTACCGGTAAAATTAGGTTCAGTTCTCATTCGTTTCACTGGTGGTGAAATATCGTGTCTCCGAACCTTATCTGTACTTGTCCTTTACATGACATCCACGGTAGTCTGTCCTGCCACGGTTTCTGTTCCACGAAAACTCCCTCGGGGCATTCGATGTATCTCTGTTTTGCTTCTTAGAAGTAGCCGCATTGTTATCAGGTGAATAATTTCTGTCTGACTTTTTTCTCTTTCTGTCAATCCAATCTTCTCTTCGCCAATCATTTTGACTTCCATTGCTGTAGTTAGATTTGGTTACATTACCGGTACACATGTATTTAACATCACCTTGTACACTGGGATCACACTTTAATCTTACATGAATGTATCGAACTTGGTTTCGATTAAGGTTAGTTTGGTTCAAGTTATTACTGTATTGTACCATTGAAGGATTTTCAAAATCTGCAATGTCATGCTTAGATGACTGAAATCATGTTCCATAAAGGCGTCATCGGATTGTTCACTATTATCATTTTGGTCTTATCGCTGAATGCACAGTTCGACAGATTCAGGGTGGGAACACACGTTTTCTTTCTGAATTTCACGAATTACTGGAATCAACTTTCTTCTTGCTACAGGAACTAATGTCATGTACATACCATTAAATGATTCTATTACCATTACTTCATCTTCAGGATTAATATCATGACATGATACATACTCAATATGATACTGTGAATTCAAGTAGTCAATAGCATTCACTAGACGAAAACAATCATAACTTTTCACACTTTGATGCATACCAAAATCTTCATTACGCGCAGCATCCATAAGATAATCAAAAACATTCGACTGACAAGAAAAGTTAGGATAATCTGATCCAACCAATACGGCAGTATGTTTTTGCGAAAACTCAGTAAATTTCACTAATGTAAACTCAAAATCTGCATTCTCCGTTGTTTCTGTAGAAGGTTCAGGTTCATTTAAAGCACTCATATTAACCTTTGATGACATTTCTTTAACCTGTTCCATCATTTGTCCAAAGCACTGGCTCGATTGGTGGTGTAATTCACCCTTAAGTTGGTTCATTTTTCTATCAAAATGTTGTGAAAGTTCATCCTTAAGTTGTTGTTGCTGTTGAGACATTTGAGACATTTGTTGTGATAGCTCTTTGAATAGATCAACCATACTTTCTGTATGATTTGTTCCGGTCTCACTCATACGGTTATCAACCACTTCGTTTTCACTATCACTCATCTTGACACGTCTATCTATTTTTGTGCCACTTCTTAGAACAGAGAAATTAATATTAGGCTCAATTGTGATCGTTTTACTAGAACTTCTGAACGATACACAAGGTTTCTCGGTGTTTCGGCACCATATAACATATAACTGATATATTATACCACCTCCTGATCCTTAACGATATTATTATCTTATTGAGCCACACAAAATACACTAAATTGACATGTCGTTTATTGTATACTTTCTTTTTATAAACTTTATGATCCTTAAAAGGTAGTTAACATTATGTCTAACCTGGCTTCTGTTACCATAGTAATCTCTAATTATGTCGTCTTGGTGATAACAACAACACATTCATTGATTTAATACATTGATTTATAGTATATATTTTCTTTTGTTCTTCTTTTTAACCTAGCTGGCTAGTGCATATTTTATAGACAAGATCACACATTTTGCCAAAGAATACAATTAAAAATACAACATACCGTTGTAGATGTTGGTGATCTGAGTGTCGTCATATTTTCAATTCTTTTAAAGACATTTGTAATTTAGAGCACATATCTTGTTGTGAGTGTGTAAGTTTGTAGGCTATGGCAGTTTCATATTTTTAATCAAGCGTTGGTAATATGAAACTGTCATATTGTGTAATCAGTATACCTGTAATCTTAAGCGGATGCGTTGTTATGTGTGTGATAAAAATAAATTTGCTTTAGCATCACACACACAAAAAAGCAGTTTTAAAATTCACTAGGTGTCACATCCTACCTTGCAGTGAAGGTTGTAACAGTTCCATATTTCGACCAATCATCACCTTTGAAGGCAATTGGATATATAAGAAAAAAATTATCTCAATTATATTGCTGAAACATCATGAATCAAGAGTTTCGGATAGCACCAAATGTCACATATCAATCAACCCTTCAAATTATAGTTTCTAAAATACATGCTTCAGAAATTCTTCCAGTTTTGAATCAAATATTGGTAACATCGGAATGTCGTCATATTGTTCCCTTATTATATCTTGAAGCGAATACTTTGTTTTTGTTACGAAGAAGATGATTTAGTATGACGTTGTGAATCAGCAGTTTTGAAACCACATCTGATCTTCCTTTGAAGATTGAAGCAGTTTAATATTTTGATGAATCGTCACTTTGCGGACCACCGGAATTAAGTAAAGAAAATTAGTTCGAAGGGTGTAGGTAGCTGAAACATCATTAACCAATAGTTTCGGAGACCACGTGATGTTACATTCGGTCTTTGAATAACCACCAATTTTGTATTTTGAATAACCATCAATTTTGAAGATCACGAAATGTATGTGAGAAAAATGTGAAGTTTCTAGTTATAATAATTGGAATTTTGAAAATTGATTAATAAATAATAAAAAAAGGATATAATAAACCGGATTGTCTATTTCCGGAGTTATTATTCTAGAAAACAACAATATTTACGAGAATCATACCTGTTACATGAAAATGAAATTCAATTATTTTTGAGAATAAAGTGAAAGAATACAGAGATAAAATCAGAATTTCGAGGCCGCGGTGGCTTCGTTGTAGAGCGTTCACCTCTTGTGCATGGGGTCCTTGGTTTGATCCTTGCCCGCGCCAAGTGAACTTTGTGCTGGACAAACACCATGTGCGTGGGTTTTCTCGGGGTTCTCCCGTTTCCTCTCATTTTCTTCATTCCAGCATTTTAATCATTATTTCATCATCACCGTCTTCTTTAGCCTAAGCGGCATAAACGTGGGACGTAAAACTCAAAAAAATTCATTTCATTTTCAAAATCACAATTTTGGGGTTGTGTTCATATTCCCGAATTCAATGAATACTCATTGAATACTCATTGCCTAATACTTTATAGTACTTAAAAGGTTTTCTTGAAGACTCCGCTCAAAAAATTACAAGTTAAAGTTACTATTGGTATAATAATAACGTGATCAAGAAAAAACATAAACGTTATTAAGAGCTATTATGACTTCATATAATTCATTAAGCTTGTTTCCGTAAGAGATGTTAGAGACCAGAATCCCCTTCTGATATGTTCAATTAATTGTGTTCCCACTAGATAATATTTTTTTCTACTCTCTATCAGGTTTTTATTTCAGCCCCTCTTCTTCACATTTTTATTTCTATATACGGCCTTGTAATCCATCGTGGCACATGAAACAACAGACATGTATTTTTCTGTTTCTCTTTAAAATGTGATCAGTTGGTGCTAAATAATTAACGAATGAGTAATTAGTTCTATTATACGTTACTTTACCAGAGTAAATAAACTGAAAATAACTAAAGCTTCTAATTCCACTATGTGACCATATTTTGATGATTTTTCTTTTTAGGTTTCCCTGAACCAGCAGTAAGCTGGCTTAAAAATGGTACAGATTTGAAACCAAGAGAGGGAGTTACCATTAGTTTTACGAATAAAAGAGCTAAACTAGAAATCAATAGTGTAGAAGTTAAAGACGGAGGTCGTTATACATGTAAAGCTGTCAATTCAGTTGGAACTGCTAGTAGTACAGCGGATTTGGTTGTTAAAAGTAAGTTTCGAAGTTGATCATGTATTCTTTAAGAAAGAAAGAATAAAAGCTATGTCTTTAGTTTGAACCAAATTTTATATAAAAGTGTAATGTGCTCTTTATTTTTAAAGTCAAATCTGAAAGCTTGTAGAAGGGGGTACAAAAACTCACGCCCAATCTAAACAAAGTTCTTATCTAAACAAAGTCTATTATTTAATGTTCCTAGTAGTGATATCAATTCAGGGGTATAGAAGTAAAATCTGCTAAGTCCACTTTTCAATTTTTTTAGGAAATGAATATAACGTGACACATCTATGTTTCAGAATTGTTGAACATTTTTTTTTAAAAGGTAGATTTCACGCATTTGAATTAAGCAGTGCTGTCACTTTTGATTATTTTTGTATAGCTTTCCAGAAATAAAAACATTTTTGTTGGACTTAGCATGTAGTGATTCCAGATCTTCTCTTTGTTTGCTATTTACATCATGTTTTGCAATGTCGTGATACTTTTGCATGAAAAATAAGAAAACAAAATACTCCAGGATATAAAGAACGTTTAATAGTCATTTATAGGTTTCGAAAAAAAAGAACATTTTTGTGAACTAGTATTTGTTAGAAAAAATGAAAGTCCTTTAAAAAAGTTATTAGAAGAATTAGAAGTGCCTATTCTTCTTTCTATTCTTGGGACATGAATTGACTGCAGAAAACCGCATCTCGATATCTCTTAAAGTTTCTGCTCTGTGGAAATCAGTATTGAAACCGAAAGTAACATTAAATTTTAACTACTACCGGTGCCAGTAGAGTATTCAGGATAATCATGGTACGTTGCGTTGTGACTCGGCATCCTTTGCAGAAAACCGCTTGACGCTATTTGTTCAAGTTTTTTTTCTTTTTCTAGGACGATAAACATTGAAACCAGAAATGATTAATTTGAATCAATACCAGTTTGAATATAGAGTTAACGGAGGAGATGGAACCTATTCTTGGGACGCTGAATCGATTGTAGGAAGTCGCACCTCAATATCTCTTACAATTTTTGCTCTGATATCTGTCGACAGACAGATGGACAAAGCCGTTCTATAAGATTTCTAACACTTATGCATAGCGTAGTTTGGAACTAAAACTTTTATATATTGTACTTGTTAAACAAATTGTTAACTGCTATGTCATAAACGTTATATATAGCTCAAAAAATCAAAATGTATTTTCTTTCAAAGATAGGTTTAGAAAGTAGTTCTCAGAGAATCTTTTCAAATTGTCTCCGGATCAGCAGCATATACCTTTCTATCGAAACGGAGATTATTGTACCTTTCGATTGCTTACTTGCTTACTATAAGTTTTACTGATGAACACATGTTTTAGCTACAATGTAAGGCATAATTTCACTAAGATATATATTTTCGGAATGTGTTGTAACTCCGATATTACTTTATTCCCAGAAACTATGTTCCCACCTGTGTTTGGGAAACGACTGCAGGCACAGGTAGTAAAAGAAGGAGATCGTGTGTTCATGGAGGTTGAAGTGACGGGAACTCCTTCTCCAGAAATAACTTGGTATAAAGATGGCGTTCATTTGGATTCAGAGAGTGGCTTTCGAATCAAATCAGAAGGCAATTGTTCTACTTTGATAATAGATAAAGGTAAGAAAACAACTTCCATAAAATCTATAAAATTAATTTTTCTATCACCAAAACCCAACTTTTAATTAATGTAATCTGCGGTTATGTGAATAATTTATTGTCTCTTGTTACTTTATATGGTACTTCTATGGAAGTTAAATATGTTACAGTATATACAGCTCCAGCTTTTCTGTGAGAAACAACTTGCGTAATGAAATACAAGAGAATAACATTGGCGTTACAAAGCACATAATAGTGGATGGTACATTGCCATTATTTCCCCTTTTCTTGAGTGTGTTCGGTCAACTTCAACACCAAAAATTCAGTGGCTCAAACGGTTTCGATCCTAGATCATGACGTACGAAAGGCAAGAACGTTAAGCATTTGAGTATGAAATTAGCTAAGTATACAGAAAGTAAAGTTTCAAAGATTTCTTATTTATTTATTTATTTGATAGAAGTGACCCTTGCGTTACTTGCTATTCATGTACTTAGCTTTTTCTCAAAGTTAGATCTTGGATTTATCATTCCACTAATATATTTAATCATCATCGTTCATTTGCGTTCATTGTTATCTCTATCAGTAGGGGCCGCGGTGGGTCAGTGGTAGAGCGTTCACCTCTGGTGCATGGGGTCCTGGGTTCGATCCCAGCTCGCGCCAAGTGAACTTTGTAATGGACAAACACCGTGTGCTTGGGTTTTCCCGGGGCTCTTCCGTTTTCTCCCACTTTCTTCATTCCATCCTTTCATTCATATCTCCTCATCACCGTCTCCTTAACCTAGCCAGCATAACCGTGGGACGTAAAACTTAAGGATTTATATTTCTAAAATATTTATACCACGCAGTACGAGATAAATTACCGCAGAATATTCAACTTAAAATGTGTGATAATTTGTAATCAACCTAAACTTAATAACGATGGAAATAATAATAATACTAATTTTCTGTAAGATTAATTAATTCTCTCTCATATATTTCAGGTCAGTTTATGAACATGAACAGTCATGATTTATATGAAATAGGGTATATATTTGACGAATTTAATTGTGACCAAGAGTCAAAATTCATATAACATATTCAGAACATTTCTGTAGAGAATTTATAAAAAATTTCTTCCGTCAAATTGCCACCGGAAACTACAGGATATTTAAAAAAGAATGATCTGATTTTAAAAGTCCGTATGTATTGATAAAGATATACTGCAAAAATGGAATAAATTGCAAAATACTCACAAAATCTTCAAGTTTTAGCTATGCTATTAAAATTCTCTATATGTCCACTAGCAGCAGCGCGAATAACATCTAGTCTTTGCAAACTGCAGCAAAGAAAACGCCTTCTGTTGAGCGGACGCGATCTTACTTCTGACTGATAGCAAACTGAGAAGACGCATTGACTGACATCTAACGACGATTTTCTGAAACTCTAGGCTACGCCCATTCAAACAACACTCATTTCCTTGCCGGTACGTCCCATGTTCCATAATTGTTACCGTCCAAAATCAGGCCATTCTTTTTGAAACGCGGTGTATAGCAATAGTATTGTTCACCTTTACGTAGAAAATTGTTTTCATGTTCGTGTTCCGTAAGTTCTCTTAACTTTTATTTTGAGCGTTGTATATAAGTAGGTAAGAAAAAAATATTATTTTTCACAAGTCTTATATATCAAATTTTCTAGTGGTTTTTCTCTGCTAATATATATTTTTCTTCCCTTAAAGCTACATTTGAACATTCCGGAAAGTTAATGGTAAAAGCCATAAATCCTGCCGGTGAGGCTCAATGTATAGCAGATTTTGTTGTCGTAGAGGCTACACCAGAAACAACAGTCGGAATTCAGAAAATTGTTCTAGAGGATTTACAGGAGGAAAAGAAAGAGGTTGGTATTGGTTTCTTCCTTCCAATACAGGCAACTGTTAGCTGTTAATGTTACATCTAAGATAAATAAAACGTTTTACGTAAATGCCAATTTATTGAAATTGAATTAATAGTAAAACAAGAATTTTAGGAAACCAAAAAATGGATCAAAAGATTGCGATCTTGGCCAATAATTAGTTTTTGGATCAGGAGCCACAAAATTTTTGAACGGCCCCTAAATCGAGGTGGTGTATTTTCTACAGAATAAACACATCATACTGAGTTAAGTGATAGTTTGGGTTTGGCTACACTATATGTAGTTCTCCAGATATAAGGCGTACAAGGAAACTTTTGATTGAAATATATTAGATCAGGGGCCACAAAATTTTTGAACGGCCCTTAAATCAAGTTTTCGTATTTTTTTACGGAATAAGCAAATAGGTTAAGTGATAGTTTTGGTTTGGGAACACTATATGTAGTTACCCAGATATAAGGCGTACAAGAAAATTTGTTTTGAAATCTATTGGGTCTTTTGGCCAATAATTAGTTTTAAATCAGGGACCACAAACTTTTTGAACGGCCCCTAAATCGAGTTTTCATATCTTCTACGGACTAAACATATCATATTCAGTTAACTGATAGTTTGGGTTTTTCTATACTGTATGTAGCTCTCCAGATATAAGGCGTACAAGAAATTTGTTGAAATATATTGGATCTTTTGGGCCAATTGGATCAGGAGCCACAAAATTTTTGAACGCCCTTTAAATTAAGTTTTCGTATTTTCTACGGAATAAGCACATCATACTGAGTTAAGTGATAGTTTGAGTTTGGCTACACTGTATGTAGTTCTCCAGAAATAAGGCCTACAATGATTGAAATATATTGGATCTTTTGATCCAATGGCGTTTATTGAATCAGTATTTCTGCAAATAAATACGGTTTGTCGCGAAGACTAATTTCTGTGACTATACTATACAAGACCAAGATTTTACACGATTATTTTGTACATATAAGGCCAAGTGGCTAACCAAGCAGGTTAGCAGTGGATAATATTTCAAGAACGGTTAAATTTTCTTTATCTTAATATTTTTTATTATGTCTCACTGGGTATTAGTATTAACAGATTACTTCTCTGTAAATAATGTAAAATGATATATTAATTTTAATGGAAAGCATTGATCAACAGTTTAGCCAATAAGTTTGAATATATATATATAATCATGCTATTTTTATATATCTTAGTAAGTATGTAAGCTTCTGATTTTTAATAATAGAGTAAGGAAGAGGTAGTGTTAGTTATTGCAAAACCAAAAATTCTTGGTTTTCATTCAGTATTTTGATTAAAACAATTTTCAAATTAATTTAAATATTGCTTTGCTTAGCTGATGTACATCCCTACACAGAAAAATGCGTATATATTGTTTGTTGCTCATGACTTTCCACATTTGGCGTTTAGAGCACAAAGGATTCAAGTCAAATTATAAAGTTGTAACAAAAAACACGTAAAGTATGCACGCTTTGTTTAAATACATGGAAACGTGAACACTGTTTTAAATTTATTTAAGAGTTGTTTTCAAGATTTAGTCATGAATTTTTAAACACTAAAAGGAGCTTCAGGTAGACATTTGAAATATGAAATATGTCTAATATGACCAAAATTGGACATGAATTTTTTGTACGGGCCGCGGTGGCTCAGTGGTAGAGCGCTCACCTCTGGTGCATGGGATCCCTGGGGCTATGGCATCCTTGGTTCGATCCCAGCTCGCGCCAAGTGAGCTTTGTGGTGGACAAACACCGTGTGTGTGTGTTTTTTTCGGGGTTCTCCCGTTTGCACTCACTTTCCTCATTCCACCATTTTATTCATTTCTTATCAATCCCTGTCTCCTTTAGCCTCGCCTGCATAGTCGTGGGACATGAAACTTAAAGATTTTTGAATTCTTTGTGCACTGAGCGCCTAGTTTATTAGATTTTTCTTTCTATCTTTGGCCAACGTTGAGTGATTAATAACTGGAGATGACGGAAAACGTTTCTTGTATGAAAATGTTTCCAAGAATACTAATAAATAAATAGTAATAAAATTATACTCAAAAGGAAAAAAAAATCGATTGAGTATATCGTGGAAATCATGCTTTCGAGGAATTTTTTGTAGTAGCAAAATATGTTTGCGACCGGAAATTGGCAACGTCCAAGAAACTCAAGAAGAAAACAAAGTGGAGTAAACTGTTGACTTCATTGGTTTAAAACTAATGTCTAGATTGTCTGCAAAGCATATATTGGCTTCTATAATCAAGATTTTGTACGCAAATATAGAAAAAAAAACAGAAAAACCTTTCTTTTGAGGCTCGAAATGGTGTGCTGCGGCCAAAAGAGCTAAATGTATGGTAAAAAGTAGGAAGCTTTTTCAACGGAGTCCACTAGCGTGAATGGGTAGAATAAGGAACTGGAAATTCGCACAATATTTTGAAACTGGATCGAATCTCTCTTTTTCTTTCTTTTTGTTCTATCCTTTTATAACATGTAACATTTTCATATTAATAAGAATTGAAACAATGTAAGATAGAAGGTAAAACCTTTCCTTCTATTTACATATATACACAGTAGTAGTTCTATTTGTAACAGAGGTTATTTTCATCTTGTTGGGTTGGCAATACTGCTAATCTGAGGTATTGCAGAGTAGGTTACACGATGTTCCCCTACCAAGATTTGCATCATATATATATATAGCAAAACTTGTTCAAAACGGAATTGCAAAAGATAGAACTATTTTTTCCAAATTAGACAAGATTCCGCATTATACAAAGTTGCGTACAGAGATTATTAACTAACTAACTCTATGGCTTATGGTGCTCGGAGGTTCAATGCTGCGTTCACGAAAGCTCTTCATCGACTTCTATCTTTAGCTAACTGGATCCAGTTTCTACTTTGTATTCCTATTTCTGCGAGATACATCTTAATATTGTCCTCCCATCTGCGTCTAGTTCTTCCTAATGATCGTTTTTCACCATTATCTTTCATAATTGGACGGAGACACTGCGGATAATGCGATTCTTTGGTCGTCCATCACACATAAACTCGGTCCATGGTTTGAAATAAGGTGAACGAAGACTTATCTGACTATATGACTAACACGATCCCATTTGCCCACGTCACTTGCGGTGGACTATGGGACATGCTGCTTAAGTTGTTCCACCACTTGCACCGCAGTCGCACCGCGGTTATGAATGACTCCGCTTTAATGGTAGATGGAACCTGTCACTAAGGTTTTTCTTCGTACAACTGTTCTTCTTCGATGTGGTTTTGCCGCGAGTTTTTTTAGGCCGTTACTACCTTGGATACTGTGACTCTCGACACTTTCGTCATGCTCACACCACATGCCGAGCACAAACAATTTGGCTGTTTGGAAATCAGAGAAGACGCCCATCTTACACTATTACCGTAAGCTTAGTTCACTGTACACTGCCGTTCCACTACCTCTCACGTAGTACGTAGTTGCCCTAACACACCACCACGAACAGCCCGGTGCTGCGGGTGCCTTCTGAGTGTTGCAAACTCAGACACATAACGTATTAACAACTCCAGAAGTTTTTATTATTTTGATATAACATGTGTATATATGTATTTATCCTTCACTCGTTAGCTAAACTTGTGAGTATGATCGCACTCCTTGCTTAGTATGCTTTTACGTAGAAAGTATATTTTTTATGCAAAGATAAAAAGCTCAATTACAATAATTTGACATCGTCTGTTTTGATAACGACAGTCTTTTGGTACTAAGATAGCAAACGTTCCTGTATGGTGTGTCTATGTTTGTACCTCATTCTCTCTCTTTCTCTGATTGCCCGAGTTCAAAGTTAGTCTGGTCCTGCTGTGCAGAGATGGAGAAGGGACAAGATAGCATACAAGAGCACAAATGAAAAGAGGCTCTATTACTAATAGTATTCTAGTTCTGAGTAGATATGTAAACTAAGGGAAAAGTTTTGACAGAAGTTACTTCTTATTGTAAAGTTGTTACTTATTGTAAAGACAAAAAGTATAGGCCAATGCTTCCTTCCGGAGTTTTTAGTACGAAATTGTTACACATATTGTACTTTATTATAGAAAATTGAATAAGAAAAAGAAAGAGAATAAAAATACAGCCCAGTTTCAAAATGTTGTGCGAATTTCTAGTAGTTCACTCTATTCATTCACCCACGTAGACTCCGTTGTGAAAGCTTCCTACTGCTTATCATTCATTTAGCCTTTTTAGCTATAGCACGGTATTTCGAGCTTCAAGAGAAGCGTCTTTGTTTTTTCTATATTACCGTACTAGGTTTAAGCCAATAAATTACAACATTTTACTCCACTTTCATTTCTTCTCAAATTTCTTTACTGGAAAATTTCATTTTCCCTTCGTAATCGTTTTCTGCCACTACAGAAGTCCCTCAAAAGCACGTTTGCCAGGATACAATCAACCTAACTTCATTTTGTTTTTCTGTTTGTAGTTTTATTATTTTTCAAGGTTTTTATGGAATATTTCATACGAAGATTGCGTCCATTATCTCCACTTGCTAATCACTTAACTTTAGCCGAAGATGGAAGGAATAATTCGAAAAATCGTGAACTGTAATATGCGCACATTTTTTTTTTTCTCTGAACGGGTTTGTTTGACATTACATCAACTAGAAAGAGAACCTGTAACAACCGCCAATGAACGCGTTATTCTGGCCACACACCTCCCAGTTTAAAATCGCGTGTTAGTCGACTTAATCTCTTCGGATCCGGTTCAGCGTAGGTAACATTTTGATTGTCTCAATGTAACAATACTTTTAAGGGTAAAACAGTGTAGGAAGAAATAGCCTGTAGAAACTAAAAATGTCATTCCTATTCCATTCATAGTGCATTCAACCTTAACCAAGCTTTATATTCATTCAAGTAGTGCGAAACTGAGGGAAGAAAAACAATTTTCTATTTTATCTTGTAAAAATATGAATTACATAGTGGAAATTTAGTTTATAAGTACAGTAAAAGGGTTCTACTTATATCATTGCACATAATGCAATGTATATTTGCAAACTAAATTATATATACAGGGTATTTCAAAACAACACCGACAGCGTTTGGGAGGTGATTCTTGACACCAACATAAGACAAAAAGTATAGGCCAATGCTTCCTTCCGGAGTTATAGGCTGCCGAAAACATGAAAAAAGTGAACTTTAAAAGTCCATAGCTCCAAAACTATGGGATCTACCGTAGTCGGGATCAAGACTTCACTTAGGAACTAGTATGTCTCCTATCCAAATATCCAAGTTTCACAGTCCTTTGGTACTTCCGCAACAATTTATCTAGACGTAATTGGAGAGTACTTCAAATTATATGCCCGTAGTCAAACTCCTTCTATAAAAATTGTTTTATGAGTACCTTAGGATTCTGAAACATGTATGTTTGGATAGCGCACATATTAGTTCCTAAACGAAGTCTGGACCCGACTACGGTAGGCCCCATAGTTTTGGAGCTATGGACCTTTAAAGCTCATTTTTTCGTGTTTTCGGCAGCCTATAGCTCCGAAAAGAAGCATTTGTGCACCCAAGTTTGTCTATACTTTTTGTCTTATCTTGGTGTCAGGAATCACCTCCCAAACGTTGTCGGTATTGTTTCAAAACACCCTGTATATGAAGTAAATGTATCATTCGATCAAAGAATCGTCTATTTTTATATACAGCATGGTTATACACACGTAAGGATTTTGTAAATTTTCTAACATTGTTATCACTTTCATTATACATATAACTAAAGGCCGAATTACTTTTTGTTTCTAAATTCTCTGCGAAGATTTACTAGAAAAGGAAATCATAAAGGAGAAATATACTGTATTAGTGTAATGATTCTCTGCTATCCTCTACCTTGCTCTATTTTTTTTTCTAAAGTACAGTGGACAAAGAAAACAACTATGTTCTCTAATCCATTGAATTCAGTGAACTTAGGAATATACATTTTCTTGTTCCAGTGTGTAATTAAAAATACTTGTATTCTTATGAACTTGAAATTCAAGTACGTATACATTGGTTTGAAAATACATTGCTAGGGACTTATTGAACGAAAATTGTATTTACAAGATTTTGTATTATTTATTAATTACTTCTGCCTTACAGTTTTCGAAGTCTTTGTGCTTTTCAGTTAGAGACTATTATATTACAAAGTGTGTCAAAAAGGAGTTTACAACTTTGAAAACTCATATTGATTTTTTATTTAGCTTACAAACATGGTTTTGGTGTCATTTCGTAGCAAAATACATCGGTTCTTTTTTTTTTTTAACCTTATATCTAAAAATGTTCAATGTAACTAGGTGACGCGGCATACGGGGACGACCTGAAGATTTGTTATGTCCTACTGAACATCCAGTTTCAATATAACACTTACGCCACTGATAAATAGTAGGCCTAATGGGAAAATCTTTGTCATGCTTTGTACGAGAATTACGTTACACAGTTGTTGCAGACTTGGAGCATTCAAACTAAAACACACAGCTAGCACGCTCTGGACCAGTAAAAGCAGTCATCTTGGCTGCAATTGTCGCTAGCGCTTGCGGTGGCTTGTTTCTAAACTATTGTACTACTTCAGTCAAAACTTGATGTATTTTGCTACAAAATTACACCAAAACAATGTCTGTGAGATAAATGAATAAATAAATATGAGTTTCAAAATTGTTAAGTTCTTTTTGATACACCCTCTATTGAATAAGGTTTATTTATGGTAACCTCATCAAGTGTAAATAATTTAGCACAAATATAAATTAAATGTTTATAGTTGAACTTGAATCTCAACAATAGTAGTTCTTCCTTTCCCTTTAATATGTTGGATCTTTCTCTCTCTTTTTTTTTAAACCTTTATGATGAACAGACACATGAACAACAACAATTATTCAAGATAGCGAAGGAGGAAGTCCTAGTTGGAAAGGAACCATCCAAAGTGATTACACCCACTGAGGTGACATTTCCTACAGTTCAAGAACCCAAACCTACATCTCCTCTCACTCAGGACCTAAGACCGACTTCTCCTTACCACAGTGATGCCTCTATCACAAACTCCATTACTCAGAAGGAAATTACCGAAACTACACACACGGAAAAACACATTACTATGAAGATGGGTATAGAATCAAAACCTTTACTAGACTCGAAACCAATAAGTCAGTTTACATCAACAAATCTTGAAGATATATCCAAAGTTCAAGAAACAAAAGAAGAGGAAATTGAGAAAATAACTCCATTGTTCCTCACTGAACGTATTACTTCTGCAAATGTACTTCCTACAACATCATCACCTCCAGATAATATTTCTGTGGAAGCATCAGAACGTGTCCCTTCACCAATAGTACAGCAGATACCGTCCCCAGTTTCGTTTAAAAATGAGGATACAGTTTCTTCTGACGTACAAACCACCAAGGAAGAAACTGCATTAAAATCTGTGCCACAAGATGAGCAGTTTTCAAAAAAGATAACAGAAAAACACATTTCAAAAACTACTGAAATTATTTCTGAAAGTACAGTTGAGCGGATACCAACCCCAATTCCGGTATCCTCGCCAGATTTGCATGAGAAAGTTGAAAAAGTTTTAACTGTGCCAGAGACTATTAAAATATCAGATAAGAAGACAGAGGAACAACACGAGTTCGAAAGAACTCCTACACCAACACAACAACGACCAGTTTCTCCCAGTCGGACTGCAGAAAAACATACGTCAATCAAAACCGAAACAGAGCATACAGTTGAAAAATTACCAATTCCAACAAGACCTCGAACACCTTCTCCGATTCCTCCGTTCGAAGAAAAAGATACGGAATTTCGTAAAACAGAGAAGCATACTTCTGTTCGGACTGAGACAACATCAGAACATCAAGTTGAACGGATACCGACACCTGTTCCTCTAAAAGATGAACCTGTTAGGGAAAAGACTTCCGTACCGCCACCACCACCACCAGCAGCAGCAGCAGCGGAAACATCTTTGCCCGTTACCCTAAAAGAAGACGAAGATACAAATTTTCGCAAAACTGAAAAACATACGTCTGTTCGATTAGAAACAACATCAGAGCATCACATAGAACGAATCCCAACGCCAATTTCCCGTAGAACACCATCCCCATTACCAATGCAGGAAGAATCTATTCGAATCACAAAAACTGAGAAACACGTTACTACAGAAACGAAATCAGAGTACACGTTTGAGGGCGTTGCAACACCTAGTCTGTTAGAACAGTCACCAGGTGAATCTTCTACACATGAGGGAACTTCAGTAAGAAAGTTAGAGAAGCACGTTTCCTTTAAAGAAGAGTCTGAAAATGAAGAAATAGTTGATCGTCCATCTACACCAGTTCCACGTAGACCTCCAACACCAGTTCCTTCAGATGATGAGTTACTAGATGAGGAGGAAGAAGAGCGTATTGAGCAGGAACAAACGAAACCAACAATTGTGAATATTCCCATCAGACTTGAAAAAGATGAGCTGACTGTAGAAAAACAGGAAGAGAAGATTGAAGATACATGTATCAAAGAAGAAAGGGTTAAAATTGATACACAAATCGAAAAGGAGGACATCCTAAATCTTCTTCAAGAATTAGAGAAAGAGAATGATGAGATGCAGGTAATTCAGTTGGAAGGGCAATCTGAATTGGAAGGGAAACCTGAAATTGAGATAAAACCTCTATTTGGAGAAGAGCAACAAATTCGAGTTACACAGGATAGGGTTCATGAAATTAGACTTCCAGAACCTGAATCATTTGAAGCTATTGAAGTATATGAGGAGCCAATTGTTCCTGTTAAGCTTCAAATATACGCACCTGATATTAAATTTCCTCCAAAACCACCGTCTCCAGTCAAGGAAGAAGTTAAACATGAGAAAAGATTAAAAGAAGAAATAGAAGTTGAGAAATCTAACGTGAAAGAGCAGAGAGATATTCCAAAGGAAATCCCTATTCATAAAGGAATTTCTCCAACGGAAATTTCAGCACCAAAGACTAAAGAAAGGGAAAAGGAACCTGAAGTACATGTGATCCCAATTAAGAAAGAGGTTACTCCTCCTCGTGATATAATTAAGACGGAAGAGATTCGAACACAGGAAATTAAGTCGACTGAAATTCGGACTCATATTGAAAAATCAGTGACTAAGTTTGAGAGTGTTTCTTCGTCCCTATTAGAAGAGTTCAATCTTCAGCCAGGACCTCCTCCAGAAATAGGCTATATACCTAAACCAGGTGTCCAGGTGAAAGTCAAGGAAGATGTGGCTGACAAAGTAAAAAAATTAGAAGAAGCTCAGAAGTCTCTTTCTCCGTTAGATATACCGTCAGGAGGTGTTAGAATATTTCCACCTCCTAAACTTCCAGAAGCTCATAGGGATGAATCTTCCCAAGTGAGTGGGCTTTCATCGATAATGAAAATAGTAAAAGAGGAATCCACATTTACTCCATATCCAGAATTAGAACCCTTTCCATTTACTCCTACATCAGCACTTACACCACCATTTTCTGAAAAGCCTTCAGAAGTTCCTACAGAACGTGTTGAAATAGAAGCCAAACTTGAGGAAAAACCTAAATCTGAATGGTCCACTGACCTTAATAGGGATGTCTCTCTTTCTTTTCAGAAAGATGTTAAAGAATTCAGGGAAACTTCTATTCTATCTGAAACGGAAAGGATTGTCTCAAGCGTAGAAAAACCTCTGCCTGGATCAGATGCTGACGATCAGCCGAAGATGATAAAAACATTTACACCACCAGCAAGACAAATTGGAAAATGGCCTCCTCCGAAACCGGAAGATCTCGATGATACTATTCATAAAGAAGAAAAAATAACGAATGTTGAAAAATTGTCGGCTGTTTGGCCTCCTGTAACAAAAGAACAAAAGATAGAGAAGGATGAGGTTTTATCTGAAGATGGCATTAAGAAGGAAGTAATGGAAGAGATCTGTGTGAAAAAAGTGGTTAAAATGGAAGGTTCAGATGAAAGAACTACAGTTTCTAGAGTTCCTGTAACCCCACCTGTAAAAGCAGGAACTTCTCCTTCTAGTGCTGAAGGTATTGCAATGGAATTGATTTGGACACCTCATAAAGCACCCGAATCTCAAGTTAAAATTATGCAAGAAGAGGTCCCTGAAAGATCAGAATCTTCAAAGACATCTGTGGAAGACATATCCACGAAACACTTTTCTGCTAGTACCAAAATAAAACAGTTTGAAAGCATGCAAAGACCAATGTCTCCAAAACCTTCGCCGGAAGGACTAGCCATGGAGAAATTATGGACTGCACGAAGAACAGCTGAACCTGAAGTGGCAATCCAACAACCGTCAGAACCTGTATTACGTCCTGCATCTCCAAGACCTTTAACTACTAGCGCAAAGAAAGGTATAGCACCGTTGCCCTCATCGGAAGCTCTTGCCATGGAAAAATTATGGGCTGCTCGCAAAACACCGGAACCAGAGGGAATTATACTTCCAACAGACATATCTAGGAGAGCTGCATCTCCAAAGCCATCAGCTGAAGGTTTGGCTATGGATAAAATGTGGGCACATAAAAGTCATGACTCTTCTGTCAAAAAGATTTGGCCGCCTTCACAGGAAATTCAAGAAGAAAAGACAAAAACAATACTATGGTCAAGCAAGTTAAGTGTGGAAAAGGCTTGGCCTCCACCTAGAGCGGAAGTGGAAGTTTTAACTGATATTGATTCTTCAACAATTAAGTCAAAGGGCGGTACATTTGAAAAAGTGGAAAGGAAATGTGAGAAAGAGTACTTCACTGATATTACACCTTCAAGTGCACCGATTGCAGAATCAGTAGTTGATTCAAACCAGCAAGTCATTGAGACTGTTGAGCGAAGTGATATACTTATAGAAAGCCAGCCACCTGTTCCTATTGTGTCCCAAGAAAGATCAAGCGTTGAAACAAAGAAACTTATGTTCGAAAGCTTGGGTAAAAGCAGTGAGGTTGACAAGCAGACTGCAGTTCAACACTATGTTGCAGAAGCTAGAGTTATCCATTCGAGTTGTATGATAGAGAGTAACCAAAATATATCAACAGAAATTGTATCTCAGAAGACAAATATTCAGTCAGAGCAAATAATTTGTGAGAAAAATATTCAAGATACCGTCGAAGTGAAAACCGAGAGTAGAGAAATGTCACCAACAATTGTAGAAGAGCGCACTATAAAACCATCCGAAGCGAAAAAACTCTGGCCCCCAGTACCTGAACCAGAATTTGAAATGAAACCACCACCAACCCTGAAATATGTTGAGAAGAAAGACGTTTCAAAACCGAAACCAGCCGTGAAAGAGATAATAGAAGAGCCTTTACCAGTTCCTCTGGAGCCAGGTCCTCCACCTGAAATAGGTTTTATTCAAGGACCTGTCATTGAGAGAAGGCCCTCGAAGGTGGAATCTATTGAATTGGATCTAGAGAAAGAACCGAAGAAACATTTGGTGGGAGCTGTCAGAACTATTCCCCCACCAAGAAAACTGTCAGAGCCAAAAGTATCGCCTCAAGTTACACCAAAAATGGAACGTCGTACAGTGACCGTCACAGCTTCGGCAAAAATTGATACCAAGGCAGAAGGGAAAAGAGAAATTAAAAAATCAATAACAGTTGAATCAAAGCCATTTGAAAGATTTCCTGATTTGGAACCATTTCCATTTAAACCAGAACCACCCAAAGAGCAACATATATCTAAGGGCCCCCCTCCACCTAAGCCATCAAAATTTGTAAAAGGAAAATTTTCCGAAAGTGATTATGAAAGTGATCTTGAATCAAGTAAAATACTTCCCAAATGGCGTCCGTGGGAGAGTGATACAGACGAGCCCACATACAGAAAAGTGAAGCCTGTTCTTACATCACAGCCAAGAAGACCTAAATCTACAGAACCACCTCCACCTGCACCGACAGTTTTTGACCAACCACCACAATTTGAAGGTCCACCTCGACCAGTAATACTGGACAACGAAAAGAAAGTTTTCAAGAAACAGCAAGACACCTGTGTGACAAAAACTGAAACTAGAACTATTTCTTCTAAGTTTGAAATAACTAAAGAACATGCACAAAGGCAACAAGTGACAGAAACACGAAGAAAGAAGTCTCCTCCACTACAACCTGGCTCTCCACCAAAATTTGCTGAGGCACAAGCTTCTGAACCTGTCAAATCACCCACAAAAGTGAAACCAGAGTCACCAAAATCAAAACGTGAAGGAAAAATCATAAAAGGTGAGTTCCAAGAAAGTGGCTATATGGCTGATACTGATGAACCTGTTTTCAGTAAGCAAACCGCAGTGAGTGTGGAAAAAAGTACCTCCAAAGAAATATCAAAACCTCACGTAGTTACTAAACATGGTGAAAGCATAACCCATCACACGAAACAAGAAAAGACTGAAGTAGTAATGTCAAGCACTAAAACACTAATACAAGAAAAAACCTCTGCTACAGAAAAGTCTACTTCAAAAATCAAAGCTTCACGACCTACTCCCAAAACCTACCATAAACCTTCTGAACCCTCTTCAGAGAAGAAGGTCACAGAGGTGGTTCCTTTCACTCCCAAGGAAGTTGTGGTCGTTCCTAAGACAAAGAAGGTGCGACTTTAGAAATAAATGTTCCGTTCCCCCATTGTGTTGTTCCGTAACACTTTTGAAACCATACTGATCATTTTTTATTTAATTTTTTATTAATTTATTTTTGAGAATGACTGCGATCTATGTGTAGTTTGGTTAGCATGTCTTCAGCAATAAATACGTTTATAATCGAAATTCTGCTTTTGCTTTAAGTGGTACTGATTGAACGCTTTATTTTTGCATAATTTTTCGAAGTGTTGCTTCTGTGTAGTCTTAGCCTTCATTAAGACGTTTAATACACTGTAACATTCAATATGTTAAAACCTGTAAGAAGGAAGTTCCAAATTGTATATTGCTTGTCTTATATTTTTAAATGTTCGTCCTTTTTCTTTCTTAAAATTTAAAATTGGAAAACTTTATAAGATAAATTTAACGCGCTCCTCAATAATTGAATAGGTGTTTCAACTGCTTATAAACTAACGTGTAACACCATTTCTGTGAAAATTGTCTTTAAAGAAATTACAAACATTTTTCATCCAGCCAAATGAATAGAAAACATTTTTTTGTTAGCATATTTCGTAGTATACGGGTTTGAAAGATTTATGGAAACGAGCACAGTAGATGTTGCTTCTCAAAATTATGCAATCGGTATGACGCAGTAAAATTAATAGATAGAGATAGAGGGAGACAGTTGAACTCTGCTAAAATCACCGTAGAGCAAATAATATATACATGTAACATTACATGTGCACTGCGCATTGAAAGCAGTTAAAGCATTTATTCTACTGAAAAGAAATGGCTGTAAGTACTTTTAGGCACGATTCTTTCTTAAATGAGTATTTGTTTCTTTAAATTTTGTTTCAGAACATGACAAACGCTACATGAAATGATTATTTTGATTCCTCTATTTCGCGTTTTCAAAATAAGTATTTTACTTAGTTATGTAAGAACTTGCACATAAACGAAGTTTTTCGTTTTAGTTTTTTCGTTGATAGCAAAAGTCACACAATTGAGAGTTAAACCTTTATCTTCGTTTTTTAAGTGTGTAAAATATATGACATTTCTATATCCGTATTACTATTCTCTGGGGGCAATTTTTATCTGGAATATTAAATGCAAAAATGTGGATTTACTACTCGTATAATTGACTAATAAATGCAGCATCTACGAAAGCAATTACGAAAGTTGTAGGGGGCGATTTTAATTTGACAGAACATTTTGTTTGTGTTTCAAATTACTAGAAACTGACAGAGTACTTTCTAATTTAAAAAAAAAAATCATATTCTTCAGTCTTATTTCCTGGAAATTGACCATAAGATTGGCCATTTACATTTTAAATTGAAAAATTTACTATTAACATTATCCAAAATATCTTTACAACGTGTCGAAGCACTAAGGCTTCTTCGACAGTCAGCATTAATAAAAGGGAAAATAAAATTTGAAGATAAAAGTAAAGGAACAATGCCCAATTCCGATGATTTGAAAAATTACCTTTGCACTTAGAGTGATATTTTGCTTTTGCACTAGGTTGTCAGGTTTGGATTTTCCCTCAAACAAACCAAACTTTCCGAATAAATTCAAAACTGCGATAAACTCACCAGAGTCCAAATTTAATCTGGGGTACATAGTTTTAATGCAAAAAGGCTTCCATTGTTTTTTTTTCGATATTTTTATTATTGATTTTTGTAATAATTTTTATATCTTAACTATACATAAAACTTCATGAACTGACTGACATAAAATAAAGGGTACTTCCGGTTGACGTGGAAATTTGAAATTTGGCAAGATTGGAGCTCTTCGGCACTAACCAGCAGAAAAATTTCCAAAAATGAATATTTTTAAGTTTTAGAGAGTCTAAAGGAGGATGAAGAAATTCCGCATATTATCTAAACGGGCCTTTTTTTGGACATATAATCTCATATTTTAGGTACTTGGAATTGGAATAAGAACTTGGAATTCGGTATGCTAGTACGTTTCCGTTATCATTACCTAAGTAGGCTAAATCACCAATAATAAAAATTTCCAACTTTAGAATGGTTTTATGGATAACTGAAAAAATTTTCTATGGGATATCTTCTACACCCCAAAATGTTTAGGCACTTCCGGCAGGATCTGAACGATGAAATTTGGCATGATTCTATCCGTAAGGCTAACCCATAGGAAAATTGCTAAAAGTTAATATTTTTAGTTTTTATGGGGTCTAAAAGGGGGATGAAGAAATTCCCATGTTATTTAAATAATCGTTTTCATGGGATACAAACTCTTATCTTTTAGATGGTTGAAATAGAAAAAATAAACTTGAAATTCCGTAGAATAGTGGGTTTAAGAGGTGCGAGGCCGTGGCCGAATGCTAGTTATTTTTTTTTGTTTTGTTTTGTTTTGTTGTTTGTTTGTTTGTTTGTTAGTGTAATGAATCGCATGTTGGAAACACTATAATAAACATTACTATCAGAATCAAGAAATACATTGGGAATATTAGAAATGAGTACTCTACTTTGCAGTTATCTCAGCATTTCCAGAATAATGATTTTTACAGCGCAAAGCAAATAAAAAATTTGCGAAAATCCAATAATGGTATGGGAAGGAAAGTAAAGGATGGAATTCGTTTACATTAAAACTAAGAAACCTCGATCAAATTTCCAGTCTGATGACTTAGACAGGGAATTGAACCAGTTTCCAATTTATTTGGAAAATTGCTGTCCGTGCGAGGAAAACAGAACCTTTCCGTAAGGACATATTATGGTGACGGTTAATAAAACTGTTATTCTGACGCAATTTAAAAGTGAAATAAGTATTTTTTTTTAATCACCAAGTCTAGTGTATGTACTATTGCTTTTATCTTTATTTTCCTTTTATTGTTGTTATCTGACAAAAGAGCACGATGTGGTCTGCAATATTGAGAAGATATTTTGGGTAATGTGAATAGCAAGTTCGTAATTTTCTTCAATTCAATCTCGTTTGAATTTTAACGTCACTTTTCAACACAGTCTATAGTAAATACGAAATTACAGTTCAATATAGGGATTGACCTGATTTCGCTGCGATAAAAGCAGAATAGATTTATCCATTTACTTATGATAGAACACCTGAAAAGAGTAATCTCTGCATGAAATGTTATTTATCGTGGGCAAGTTCGTGTTTGATTTGGAGTGTGAACTGGTAGTGGCTACCAATAGATACAGACGTGTTAAGCAAAGGTAACAACAAAAATAAATATTGAAATAAAATAAGAACAAAAGTAAAATTGGAATACAACTTTCTCCCAAAATTTCTGGTGAAATTCACTTGGTTATATGTTCACTGTTTACTTTGTTCATCTTTAAGTTTTCTATATCTGGAAATTCTGTTCACAGAAAAAACAGTTTACAAATTTAACTCCTTTGGTTCAAATACGACCAGAGATATAATCGGGGGCATGCCGCGTATACCAACCTCTTATTTTTAAATTCCAGTGTATACAGACCTTAATTTTACAAAAGAACGAGCGTATACGGAGGTTGGTAGACACCATATTTTGAAAATTGTCAACCGTATAGCTGCTGAACTAATGGTCAACCGTATAGACCGTTAACATTACTGACTAAGATCTACATTTCATAGGTTGTCTCACTGGGTATAGGAGAATTCATATGGAAGAGAAGCAGTAATTTGCACGATAGACTGTGCTTCAATTATCTTTTTTGATAATGATTTTTCGAATTTTATATGGATCGAACAAAATATTCAAACCACCAATTTACTCTTTATACATTATTATTATCATTTAGAATTCATTATGCTGTAATCGTTATATTTAAGAAACTGATATCAAAATAATAACTTATTCCGGAATGGTCACTGTGTGGTCAGTGCAGAAAGTAGGTTCAATGGGTTATAATGTTTTGCTTGATTGAGAAACCAGTCGTGCTTTTGTTTGTAATTTATGTTACGTTCTTTGATTTAATTTTACAGCTAGAGGACAAGGGATATTTCAATTTGATTTTTAAAAAAATCTATGGGTAAATGTATTTCACTCAATGTTGAAATTTGTTTACTTTTACAACGTTTTCTGAGTAAGACTTTTCTAGCGGATGTCCACATAGAGAAGATAAACTTTTCGCACTATTCTGCGGTCTGTTTAATAAAAAAATTATAGCGTACATGTAACGAACACGCATTCACTGAGTAAATTGATAGTGTGAGATTCAGTTTCGGTATTTTGTAACTAATCAGTAAATGCTGAAGACATTCTTTTTATTTACACCATTCTGCTTATTTAAAATCAACCTTTACCTTTAGTTCTGACATGTATGTATATGTATGTGTTTACCGTATAGATAACAGTTTTCTCCATTAACTTTCTTCGTATATAATTTAAGGCATGACTTATAACATTTCATTTAATAATCTCTTGTTGTATTGTAGCATGAGATTTTTTCTGATTTCCATTAACAATTTGAATGACATGTGTTCATCTTATGAGAAAAGTGTATTTGCGACGGTACTACAAATTTTAGAAAAAAATGTATTTGTAATATACAATAATACTCGTTAAAGTAGTTAAATTGTGACTTTAATTGTATATTACACCTATTAAATACCAATCTGCTCTTGACACGTAGTTCATAGCTATTCAATTGGACCATTTGCCCTACATCGTTCTGTAAACAACATGATCAGTACTTGCTTTAAATCACAAATTCTTCCTTTCTCATATACAAGAAAAATCAAAAAGTAAGTGATTAAATTTTTCACAGCAAAACAGAATTATCTTCACAAAAATTGAAATATACGTTTTAAAGCATTAAAATTCGTATACTTTTCTACATAGTAGCTACTGACAAAGAAACATCTATCCCAACGTGACACCAAGTTTTGTGGTAACCATATGAAATAATTTGTTCAACAGGGCGCTAAAACCGTTGACCACATAATGTTCTCCCTGTCGGCACGGAGGCATTGACCAGTAAGGTTTTCCTTTAATGGTCTCAGAAATTGAAAATTTTACGGTATCGGGCATGGATTGTATGCTGGATGCATCAGAATTTCTCAATTCAAAGACTTCAGTTTTTGTAACATTGTTACAGAAACATGGGGATGTGCATTGTCATACAGAATAAAGACATCCTCCAAATACTTCATGAGGTATTTTCGGCGCAGAACAGCTCTTAGGGATCCAGGGTGTTGCAATATGCAGCAGCATTGTCGGTTTGTCCGTTTACTGCGAAATTAGCTAGAATCGCCCTGCTATTCCAGGAGATTGTCAGCAAAACTTACGGACGGTGTTGTCTTGAATGTATTGGATGGGAAAGTTTGTGATATGTGGAAATACAGCTCACAGATTACGAGAAGAACCCTAGCAGAAATAGTATGACGTAGGTATGAGCTCGCCCACTTTTCGCACGGGGGTTTCAAATGACACGACGGAATAGCACACATATAACTTTACCCGGAGTAGCAGACGACATCTAAGTATAGACCACACCTGAAAAACCAAAAATGGACTTGACCGTGTCGTTGGCCTTTCCCCGCTTCCCCTGTTTTAGGGTTCTTCTCGTCATCTGTGAGCTGTATTTCCACATATATTCTGATGCTTTCGTTCCTCGGTGTAGTAAAACACCCTCTCTCGTCTTAAATGCTCAAGACAGCATGCCATCCAGTTCTTCATGTGCAATAATATGAATCGTCTGGGAACCCAACTCACTGAAACTTTCTGATGCTCAAAAACTTTTTGGTCTATATGAAGTGTTCACATTATCCGCTATTGCTTGAATTTTTGTTCGCCGGTGCTGTTGAATCACTTCATTCACAGCGCCAACATTCACCTGTGTGAGAGATGTGCGCAGCCGTCCGGAGTGGATTTCAACGAACACATTTATGTGCCCTTCTTTGAACTTTGCACGCCAGTTATACACACATTCATGAACGTTATGCTTCACAACTCTCGATCATATCGAACCGAGGTGCTATTCTGAAACAATTGCCAGCGTGCTCTAGGTCCACGTACGTGCCATCTCGTGGAAAGATGGAGTAATATACTGTATGTACTTCAAAATGCATATTTCGGGTTTCATGGATACATTTCTGTTTTGCTATGAAAAATTTACTCAATTACTTTGAGATTTTCCTCGTGTTTGATTATCCATGACTAATAATGGATGAATAAACATAAAATTATGTTTTGTTGTTCGGATAGTATTTAATTTAGAAAAAATGTGCTACTGACCTGACAATAAATCTGATCTTAAGAAAAGAAAGGAAGGAAGGAGGGAATGCAAAATGAAGGAACAAATGAATACATCTATTAATAATTCGACAATATGTTCTGTATTATACTACGATAATAGGCTCTATTTTATGAGTATCTGTTGTTCTTCCATAGATATGTAAAATTCTGTTCTTGGTAGATATCACTAAAGTAACATCAGTACGGAACGTAAACGTAATTGTATATATGTGCTCGTAGTCAAGTAATGTTGATGTTAATCGTAGCATTTTTCTCGAATTGAGTAAAGAATTGAATTTTCATTCTATTTGTATTTATGCTTTAACTTCTAGTCGTAAACTAAGTGTATTATTGTTGACAGTAAATAAAAAAAAAAAAAAATCACACAAGGAAAGAGAAAACCGCTAAACGTAATAGATAATTTTTCTGGCATTTCAGCCCGCTAAGAGCTATGACCGGTGAAACTATTAGGTGGGAAAAATCTATTTTAGTCTAAAACTATATCGTACCTTTATAATTATTATATTAATTTCTTTCTAACAGGACACGGTTTCAGCTGTTCCAGGGAAACAACCTCAACGAAAGAAGTCTCCACCGAAAAAAGAAGACAAGAAGCCAGAACAAAAACTCGAGCCCTTCCCTTTTAAACCTGATCCCCCGAAGCCAAAATCTCATAAAGGACCTCCGCCTCCAACCCCTTCAAAATTTGTGAAAGGTGATTTTCGTGAGAGCGATTATGAAAGTGATTATGAAGGAAGGATACCTCCGTTATGGCGGCCAACTGATTCGGATACTGATGAACCATCGTATAGGTCAGTGCGACCAATCTTGAAAAGTGGAAGAAGATCCGCACCACCAATGGGAAGATCACCGACGCCCCCTACAGAATTTGATAATCCTCCAAAATTTGAAGGACCTCTGAGGCCAAAATTCGAGCCTATCGACAAACCCAAAATAAGAGAATCCCCTGTGAGTTTGGACGATATTTTAAAACCAAAGAAACAAGCCCTCGTAGAGTATGTAAAACCAAAACCTATTATACCTAAAACCCCCACGAAAGTTGTTTCAGTTCCTGTCAAAGAGAAGAACATTATTCACCTGGAACCAGGGCCACCACCTGAAGAAGGATTTGCTCCGCCCCCGTCAAGGAAAGTTCAGACTGACGCTACAAAAATACCGTCGTACCAAAATGCTTTACAAATGGAGACATCTAAAGTGATGCATTTCACTGAATCCACACAAACAAGTCATCGTGTTGTGAGTATGGAACAGACAACAAAAGTTATTAAATTCGGCGACAAAGAAATTCCTAAACGAGCAGCTTCAGCTCCACGAGAAACATCTCGATTTCCGGATTTAGAACCGTTTCCATATCAACCAGATCCACCACGGCCGAAACCATCTAAAGGTCCTCCTCCTCCAACACCAAAAAAATTTGTCCGTGGGGAATTTCGTGAAAGCGATTATGAGAGTGACTACGAAAGTGTAAAAATAAAACCGAAATGGAATCCTCCAGATAGCGACACAGAAGAGCCTCAATATCGAAAAGTCAAAGCTCCAGCCGGTATTCCAAAGAAATCCAGACAATCTGCGGAAAGAGTACCAACACCTCCCACTGAATTCGACACTCCACCTGCAATTGAAGGACCCCCTAGACCCACTCTTGCTCCTCTGGAAAAAGAGAAGAAACCAAAAACAGCATTTATTGTAAAAGAGTTTGATGCTGAACAGAGGAGAATGCAACGAGTGGAAGAAATGAAAAGGAGATTCAGCGATACTACAGACCTTCGACCGAAACCATCACCGAGTAAAGCTGTTGTTCCAGTAACAGCGGTGCCGGATTCACTTACGCCTGGCGAACCACCAGAGTATGGATTTGCTGGTCGTGTCCCAACAACAGCTTCAAGTAAGTAGTTTAGCATTTTTCTTTTTCTTTTCTTTTTTTGTGCCTGTTTTTGACGCACGAATTGATTACAAATACGAATACCGGCATAGGATGTCTAAACACAACCTATTGGAGTTACCACCCTTCATACTACTCGTCTAGAATTTGCGTCGTGCAATACATGTCATCATCCTCATAGGTATTCAGCCATTATTGGTAGGTCAATTGCTGCAACTGAGAAGCTTCCATGTTCCAGAGTCTTCCGCTAATCCCTTCGTCTTCCCGTATAACTTTTCTGTTTTGATATCGTCCATTAATTATAGTATTCTTCCCCCCTCTCTCTCTTTCCTGCCACCATACCCTCTACCACGTCCCTCATGATACAGTTCCTTCTTAGTCAATGTCCGGACCAGTTTCTCTTCCTCTTCTTAATAATATCTAAAAGTGTTCTTTTCTTTCCCACCATTTCTAAAATCCTCTCATTAGTTTTCCGCTCGACCCAGCTAATTTTCTCCATTCTTCTCCAGACCAACATGTCGCAAGCTTTCAGTCGTTTATCATCGTTTTTGCGTAAAGTCCATGTTTCTGCCCCATACAGTACAGTACTCTGCACGAAGCATTGTATGAGTCTTTTCCTAACTGTATTCAAGGTCCCACAAAATAGTATTTTCTTCCTTGTAAAGGCTTCTTCTTTCACCATTCCTGTTCTTGCTTTTATTTCACGATGGCACTTCATATCGTCACTAATAGTACTACTCAGGTATCGAAAACTGGTCACCTGTTCTATTTTCTCCCCTCCTACTTCTGTATTTGTCACTGCTTTGCTTTGTTCTAATCACCATGGCTTTTATCTTTCCAACATTTATTTTCATACCATATTCTTCACAGCCCTTCCTCAAGTTTTCTAACATCTTATTGATTTTCTCTTCATATTACGTACATGTAATACAGTATTAATTTGATGAAATTGATTGTCTTATTGTAATATAACTGCTGGAGTAGCAAAGTGAGAAATGTGGGGAGGTCATAAACGCATGTTACTTCAGCACAAGATAAAAGCAAATACTCTTGGGGCCTATTGTGCAGTGATTGACAAAAGAAAACAACATATGCTGACGCGGTCAAATCATCCTCAAACGGCTTCAAAGGAAGCGGAACACCATTGTAGTAACTCACGTGTTTATTTGTTATATGAGAGGAATAATCCTACAAGTCCTTGTTGAGGGTGGTCTTCCGGTTGACGTGCTGATAAAGGAAGCAGTGTTGCAATTTTTTTTTTTTTTGTTTTTTACCCTTTTGTACAGAAAGCGACCCACAAACTTAGTTAACACGTTGTTTGATATTTATAGCTCCATATTTTGATATGTAATACCTTGGATTACTTTAAAGTGACTATTTTTGTGTTTTTTTGTTAGTGATGCTATTATTATTATTATTATTATTATTGACACATACTAGCAACATGTATGTATTTTAAGTGTATGGCTTGTTTTGGGAGTGTTATTTATGAATGCGATTAGAATAAATTTTCTGCTTGACTACACAGGAAGCCGGTTGGGGACGATTTGAATATGCCAAGTATAGTACGAGGCCAAGTAATTCTGGTCCAATTTGTTTTCAGTAGAATCAACACAGAATTAATTTCAGATGTATATGCCGATTAATTTGTCTATCGTTAAAATATTACATCGTTAAAACAATAGTTGTAGATAAAACATTAACAGATCTAAGGAAAATTTTAACTCGGATGGAAATATTTGGGCTTTACGCTAATCGTAGTTGTGATCATGAGTCAATGTAGTTCCTTAAGTAGCAATTCTTTGAATGTGAGTGTTTCTTCCTTTGCTCGTTATACCAGATAACTGTACGTTAGTACAATAATATTTATAGACCAGATACAACAAGCTCAGCTATCTTAATATGCTCTAAATTGTTCAGTGCCATTACTCTGACCTTTTCAGGGATAATTAGCAGCTTGACGGTTACTAGCTGCTTATGCATGCGATGTATAGCAGATATAAAATGCCTCTTCTTCATTGTGTGAGAGATTTTCGAGTAGTTGCCATGCCATAGATTACAGTTGTCACGTATATCACAGTTGTCGTGGCTTTAACCTCAGTTCATGTCGTTGCAAATTTCTATTTTATTTTATTAATATTATTTTAGAGGACCCCTTGACACAAGGAGCTCAAAATTGAAGTGTCGAATTTTTGCTAAACTCTGGTGCTATCAAGAAGGCATAGGGCTGACACATCCTGAAAAAATATAGTTTCCGAAAGAAAGTGATTATCATGGCAGACGGGGGCAAAATATCAAAGTATTTTATAACGGAGTATACGGGAGACTACATGTGACAAATGGATTTTTTTAGGTACCTTGGGTTCAGCGTATTGATCTGAAATTTGAACAGCGTGTAAAGCATAAATATCGGCAAATAATGGTTTTGACTACTGTGCCGGACAAAAACTGTAAAACGGAGCATTGTTATCCATAGAGATACGTAGTAACTGACATTAATTAAAATTAATATTTTCTTCGGGTTCTGGTCGTACATATAAAATATAACTAATTGACAGCAAAGCAAATGGAAAAATGAGAACATTTCATAATCCGTATGACGCATGAATGAAACAAAATAACACTGACTCCAAAAATGCATATAGTTTACACCAACTAAAATTAGTATTTTCTTTGAGGTCTTGTCAACCGACTAATTCAACTCAACCCAAACGTAAAAAAAGGAAAACATTGTATAATCCTTATGACACATGAATGAAACAAATTGACACTGACTGCAAAGATGTGCAACACCTCATACCAAGTCGGTGCTGTCATACCCACAAGTCTTTGGTGTCAACGAAAATATTATTGCTCTTGGGTACTTACAATACCAACCAATAATGGATTTTGACCCAACCTGGGTGTTATCAAATTCTACAAAAAGATCGTAACGTAAGGATTGCACATGTCGGAATTATATTTTAAACCTTAAAATTTTGGGAGTAACTGCATTATAAATAAGGCGAAGCTGCCATTGTTTTTCATGTGTTCAGCCGCGTAGGCCTGAGCATTCTCGGTTTGGTGGATACTTAATGTTATTTCATATAAATCATCTGCAGTTAGACGAGGAAATTCAGTGAGTGAAGTAGCATCACATGGCGTCCAAAACTGATATGTCTACCTAGTCTCCCGAATCAGTAAGCTTTTGCTGCAGATGATTTGGCAGATTAGCACGTAATAGCATAATAGCAACTTCTTGTATTTCAACGGAATATTTAGTGAAGGGCGCTGCAAACTGGTTTTTCATGGCGCAAGCAATCAGAAGATATGCACCAATGTGTGTCAACGCTGCTATCTGGACTCGATATCTGAACATTTTGTACTTCATTTTGAGGTGCCCAATTTTTGCCTCTACTTGCAATCTGCCTTTGGTGACTACACGTGAAAAGTTTGCATCTGCTGCTTCATGTTGTTTTGAATCCTTTTGAATAAAATCCTGCATGTTGGCAAATATTCCTGTTTCCTGCAATACAGGTATGGAATCCCGAAATTCTCGATCTACCAGGATGCAGTCACCAGGCTCTACGAAGTCGTGTAAATTATTAGCAGCATCTCTGAACAAAGAATTGGTAATGTTGGCATCGTTATTTGTAGCAACAAATGGGCCTATAACATCGACAATAAACCCAGACGGTGTGACAATCATCATTCGCTGTACAAGAGGACGACATTCCTGTACGCTGTATAAGTGCCTCTGAACACTGTAATTATTTGACTTTTCAGTTTATATGTAAGTTCCATCCATAACCAATACAAGTTTATTTGCTGGAATTCCATATAATTGTCTACTCCACTCCATTACTTTGGTAAGAACGAGATCGCGATCTATGATTTTAATACCTAGAACATTGGGAACAAATGTTTCTACCAAGACCTCCCGAACAGGTTGCAGTGCTCTACATACTCCACTTTCATCTTTGTATTTAAATAGTGCAGCTAGGAAACTTTTTGACAAATCATGTCGCAGTTTCATGAGGAGCATTGCCAATATGTTACCGACACTCGTGTTGGCACTTGGTCGCAAATGGGAACAGAACTGACAAAGATGCATAAGCTGTTCGTTTTTTTACACCAGTGAAAGCAAATAGGTCATTGTCCGAAACACAGGTAACATCTATAGCGTATGAACAGGATTCAGTTTGTACCCATAGCTAATCATATGCGCTTCAGCCGAAGCAGTTTCGTCACAAGCACCACTAGCCACTGGAACTTCCTTAAGCAAGTTTCTAACTTTGCACCAACACATTTGTACAGAGACAATTAACTTCCGCTACAAAACAGAAAGATTTCTCAAGCGAATCACGCAAGTAACTTACGGCCTGCAACTCCATTTGACCTTCAATGGCTCGTTTCCGTTTGCCTCGAAACCATTTTTCACATACTCCACACACTGATGGCTGAACATTCTCCGTTCTCACAACAAATGTTACTAACAATTGTACGAAACGAATCAGGGATAGAATATCTTTGTTAACTAACGGTCATATCACAGCAATGTCACTCCGAAATCGTCACTCTCAGTTAAAAAAATATATAAATAAAAATAAAAAATAAATAGACGCACAGTGCTGTAAACAAACATTATGGACATTCTGTAGCATTCCGATACAAATGAGCAATACCACAAATACAATTCGCAGTAAGTAACGTAACTAACCGATACGCTGTCTGTTGGTGGTTTTCGTTGCTCTAGGTTATTACGCTTGCACTATCCTTTCTCCCTGCTGCTGCGATGATGATGTTGCTGATCTGGTGGTATTCTCTTCAACAGTAGGTCTTTGATCCGAAGGTTCTCTTCGAAAGATAACCTCACAGGAACATTATTTTCTGCGACATATTCTTCTATACATCGCAAGTAAACATTCTCGATTTCTCACTTTTTGTCCGGCGCAGTACTCGGAAACTATAAAAGATGCACCGTGGTTTTTAACTATTATTTGCCGGTGTTTATGCTTTACACGCTTTCCAAAATGCAGCTTACTAGGCTGAAGCCAAGGTACCTAAAAAAAAATCCGTTTGTCACATATAGCCTTCCATATACTCCATTATAAAATATTTTGATATTTTGCCTCCGTCTGCCATGATAATTACTTTATTTCGGAAATTATATTTTTTCATGATGTATCAGCCTTATACCTTCCTGATAGCACCAGAGTTTTGCAAAGATTCGACACTTCAATTTTGAACTCTTTGTGTGAAGGGTTCCTTTTGGTGTTCATTTCATCAAAATTTTGCTGCTCATTATATTTTAAGCCTAAAAGCATAAACATGGTATGTAAGCTAAGGTTATTACCAGACGTCCTGTATATAGAGGATTGTCTTGTACTTTACAGTCTATTTTGCTGTCCTATATGAAGGTTGTACACTCGAATAGATATTTTCCGTCTCAAAATATGTTTGACAACATTGTACGCGCTCAGGAGTAAGAGCTTCAGAAGATACTGTAAGATAGGTGACGTATTGGCTATGGCTTTATGCATTTGCCTTCCGGCTAGACTATATACAACGAGTTGTATGTGCCTTTTGTATCCCTTCCACTGCACTCTGGTATAAATATTTTGGATACGACCTGTTCGTTGTAAACCTCAAATGCTACCACTGCATTACGTATAGCGTAATAATTGTGAAATGAATACCGGTATTTGCTAAAAATGAATAATATTTCTTGAGAAAATTGTTATGGTAAACAAAAGATACGGCTTAATGTCCCTCAATATGTTCTGTGAATTTCATAGATCTGGTTATGAATCAAAAGTTTATTGTGCTTCGTAATTTAGTAATGACAGTGGCCAACTAAGATACCGTATTTACACAAATCTAAGACGCCCTCAAATGTAAGACACACCCTTGGCGAAAATAAAAAATAAATAAATAAATAAACTAGACTGCATTTATTTTAAAGAATAAAATAAGATTAATAAACATGGGAAAACAAATAATGTTATGGGAAAATTAAAAAAAAAAAAAACATTGAACTTACTACTGGAATTTACGGTATATTAATGTGCATCTGCTGTTACGTTTTTCCTAATGTAATTACGGTACAACACTTGTTTGCGTCTGTTTTATAGCAATCCATTATCGGTGTCATATTACCATATTATACTGGTATATTATACCAGTATGTAAACACACACAAACACACAAACAAATAATTGTTCAGCAATTATTTAAACTTGTTTTTCTTCTTCTATTTTGCACTCTTACTCGCAAAAACAACACTGACATGTTACTGTTCATCATCTGTTTTTTCATCGGCATCACTATCTTTTCCAATTTTTCCACTTTTGATGACCAAATACACACAAAATACACATTCTTTACAGAATCGTGACCAACGAGATTAGCAATTTTTGGCAAAAGTCCATGTAATTTGGCCTAAATTTGCATAACTCAAATCTAAGACGCACGTTGATTTTGGAGGCAAAAATATTGGCAAAAAAGTGCGTTTTAGAATGGGGTATGTACGGTATTTCAGTATATATTAAAATCTAATACTGTAAAATAATTGCTGTGAAAATGGATTAGCGAAATGAGAAGTTAATTTCAACCAGCCTGAAGCTCGCTGAATGGTCTGGGAATTAAGCAAACCATATTCAATAATCTACAGAAGGTAAAAAATTCACTACTTGTAAATCAGTATTATTATTATTATTATTTTTATATAACTTTTCACTAAAATACACTAAGTAGTATACTTTTTAAAGAATTTAACCATCGTATACTCTATAATTTGTATTTATATTATACTATGTTAACAAGTGGATATCAAACTCACTCTCTCTCTCTCTAATATATAGGGGAGAGTAGTATACAGTGGATTAATTTTTAAAACTTTCAGCATAAATCCGTTTAATGTAAGTATTACCGGAAGTTGCTTAGTGTAGAACATGCGCACATCTTTCCATTACATTCGTAAGTAATTTATTAATTTGTAGCGCTGCTCTGTATCTTACAGTTAACGCTAGTGCTTGTAAATTGATTCACTATGTACCACTATCGTACACAGTGGATCATATATGCGTACACAGTGGATCAAAGGAACAATGTATTGAAAGTAATGAATAGAAACGTATGATAAAGTGACTCATCATCTGGAAATTTCCAAATCCTATCCTATTCCTAACTATATATAAAACTACATGAGCGGACATAAATTATTGAGCACTTCCTGTAGGGCTACAATGATTAAATTTGGCATGATTGTAGCTTTCCGGAACTACTGTACAGGAAAATTGCCAAAAGTGAATATTTTTAACTTTTAGGGGTCTAAAGAGGGGATGAAGAATTTCCCAATGCTATTTAAATGGGCTTTTCTTTGACATATAATCTCATGTTTTAAGTGTTTAGAATTGGAATAAAAACTTGAAATTCGGTATGCTTGTACGTTTTCGTTAGCACTACCTAAGTAAATCAATAAAAATAAAAAAAACTTTAGTGTGGTTTTATAGGGAACTGAAAAATCTTTCCCATGTTATTTATATGGAACACCTTTTACACCCCTAAATTATTAAGCACTTCCTGTAGGGCTACAATGATTAAATTTGGCATGATTATAGCTTTTCTGGACAAACTCACAGAAAAATTTCCAAAAGTAAATATTTTTAATTTTTAGGGGGTCTAAAGAGGGGAAGAAGAATTTCCCCATGTTATTTAAATGGGCTTTTTTTGGACGTATTATCTCATGTTTTAGTTACTTAGAATTGGAATAAAAACTTGAAATTCGGTATGCTTGTACGTTTTTGTTAGCGTTACTTAAGTGACTCATCAAAAATAAAAATTTCCAAACGTAGAGTGGTTTTATGGGGAACTGAAAAATCTTTCCCATGTTATTTATATGGGACGTCTTCTGCACCCCAAAATGTTTAGGCACTTCTGGAAGGATTAGAATGATGAAATTTGGCATGATTATAACTTTTCTGGACTAACCGACAGGAAAATTACCGAAAGTGAATATTTTTAATTTTTTAGGGGTCTAAAGGGGGGATGAAGAAATTCCCATGCTATTTAAATGGACCTTTTCTTGGAATACAAAATCTTGTCTTTTAGATAGTTGAAATAGGAAAAGAAACGATAGAATTGTGGGTTCAAAAGGTGCGAGGCCGTAGGCCGAGCAAAGACAGTGAGTGGGGGCGAAGCCCCCGGATGGGCAGATTCAGGAAATATGGAAAACAAGTTCACGAAATTCAATGTTGATGCAAAGGCCGATAGATAAGAAAGGCGAGGCCGTAGGCCGAGCAGACTCGGAGGTCTGGGAGCGGAGCCCGCAGCTAGCCAAAGGCTGGTTTACATAGAATAAAATTGTAAGCATTATCGTCAAAACCTGTATTATTACTCAAAATACAAAATAAGTGATCAAATTCTAAATAAAAATGAGAATTGAATTGTTGCCAAATTGGACTATTAGAAGCGTATTAATAGCGTATGTATTAATTTCAAGAGTTGATTCTCAAAATAAATAATACAGATGATTTTGTTATAAAACAAAGTTTTAGACAATTAAACTGATATATTCTCCAGAGAATTATTAGTTCTGGATACTTAAAATTTAGTAGTTTAAGTAATTATGCACAATAACATGAACATTTTTGTTATAAAAATGGAGAATATAAGTTTCACCTTCTGCATTGAATTCAATTAGTCTGATTATGCAAGTTATTAATTTCACTATGACGAGAAAAATTAAGGTCCTAGTTGATATTGCCATCTTTTGAAATTTCAAAGGATTAGCGGAGATCAGTTCTCTAAAACTCTACCGGAAACTTGATATTACCAGATATTATTATGCAAATATTGTGTATGGGTGAAATATCTGGATTATTTGGCTGGACAAAACTTTCATGCATCTTCTTACTTCTCTTTAGAAATAAAATCTCAAAATCTCCATCGTCCTTCCCTTTTGTGATTTGACCAACGTAATGCATACGTGAAAGAAATCTTACAAGAGTGTAATCATCAGGTTGGGGTTTTCTTTAGCTCTGTTCCAAATCATCACTAGTAGTAGTTTCTGTCTCTAAAGTAACATCGTCCGCCTCCCTTAACCTGAGAGGCATAAACATGAAACATTAAACTGAAAGACTTCATTTTCTAAGGCAGCGTTTCCCAACCGGTGTGCCGCGGCACACTGGTGTGCCGTGAATGGGCCGCTGGTGTGCCGCGAGAAATCGAAACAAAATTATTAATTTTATAGCAATCAAATTGCAAAACGTAGAGAAAAATGTATATTTGTATTTCACATTACTATGAACCTCTACTATGAATCTACAATTTTAAGTTTCATATACTGAGAAAAATCCGTTCTCCAGACAGCGATATATTGTACAAATATACGGAAACCTCTTGCTTACTACAGGAATCAGTACGAGGCATACGCTATCCTTATGCTATATATGCACTGCCTAGATGCATCCTAGATGCTATATATGCCTTAGATGTTACATCATGCCGTTGCAGACTATTTCGTAACTTGAAAATTTAAAATATCATTCAATCCTTTCAAAAAAATTACCTACATTTGTGTTTTAAAAATAAGAGATATTTGTTTGTTTGTTCGTTATTTAGTGACCTTCCTTCTTAGTAAAAAGGTTGGATACAGTTTTTAAAAAGAAAGCGTATTCCTAAAAACCTGAGTCCAATTTTTCATTGCATTTGTTTTCTATTTTTAAATTTGAATGAAAAATAAGCATAATTATTTACCACGGGGGAAAACCAGTGATCGAGCTTTCTTCTCTGTGAGGAGATCAACAATAACAGAAAAAATACCACTGTGTTTTATATTTACAAATAATAATATCTATAAGTGTGCCGCGAGAATCCAAGTAACACCCGTAGTGTGCCGCAAGTTGAAAAAGGTTGGGAAACGCTGTTCTAAGGTAACATGGTCATCTCAAGAATCTTTTAATACAATTGGCTGAAATTCATCATTCTCCGTTGAACTACCGCTTTCTTTCCCTTTCTTCAAGATGGAACGTCTTACATTTTTCCTTTCTGTTTTCGATTGCTGCTGAATTTGGACTCCCCTTAATTACTGGATTTCATTTCAGATCATTTGGTCTTTTCCGGGGTGTCTGTTAAATATACGGCTTGTGCCTTTCATTCTACGATGTTTTGTTTAAGTGACACAAAAACACTGTTACGTTCTTCTTTCTGGAAAGCATTTTCTCTCGGACCTGCACCTACATTCTCTACTTCTTGAATTAGAGGATTGTTGCCTGAGAAGGTACATTTATTTGGTCTTCTGTCTGCTTTTGCGTACATATAGCGCAAAAAAGAAAATGGTGTCTGTAAATGCATTTTAATCATAAGAAAATATTCGTTTTTCTGAAACCTGCTTTGATGTTCGTTGGAATCAGTGCTCGTGTAAATCCTATTCCCAAGCATTGAGCTACTCCGTATATTGACATGAGTACTCTTGGGTTTTGTAACAATCAGGTATCCACAGCTACATTGTAATGTGCTTTCAATGGTCCGAAATCAGACACATCCAAGGTTGTATTTTAGTACTAGAATGTGGTAACTGTTCTTCATTCATCCATCCTGATGGAGTTGCTAAACTGAGAGTAGTAGATGGTGCATTATTGATCATGTGTTGTTTAAAATATTTCCTAGGATGAACTATGGCTGGTGGCATAAATACAGTTTGTTACATTCGTATTCGTACACATGATGATCGTAAAGAAAATAGAGCGGTACGCGTAAACAAATCAAGGAAATGTATTTCTGCTTGAGCATAAATACTTCTGAAACACTTGTTTGTTGTTACAGATACAAAGAAACAATGTAGAAATCAATATAATATAAAATGCGTGCATAACTAAATTAAGATGTGCAATATTTCGCCACATTGTTATTCGTATGGTTAGATATACGCGTAAATATTGCATTAAGAAAGAATTTTATGAAATAAAAAAATAACTAATACCTTGTAGCGTTGCCTTTGGCTTTAATAACTGCCATGTAACGGCGCTGCATAGAACTGACAAGAGTAGTACACATGGCAAGGCTGATCTTGCCCGATTCTTCCGTCAATACCCGTTTTAAGTCTTCTTTTGACAAAACGTTTTTACTGTGAACCCTAGGTTTCAGATAAGCCCATAAATGTTCAGTAGGGTTAAGAGCAGCGGATTGGGGACGGGTGTGCAATGGTTTGGGTATATTCCATGCTAACCAGTCCCTATTTATACCTGCCGTATGTTTGGAATCGTGATCATGTTGGAACATATAAGTTGGTAGCATGCCCAATTTTTCTGCACTTTGCTTAACATTGTTCCGAAGAATATCAAGGTACATAACCTTGTCCATTGTACCATCAATAAACTGAATTTTACCAACCCCTTTTGAGACATGCTCCCCGAAGCATAATAGAACTACCTCCCTGTTTTACGGTGGATATGCTGTTTACAACATTATTGTCCGAATTGGGCTTTCGCCACACCCTGTGGACCCCATCAGACACAAAGAGATTAATTTTAGTCTCATCTGACCAGGGACGTACGCAGGGGGTGGGTCCTGGGGGTCCGTATCCCCCCAAAATTTCGACTTCTGTGTAAATTTAACCTAATTTTAGGGACAATTTTAGGAATTTTAATATAAAATACCCTCATATTGAGTTTGGACCCCCCGAAATAAATTCCTGCGTACGCTACTGCATCTGACCATACGATATTGTTCCAAAATTCCCGGCTCTCGTTAACATGTTCTTTTGCAAACTGAAGTCGTAACTTACGGTTCTTACGACTTATGAATGGTCTCTTTCGAGGTATTCGACCATGATAGCCGTATTTGTGTAGCACTCGACGAATCGTCTCACAAGCAACGTACAGAACAAGGCAGGATCAGGTCCGACTCAAACTTCTCCCAGAGGACACATGATATAAAAGAAGAAAATATGCCAAATTGGAGCTGCCCCCATGCAGAAACACCGGAGATATGTTCCGCAACATAACACACAACGCGACAATTTGATATAAGGTAACCGTCGCAAGATACCAGTTTATGTCCAAAACGGAAAGGATGAGCAGCACCAGGGTAACATCAGGATATTTGATATGCTATAACACTGTTTTGGCGGTCATCTTGAGAGCCGCGACCTTGGATATAGCGTAAGATATTGAAATGAGAAGTGGGGTGTGTGATGTATCAATGTAAGGTAAAATGTAAAAGGAAAACCAATGATGTATCCGCGAAAAACATATGTGTAATGGTATGGACGGGACGAAGTGTAGCAGACTCGGGCAAAACAAACGTGTACTTGAAGGACAGAATAATAGGGCAAGACCCCACGACAATGATATGCGACAAGTAACTGCAACAGTGTCTGTGCATGGAAATGATCCACCTTGACAGATTATGCCTTCCGAGGATATTGGGATTCCATTTGGGACAGTGAAAACCACAGTTGCCACCCGCGATACGAGCGCTCGTTTGGAGACTACATAAACTACAAAGGACTATCTCTTATGGAACAGTAATTCGGAAGCTTGCTCCGGAGTGTAGGAGATATCATCTTGGATTGGTAATCAAAAGCACGACCTACCTGGGATCGAAGCTCACTCCTGGAGAACGTTTTGCACGTTTCTTGTTCAATTTTCTTGCAGTTTCGTGTGAACAAAGGACATTTCGGCCCACATTTGTTTAAACAACACTATCTGTAACAAAGTGTGTACGGATAAGAAAGCCCAGCCATTTGCTAGCTTACATTTCTTTACGAATGTTTCTTTTCCTTTACACGGTTTGCTACACTATTTCGCGACAGTCCCAGACAGTCACAATATCAGGGAAAGGCAGCATTCTGCATTGATTGGATGAATTCCATGAGTTGTTGAAGTCTCCCACGAGAAGGCTAGTTTACCACACAATGAGACGACTCGAATTGTGTCTACTGGTTTCGAGAGTCTCATCTACATTCACTTCTGTTACATCGTGGTTGTTCAAAATCTCCAGCATGTGTTCTGTTGTTTGTCGTTCGTCCATTGTCAGTTCTGTCGATTGGACGTCCACTTGTTTTGGAAGTACACTTTGCATCAGTAACACCACGTTGAGAGGGTTTGTAATTGCAGCTCTACATTGGTGTTTGTAGATGAACGATACTAAGAACACATTCACTACACAAAATATTGTGCGTTTTGGCTTGCGTATACCACAGTGCTTCTCACTGGCCGGCCCTGCTGTCACGTTCACTTCGATCCATATGTGCTAGTGAAACCAGTAGACACAATTCGAGTCGTCTCATTGTGTGGTAAAGTAGCCTTCTCGTGGCAGAATGCAACAACTCATGGAACTCATCAAGTCAGTGCAGAACCTGCCTTTCCCTGATATTGTGACTGTTTGGGACCGTCGCGAAATAGTATAGCAAACCGCGCAAAGGAAAAGAAACATTCGTAAAGAAATGTAAGCTAGAACATGGCTGTGCTTTCTCATCCGTACACACTTTGTTTCAGATAGTGTTGTTTAAAGAAACGTGGGCCGAAATGTCTCTTGTTCACACGAAACAGCAAGAAAATTTAACAAGAAACGTGCAAAACGTTCTCCAGGACTGAGCCCAGGATCCCAGGAAGGTCGTGCTTTTGATCATCAATTCAAAATGATATCTACTCCGGAGCGAGCTGCCGAATTACTGTTCCATAAGAGATAGTCCTTTGTAGTTTATGTAGTCTCCAAACGAGCGCTCGTATCGCGGATTGCAACTGTGGTTTTCACTGTCCCAAACGGAATCCCAATATCCTCGAAAGGCATAATCTGTCAAGTAGGATGCATTTCCATGCACAGACACTGTTGCAGTTACTTGCTGTGTACCATTGTCATAGGGTTTTGCCCTATTATTCTGTCCTTCGAATACATGATTCTTTTGCCTGAGTCTCCCACACTTCGTCCCGTTCACACCATTACACATATGTTTTTCGCGGATACATCATTGGTTTTCCTTTTACGTTTTACCTTACATCGATATATCAGACACCTCGCTTCTCATTTCAATACCTTACGCTATATCCAAGGTCGCGGCTCTCAAGATGGCTGCCAAGACAGTGTTATAGCGTATCAAATATCTTGATGTTACCCTGGTGCTGCTCATCCTTTCCGTTTTGGACATAAACGGGTATCTTGCGACGTTTACCTTATATCAAATTGTCGCGTTGTGTGTTATGTTGCGGAGCATATCTCCGGTGTTTCTGCATGGGGGCAGCTCCAATTTGGCACATTTTCTTCTTTTTTTATTATGTGTCCTCTGGGAGAAGTTTAAGTCGGATCTGATCCTGCCTTGTTCTGTACGTTGCTTGTCAGTGCTTTCTTAACTGTAGCACATTCTATTATCTTTTGGACTTTTGGAGCACTTAGTCGGGGATTTGCTTTCACCTGTCTCCCAATCACTCTCTCGTCCGTCTCACTTAACTTCTTCTTCTTCTTCTTCTTCGAATTTCTTCGTTTATTTCTTACAGAACCAGTATACTTAAAATTGTTGACTACACATTGAACTGTTGTGTGACCTTTTCCTATTAATTATCCTATTTTTCGTAACGACCATCCCCTTAATGCTTTCTTTACGATATTCCCTTTGACTTTCTCCCTAAGCTCTTTACTGTTCCGCATTTTTGAAGTTTTATTTACTTGTGTACACCACGGTTAACACCATCAGTTAATATGTCCATTTCGATACACCACACTAGCTCTGGTCGTGTTCTACTGCTGTTTGCTTTCTATTTAGTGTATGAAATGTAAGTTCTGTACACAAATGTACGAATAACAATGTGACGTAAATTCGGGAGTTCTCACATGTTTTCTTTTCTTCCTTTCTATGGTGTCCTTGTTGTGACCCCTTTCTGCACTGGGTATGTCTATCATGGTCCTACCTCACCCCTCCAGCAATGTGCTGTCAATTTTACCACCAGTATGTTTCATGGTGGTTTTCTTTTAAATTAAGGTGTGTATGAATAAGAATGTGACATACTGGATATCTCATGGCCGCAGTCACACACTTCGTAACGAAGACCCCTTTTTCGCCACTTGTGCATACATTTAATTACTGGCTTCTTCCTCTGCTATTACTTTCTTGGGTGTCTCATCTAAATTGAAAATACGTGAAAGACTACAGAATTCTTGATATTTTGTAGGTATGTTATGCAAATTACAAAGAATGCCTCAATATTGTGTTTGTTGAATGACGTCAATCTTCTACAAGCGTCGTAACAAGACTATAAGCGTCGGGATTTCGAATTTCAAAGTCTTTATTATGATCCACTCTAGACCTGTAATTTTTGCTTTTCCCGTGAAGCAGGTATTGATATGTTGTTGCTCTTCGCAATTTCATACCCCAAACGCCTCACAGTCACGGTAGACAAACTGTAACACATTTCATTATTATTATTATTATTATTATTATTATTATTATTATTATTATTATTATTATTATTATTATTATTATTATTATTAATAATAATAATAATAATAATAAATTTCGCAAGTAAGTGCTCCAGCTATAACATGAATATTTGTCGTACAGAATAATTTGGCTCCATTGTAACATTGTTATCTGGTGCTTTCTTTTGACACGTATCTGTTCAATGTTCTTCAATTTACTAACACTGCTAATAGAATATCTCTGCTCCGTCACTAATTGTACTGCATCTTTCATCGAAATATCCTTTACGTTGCCTATTTTATGTGTCTGTCCTCGTGGTCAAACTATTACTCTGTAACATCTAACATGAAAGCCAAAGCTCTGTGACATGCCAATATTATGACGTGTTTTTATGCCAAATATATTGAACCACTGTAAACACGTTGAGGTACAGAGTGGATCAATCTACTGTGTACCCCACTGATGTGATCCACTGTGTATTTGTTGGTGTTAACGCAAACAGTTTCCCACAACGTTGAATTATTAACGAAGAAAAACAAAATAAAGTTTGTTATATTACAAATACATTCTTACCTACAGTACTTCACCAGTCCGTGATATTGTGAATTACAACATAATTCACAACGTCACAGCATTCACTTCTGTTACTTTATTTTTTACTTTAGCATAAGAAAAATAGATTTCTCACTTCACCACACGAGAGAACCAGCCATTGTTGTTGGCATTTCACGTGCAAGTGTGTAATGTGAAAACAGAACAACTGACATGCGCTAGGTGAATTTGTGCAGTAAATAAACGAATAAGGCCTTCTGATCCACTGTGTACTACCTTCGCCTATATATATATATCGCTATATTAACACTGATAAATATATTAGTTATTTTTCAATTGATTTTAAGGTGTTGCATCCCAGCACTTGAGTGAAATGTCACATGCTTTCAAATCCAAGGCTCAACATTTTGTAAATGAGATAATGACACTTAGGAATGGCCAAGTCCAAGAGAAGTCAGAAGTCAAAGATATGGATGCAAAAGCTGTTGTGAAAACAGAGAAGGAGGAACAAGAGGACGAGCCCCATGCCTACCGCGAAGAATCAAGGGTGTCAGAATATGGTAAGAATATAGATATTTATGTTCTGTTAATATATTTTTCTGTATGTGATTATAGTTCTTTTCACCTGATTTCAATAATCTATATCAGTATGCAGTTTTATTTTGATCATTAATTCCTCGATAGGATATATGTCCTTTCTTTCTCTGTAGCCATATGACTACATCTGTCATATTGAACTATTAATTATGCTTAGAAGAAATCCGTGTCTGAGCATTATCATATATATATATATTTCTAGGTATTACTATTTTCCAGTTACAAATTGCTGTTCAATGACATGTAAGGGTTATTTCCATCTGTGAAATAGAAGCAGGTTTTAGTAGTAGTGGATTTTATCATTACAGAGATTCAAGATGTTAGTCGTTATTTATTAAGCTGGAACACAATGATTGATTACTCTGGAGGTCAGAATTAGATGCTAGTTCAACCCTGTTTGATTTGTGATTGACAATCGTATTAGATATGTTTTTTTTCTGTCTGTGTTCATTCTTCAGCCTATTGTACCTTTCCATCTATGATTTGCTATTATCATTTCACCCTTTGGTCAATCAGTACATATCTTAAGATATGAAACTAAAAATTCCATTTGTTTCATTTAACCATTATGCTAAATCCATCATGATAACTGTTGAAGAGTGTTGGCTCTCGAAGTTCTTTTATCAAGAAATTTTAGGGTCAGAATTTTTAAAAAATAAAATGAAAAAGAAAACTGTAAATATTAGTAGAATCATATTTTTTTTCTAATTTCCAGTCAATATGTGATTAATAAAGCAGTGGAATAATGAAAATTGTTCTTTATATATATGGCTGTAGTAAATAAAGAGGCAAATTAATAAATTCGATTGCATGCAAATTCCATATCTACATAAGGATGAACCTAGTATAGAAAATATAAGAGTGCTGTCACATAGCTATAGAGAAGTGATGTTAGAAACCCGTTTTTACGATGCCAAATGAATTTTCGTCAAACCAAAGATGGAATTTTGAGTGTTCTGCACCAACCAAACTATCATTTCTCAATTAGATTTCCGTATTTGAATTACTATGTAGTTATTTTGTAATTTGCCTCATTCAAACAGACAATAAAACAAAAAGATAATTTATTATTGTTTAATACATCAATACTCTGGTGGAAAGTCCTTTTGAAGTAATGAGGAAGGAAGCCGATTAATATATGGTATGGGATCTGATTGTGTTTGTAAGAAAGTGGTTGACGGAAATTTCTCTCAACAAATAATAACTTTCTACACCTCAATTTCAAATAATTATGTCTATGAACCTATTGACAATAATCTGTGTGTTTCCATATGTTCATCTCTACTCCAAATAATCGATACTATCACCTATCACACTATTTACTGTTTCTTCTCAACCTTCCTATATGCAGGACAGATTGTTGATTACTTGGTTCGCCGGAAACATATCATGATGTTGCAAATATTCAGTGTAACGAAATAAATGAAAGAAAAAATACATTTGTTTGATGAAGTTACATTTATATGATGCTTGCATGAACATTTGCATTTCCTAACTTTACCTTGAGCTTTCCAATTTTCGTTTGTTAGTTTATATGTCTCCCTGAAAATGAGATCGGGCCTTATATATATTTAAAAAAAATGGATTAGGGTTTATTTTGAGGGGATTTACAGGCAGTAGAACTTAGTAGTTGTTCTGCCTGTGCTTTGTCCATTCGCTGTCAAGCGATAAGACAATTTTGAGACTAAGGCTTATTCTTGGAGTAGATCTTATATCATGGGTAATTTGAGAACATCTGCTAGGGCTTATTTTTAGTGAAACACAGTATATGTGTATTTATATTTGTACAAGTGTTCATATTCAATGAATCTAAACTTTTAATTTAGGTACCAAGCACATAGATCCTGATACTGGTCTTATCTATTTTAAATATGACTTTGGTTATGAGTTTGGAATTGTACTGCCAGGAGAGGGCAAGAAAGGCGAAAAAAGGAAGCAAGTAAAAATTGAAACTCGGAAGGACGATGACATTGAAGTACCTGTCATTATTGAAAGAACTAAGCCAAGACTTGAAGAACCACAAGCAGTTTCAAGCCATGAAATCGAAAAGAAGCCGAAAATTGTGCACAAGAGTGAAGGCTCGAAACTCACAGGAAAAGTTCCTGAAACGACTTCAGTTTTAAAACCTGTGGGAAAACAGAAAATGATTCCACAATTTAAACCTAAAAAGTTCAGCCACTTTAAGTCTGTGAAATGGGAACCAACATCAGAAAGTGAATTGTCAGAGTCAGAAGCAGATAGCAGTCGAAGAATTTTGCCAAGCTCGGCACATCAACAAGAGCCACAGATAATAATTCCATCTACGCGATGGGAGCCAACACCAAGCCCATTATCATTATCTCCAAGTATTCCTAGTTTGTCACCACGACTCAGCAGTATTGGCCCTCATAGCATTACACCCGGCTTAGATTCTACAGGTACTTTTCGCAGTGACTGCATTGTTGAAAGCCTTGTATGTCCAGTTGCACCTCTACAGTCATTAAACCTAGTGTTGAAGTTAATAAGTAAATCATTTTCTAATTAACACTCATGTAAAATTCTAATGCGAATGACAACTACTTTTACATACACTTAAAAAATAAGAAAAAAGTCTTGTGTGTAATTGTATTTACTAGTTTATTGTGTGCATGGTATGTAGGCTTGTACTTTTAATATTAAATATTGTGTGTGTGTTTCTTTTTTTCCTTTCTATTTTGCGTGTAGTGTTAGAATCCTATTATATTTCTTCTCACTTTCTTGTAAATATTTAATCGTTATCTGTTGACAATTTATTTATATTGTTTGTTTTCATTTCAATATTCGAAATACTAGGAATGTGCTGGTCTTAAGTTAGGTATACTTCAGAAGGCTGTAAATCGAAATGATTGGTAGACCCCATAACAGTATGTTTATAGTGAAATTATATGTGGTGTATACCTACTCACCCTTCTGCCGGTCGATCTAACGAGAGTATTCGATGATTTTCCTGTATTTTGCTCAGTAATATCTTTTAAAAGTTACAACAGAATGTCTTCTCCTTGAGGGACTCATCTAAGAAACACAATTATCTTTTTTTTTTTTTAAAGTTACTTGAGGGCTAGAAAGGACCTCCCTTAAGAACCTGTTCCCTTTTCACTTTTCAAAATGTACGACTAAGTGAAACGGACGAACTTCGTTGAATATATTCGTTAGATTAAATTCTTTGCGTAGAGAGGTGAGAGTTAAACACTGAGTTTCCAAAATATTTTTCGTGAGCGAATATATATATTAGGAAAGAAACAATAGAGAGGGAATTTTTTCTTCTATATACTGTATACACGGTGTTTCAAAACAACACCAACAACGCTTGGGAGGTGATTCCTGACACAAACATAAAACAAAAATTATAAACCGCCTGGGTGCACAAATGCTTCTTTTCGGAGTTACAGGCTGCCGAAAACATTTTAAAAAATGAACTTTAAAGATCCATAGCTCCAAAACTATGGAACCTACCGTAGTCGGGTCCAGACTTCACTTAGGAACTAATATGTGCCCTATACAAATATCCATGTTTCAGAATCCTGCGGTACTTCCGCAACAATTTTTATAGAGGTAGTTGATTAATACTTCAAATTATATGCCCATAGCCAAACTCATTCTATAAAAATTGTTGCGTGAGTGTCTTAAGATTCTGAAACCTTGATTTTTTGATAGAGCACATATTAGTTCCTATGTGAAGTCTTTACCCGACTACGGTAGATCCTATAGTTTTGGAGCTATGGACCTTCAAGGTTCATTTTTTCATGTTTTTGGCAGCTTGTAACCCCGAAAGGAAGTATTTGTGCACCCAGGTTGTTCTATACTTTTGGTCTTATCTCGGTGTCAGGAATCATCTCCCAAACGTTGTCGGTGTTATTTTTAAACATCCTGTATATAAAATTTGTAATATAGTCAATATTTTAGGAAGTGTTATCTATCGGTTCTCATGAGATAACCGATGTCAACCACTGCAAGGTCTGATAAGTACCATGGTGGACGACATTTGAGGAATATCCAGATGGTATTGGCACTTCAACTCACGTAGCATCATTAGAAAAACTTAGGAACTACTGAACGGAATAATAATAATAATAATAATAATAAAGTGACAGCGGTGATGGGGCTCACCATGTGTTGACCGCACATTCCTCAAAGAAAAATCACTGATTGCTTGGCTTGAACCCTTAAAACCTTTGTGTCAGAGAGTTTTAGGTTTAGTTTAGTATTAATATGACAAAAATGTATAGTGAAGCCTTACCACTTGCTTAAGTGTTTTAAATATTAATATATACATATGTGTGTGTCAAAAGACTCCATTTTTCCATAGAACTTGTGTTATTTATTTTGTATTATATATTGCTTTGTAATTTGGCCACCGGTCTCTCTTCGAACCTGGCCGCATTAGAACAAAATTACTGCTATGGTGTTAAAGTTAAATGCTGTATGTGAGTCACCTACATGGTATTTATTATTTAGAAGTAATTTTATAACATCTTTCACCCTTTTATACATCTTAGAAGGTCATTAAACTCAAAGTTGAAAAGGGAAAATTTTCTGCAGTGAAAGTAATTTCTCCAATAATATAAAATCAATACCCAGTGCTATTGCCTTCTCTGTCTATTGTTGTCATGTGTATGAACAGTTTGCGTTATTAAGGCTTCCTATTCATATTCTGTATTGGAAGGCATTTGATAGCCCAATTCAGATGGATTTCAATGACCTTTGTTTTCGTCAGTATTTTTCCTTCTGGGGAGCTTGGAGGAAATTTAGAAAAAATGACGATCGGATTCATATTAAAGTGGAAGAAAAATAAAATAACAAAATAGGTGTTTTCTCGTTGTTTTGCTTATTGGTAGCTGTGTTAATGTAGCTTAACATGATCGCGTTTTGTATTTCGTTGCTTAGAGAGGGTGAAACAGTATGAATGTTTTGAATACCTTCTAGAACTGACGATCTTATCTTCATCTATCGTCATAAATGGGGAGGAGAAAATGAAGAATGTGCCGCAGTGTTTTGCGGGCAGTTGTTAAATTATAACACTTGAAACACAGTACGTGAACGACAAATTAAATTGGATATATTGGAGAATAATATCGTTTTTTAATATTGGAGAAATAAGTTTTACTTCATAATAGTTATAAAATACAAACTAGTACGTAGTAATTAGTTACCGCATTAGAAGTTCTTATATTACGATATGTAATAGTTTTTGACTCAAAATACATTTACTTTCAGTAAGTTTACCACTTTTTAATGGAACAAACAGTGACCAACACAGATAAGTTTTATTGTGTTTAATACCGCGTAATTTATCTATCGCGTATATGAACTAAACTGAGATTATTATGTAAGTTCGGACGTAATAAATCAACGTTGGACCAGGTATACTACATTAGATATATTAGAAGAAACATGAGAATATGAAAATATTTCATCAACTATTCATAAACTTTAAGAAAGCACTTGAATTGATCAAAACTGAGAAGCTAATATAAAGTCTTAGAAAAACTTGAAATTCTTAAGATTGCTGAAGGGGTATCTCAGTAAAACAAGAAAGAATGTCCAAATACGAAGAAATGTGACTCTTTTGGAATTCATAGCAGTCTGAAGCAGCGGGACGCCTTTTCCACGTTGCTTTTTAACTTTGCTTTAGAATACGGAATTAAAAAATGGAAGATTGGAATAGAAGATTACCATTCACTGATCTTATTCTCTTGTTCGTATACGCCGGCGATGTCGACTTGATCAGCTACTTAAGATCAGTTCAGTAAAACACTAGTATCTTCCTGACTCAATATAAAACAATAGGTGTTCAAGTGAATGTAAATAAAACGAAGTACACGATGAGAAATCACTACAATGGAAATATTCTATTGAGTAATAATACAGTAACGAGGATGAATAAACCAAATATTTATTTGTAGTGTAAGAAATAAAGGCAAAGCTAGTGATAAAATGAAGAGTAAATCACTGGTGGCAAACGTATGACTGTTGTTATTACTGATATCGAGAGAAGTTCAATATAAAAACATATGAAAGAACAATTTTACCCGTAATATAAAACTTAACACTCAGTGAACACAGGTTCAAAGTTTAATGCAAACACAGTGTTGAAGAAAGTATTTGATGCAGAAAGAGACGAACAAAAGAGTGAATTGTAAATGTTACAGAAACAGAAGTTCACAATATGTAATCATCAGCGAATAATTGTTAGTAATTAATTGAAATGTCCAAGGTGGGCCAAAAATACTTGCGTGGGAATTACGCACAGAACTTTAGTTGAAAAGAACCCTGAATAAAAGACTGTTGGGTAGATCAAGATGTTGGGAAGATGATATATAACAAGATCTTACATAGGTGTAAGAGTAATCTTCATTAGATCGGATGGTTACAAGATAGGTTCTACTGACGGGTTTTTGTTTCAGTGGCAATAATCCTTTGTGATACTTAAGACTAGAGCTAGTTAGGTCAATTTTGTCGGTTAGATTAGATTGGATTTATTGCGTTCATGTGGCCATTACACAATAAAATATTCCATGTTTCTTTTTAAATAAGCGTAGATCTGTGACAGATATAAAAGAGTTGCATTGTGGAAGTACTTTTAAACAGACACCCTACTAGTTTCTACGAGTAGGGAACAACTTTTTTAAAAATAAGACTATGCATTTTCTGTTCATTTGGATTAATTTTAACAAACAGATTAATTTGTAACAAAATGGCAGCAGTTCGCTTTCAGTGAGATTATCTGAATATGTTATTTTACAGCGTCGCCCATTGGGTCTCCTTGGCTTGGGTTAAGTCCTACTAGAGGTCCTAGGCCACAGGGTCGTGGCAGTACTCCTACTCCTCCTAGTACTCCAAGTACGCCGGGAAGTATGCATAGTTCGCTTCATACCACTCCAGGTCAACCAAAGAGACCGCCTATGTTTATAACTGTAAGTATTAAGCTTATCAAGGCAGCCATACAGCCATCGAATAAGAGCCCTTTCACCCGGCTACATTAATAATACTGTCTATCGGTAAATGAAGTGAGCATATACACAAATCTATAGTTAAGTAACTCGCGCTGTGACATTGGGTTTTTTTTTTTCTGTAACTATGACATACCAAATAGAGGTGTTCGAATTATTACTCAAGTATTATGGTTGAAAACGCTTAAGTTAAGATGGTCATTTATAATTTCCATGTGCTACTAACAAAAATGTTATCATCAACTTACTAGAACTACAATAGCAGTTGTCATTTCCAACAAGGTGATGCGAAGACACTTAACATTACTGTCGTGTCCTCGAACCGCTTCCCTCTTCTTAACTGTATATAATACCCTACCACACTACACTAACTTCGTTTCTCATACATTTTTTGTCTTTCAAATTTATTGTTATTATTAATTAACTTTCCAACATAACTTTTTATTCACATACTTTCAGCCTAGGAACACTGACACGTGAACCCCATTTCAAATTTTCAAAGTGGCTTTACAGCTTTCTTACTGATGTTAAAGTTTTTTTCTTTTCTCCCTCCTTTTTTCCGTTCTCATCTATTGAACGGTTTTAGTGAAAATGCTCATAGTGTGGCTTTGTCGTGTGTTTATGCTTTCACTATTTGCTGGTAAGTAATTCATTTTCTATTTCCACTACAGGATTCATTTGTTCCAACTACATATACGAATTTATAATTCCAATTCGTTGCAGGGGCTATATCTACCACCTTTTTCGGCTACACCTTTTCTCGTCACAAGTGACACTCCATCTTCCCAGGTCAATCAATGGAATTCAAACAGTGAAAAAAATTTGAGTAGGTTGGGGATAAAAATCTGGCTCTAGCTGGCTATCCAGTCTGCCCTAAACCAGCCATGCATCTTCACTCTTGAGGTCGGTGCTTGGCCATTCAGACCACTTTTTAGTAGGGTGACTAGAGATCCTTTTTTAACGGTTTTTTTTTAGAAAGTCGTCCGGCGTTCCGAGAAAAATACAAACGGAACACACAATGTCTTTTTTAACTCTCATTTTAGGCTCCTAGTTATATATATATATATATTCAGGGTGAACCTGAAAGTTGTGTACAAGCTCCGGGAGGTAATTCATGACATCAAAAGAAGACAAAAAAGTTCTCTTGAATGTTGTCGAATTCCGCGTCGTGTACGAGTGACAGGGGTGCCAACTTAGATTTGACAATTGAATCCTGACAATTGGAACGGAATAGAAAGATATGGACAAACTGTGGTAAATGATCCATGGCATCAAAACTAGTTAAATGTGGCTATCAACATCAGCAAAATAGTACATTAGGCAGTTGTGCGGACATAAATAGTTTATGCACATCTTTCTGTTCTGTCCTAAATGTCAGGATTCGATTGTTAATTTCAAATTGGCACCCCTTGTTACTTGTACACGACACGGAATTCGACAACATGCAACAGCACTTTTTGTCTTCTTGTGATGTCACGAATCACCTCCCAGAGTTTGTGCACATCTTTCTGTTCCGTCCCAATTCTCAGGATTAAACTGTTTATTCCAATTTAGCACCCCTGTTACTCGTACACGACGCAGAATTCGACAACATGCAAGAGCAGTTTTTATCTTCTTTTGATGTCACGAATCACCTCCCGAAGTTTGTGCACATCTTTCTGCTCCGTCGCAATTGTTAGAATTAGACTGTCGATTCCAAGTTGGCACTCCTGTCACGCGTACACGACACGGAATTCGAAAACATGCAAGAGCACTTTTGTGTTCTTTTGATGTCACGAATCACCTCCCGGAGTTTGAGCACATCTTTCAGGTTCACCCTATAAATATGCTTGTGTGTGTAAAATAGTTTAATATTTTTCGAACAGATGGCTCCGTAATAAACTCCATGTTTTGATATTTGATAACCTTCCGTGGGTCGATAGTCGAAAGTTACGTGTAGATTCGCTAGGTAGATTGTCAAATTATGCCAATGTATCAAGGCTCCGTTTCAAACTGTACTATGCATGAGTGTCGAAACCCTCGTCCGTCCATTTGTTGACAGGTATCAGAGCAAAAACAGTAAGAGATATCTGAAGGCAACGTGCCGCGACTATACTCAACACTACCAAAACCGGAAGTGGCTCAAATTGAATATTGCGTCCGATTTGTGATTTCCACTAAGTAAAAACAGTAAGAGGTATCGAGATGCGGTTTTCTGCAATCATTCATTGTCCCAAGAATAGATTCCATCTTCTTTATTAACCTTCTATTCAAACCGGAAGTAGTTCAAATTAACAATCTCCAATTTCAACACTTATTTCATAGAACAAAAATGGTTGTCAGTTTTCTGCAGTGGATTCAGTGTCTCAAGAGAGCATATCGTCACAACCCACAACTCTCTACCAAAACCGGAAGTGGTTGAAATTTACTACTACTTCCAGTTTCAATACTGATTTTCCTAGAGCAAAAGTAGTAAGAATTACCGAGTTCTTTTTTCTTTCAGTTGATTCAGATTCCCAAGAGTAAATTCTATTTCCTTCTTTAACTATCTATTCAATCCAAAATTGGTTCAAATTATCGATTTCTGGTTTCAACCTTTATCACCATAGAACAAAAACAGTAAGCCATAGTGATTAATGACTTTTCGATGTGGGTTCAGCGTCCGAAGAACAGGTTCTGTCTTTGATTTTATTAATCTGTTACAACTTGTAGTTATGGATGTACTATTTGAAGTTTGGAAATCTGCTGAAGTTTCTTACTGTGAAATGTAACTGAGTTGTTTAGTTTCTAAATCTGGTCACCCTAGTATAGAGGATCGTTAATGTAAGAAAACTAGATTATTTCCTTCATTTCTCATATAATTTTTCTTCTCAGTTTAAACAATGGATAACTTATACTAATCACATACCTTTCGTGATGGTTCATTTATAGGTAGTTATATCGAAGTTGTAGTTTTCCTCTGCGTATCTTCAGCTATTTGTGTTAGTAGTGAGAAAATTTAAGCTTCTAGCAGAAGAAAGGTAATTAATATGAAAAATATAAGTGAAAAGGAAAACATAGGCAAAAACGAAGACAAGATGTTATATAGAATATGCACAATTACATTTTCCAACTTGTAACATTCATTTATTTTGAAAGTATATTTTGGCTTACTTTATGGAAGGCATCCTTTATTTTTTCGTTGGCAAATTTTAATGAAAGAACCAATGGATCTAACTTTTTTTTCGCGTTATCAAGATAAATACCAATGCTGAGATTTTAATGAAAGAAACAATAATTTGAATTCAATTTTTTTCTACATTATCAATCTACTTTAGTGTTTTTAATGTTCGAATAACAGTTTTCTTAACTTACTTTTGAGCGACAATACAAGGAAGTATGGTAATTGTGAAAAAATCTTATTCAAGATTTCAGTAGGTTTACATGTTTCATGACCTTTACGTGCCGAGAAATTGATCTTTAGCGTACAATCGTCTTTAACAGATCTGGACCTTATTTTTTAATTAGAACTTACTTTCTACCCAAAAGATAGAGATAGTTAACTCAAAAGTTGCCAACTTTTCCAATACGGGTCATGACTTGTTTATATTCATGAAGGAAATACTATAATATGGTATAAATCATTCTTTAAAAATTTTCTTAAAAAGGACTCAGGCGATTTTGTTCGTACTTCACTAATACTTATTTCATTAATAACCCTACAATATGTTATAGGCGATTTTTCACGAAAAAATCAACAATGAGTAGTTTTTATTCGGGTATGTTTTTGGATCAAAAGATCCAATATATTTCAATGAAAATTTTTCCTTGTAGGCCTTATACTTGGAGAACTAGATACAGTGTAGTCCCTGATGCAAATTTCAATCAAAAATTTTCTTCTACGCCTTATATCTGGAGAACTACATTTAGTTTAGCCAAACCCAAACGATCACTGAATTCAGTATGGTGTGCTTATTCCGTAGAAAATACGAAAACTCGATTTAGGGGCTGTTCAAAAATTTTGTAGCCCCTGATAAAAAAAAAAGTAATTATTCGCGAAGATCTCAATCTTTTGATGCATTTTTTTGGATCATTCCTAAAATTCTTGTTCTAGAGATTTCTTTTTTTTCTTTCTTTTTTTTTTAAAAAAAAAAGTAGCAGATGGTTTTATTCGTATTTGATAAACGTTTCGTTAATATCCCTACAATATGCCCTAATAGCCCAGAGAAGTTGGACAAAAAAGTTAAGGTTTCGGAAAAGTTCCAAGCGAGTTGGATTTCTGTGGAGACCTTTATTCTGATGTCCTCAACATATTCTGAAAAGTACCCTTAATTTGAGTCGTGTTTCATTTTGTTTTTTAGACGGTGGAAATGGGGTTTTCTAGTTTATCTATTTTTCGAAAAAAAAATAATTTCACGAATATTTTAACTTACAAAATTCTACAAAAAAGGCCCTTAATTTTTTTTCGTAGAATCAATCGTTTCAAATGATATAGACTGAATTATGTCTGATCGGAAATAGGGGTAGGTTTTTAACTTCAGACTGGAAAATATCTATGATAATAAGCATTGAACGGAAAATGTTTGAAAAATATTATTTTGGACAGGGATATTCGGCTGTGATAAAAATAGTCCACTCCCGTCCCCTTGAGATTGAGGTAGGGGGCAAATATGAAAACTGGAATGAGATAGTACTGTATTCTGTGAAATCTAGTTTCATTGCTATTCCTTCAATTGGGAGCCCCCCTCCCCCCGTTTCATTCCAAAACAAATCTGAGATAAACTGTTCCAATCTTTTGTTTCAAAGTATTTCATGACTTGCGATAGACGGTGCTACTATGGGACGCATGGCAAAGTTACTTTTTGGATGCGCCTCGTAATTTACTACCGGCGTGCCACATCGGTCCAACTGTGCCCAGTTCGACCATTAACAATTCACAAATAAATATTTCATTGTTTCAGAAGGTTCTACGGTATTCTACCAGGCCATGCTAAAGTGTTCACATATCTACATTAGTATGCCAAATGTAACATATGTCTTAATTACAAAGCATGAAAAGAAATGCAAAATAAATGATACCCCTTTTTGAATTTCCAAACTATGCTGTGTATAAGTATAATAAGTATTGTAGAACAACTGTGAACATCCGTCCATCTGTCTGTTGACAGGTATCAGAAGGAAAATGGTAAAAAAAAGCGAGATGTTCTTGTAATCAAGTCTAGTGTTGCATTCAAAAGAAAATTAAAAGAATACCTATTGTCACATTGCTTTTATACAATAGATGAATATAATCAATTAAATAGTCACAATGTAAATAGTAGTAACAAAGTAACAAGATAGGTCCATTTATGTATAAGGTATGCTGTAGTATTGGTATAATGATATTTCAAATTACTATAATGTATAAATGTATGAATTTTGTTTAACAAATGTGTTTAATATATGTATTGCTTCAATTAACCATGACGAATCCCATGTACTATCGGAAAATTATTTCCAAGATTGTACAGAGTGAAGGATAAATAAAATGAAATGAAATGAAACATATTCACTCATTATTATGAATCTAGAATTGTAAAAATGGAGGAAGACAAATAGATTAGATATTTTCGCTATGTAGACGATTGAATGATTATCTACGAAGATAAAAAATAATTATCAGGTCTTTTTTCGGAATCCAGCTGCATACCTAAGTGTTTAAAATTCACTATAGTAGAAGAATCCGATAACAGTATCAATTTTCTGTATGTATGTATTTACAGAAAAAAAATAATAAAAATTTTCACCTCCGTTTTCAGAAAAAAAACCTCATGCCTTTTCTTCTTTTATACAGATTCAGCATATTCCTTTTTAACAAAGGCTAGTCTATGAAAACTCTTCATTTTGCGTATTAGCCTCATTACAGCAGAGTGGAGAAATCTTAACAAACACTTAAATTTGTTGTTTGTGTAGGAAGAAAGAGTGGTTTCGATCCACAAATGCTGCACAGATGGAAGAAAGCAGCATGGGGATATCGAAATAGTTCGTCTAAGAATTCGATTCCGTAACACAAAAGTATTAAAAGGATCCCTCTATAGCTGTGTGTGGTGGACAACACTGTGTCCGTGGGTTTTCTCAGGGTACTCCCGTCTCCTTCCACATTCTCATTCCACCAATTCTTCACTTGCCTTAACCATCCATCTCCCTTAGGGCATAAACGTAGGACGTTAAACTGAAAAATTTTTCTCGACCCCTTTGGTCAAAAAAAAAAAAAAAAAAAAAGAAAGAAAGAAAGAAAGCATATCCTAAGATTAGTGTTAATTCTTACATTAAATCAGGAGCCAATTAAAAAAAAAAAAGTCATGCTACAAGAATTATTATTATGATTCTTCATTATCTTCAGGATTTTATAAAGTATTCATTCGTGTTCACATTCTTACAAAGGCATGACAAAAGGAACATCACCACGAGAATAAAGGAACATTTGAGAGACTCCAAAGGGGAAGGCTTGTCATAACATACAGAATTCTTAACACCAAATTCAAAGCGTTAAAATGTTATACCCTTGTTCTCTCTTCACCGACAGAAGTGTGTTTCAATATTTTTTCATTAGAACTGAAGACCTCGCCCTAAGTCTATACAAAGGAAAATTTGGACTACATCTGAGGTTAAATTATTTCCAATTTTAGGAATGCACAAGGATAACAACTAATAGTATCTTTATTACATTTTTACTCACACCAGTTATTTTTCGACAACACATTATATACAAGTTCAAATATAAACATCCACTTTATAAAAACTAGGTTATTCACAACACATTGATATCAACTGAAAAAATAAGTTTTAAAATCAATTTTATACTTTGAACTTGTGTTTAGATTCTACTACTAGCGTAAAAGTGAATTATGGTTATGAGGACGTTCATTCCAATTTTTACTCACAGGAAGAGCAACAAATTACAAAAGTGATAAGCCTATAAACTGTGCATCACACCTTTATCCAAGAAGCCTAGTTCGGTACGGTTTTGGAATGTGATATAGTTTTCTTTACTCTTAGAAAGCTTCCTCAGGTATGCAGAAACCTTCACAGTTTATTCATTTTAGAAATATGTACGAGTAGAAATTATTGATAAAAGTGTCAGCGCACACTGAAACTATTTGAAGTTCAACTACCTTGTGATACAAAGGAAGACTCTATTTGAGTTGGACCCCATAGTTTGGAACTTCATCGTAGTTTTGCAATCTGAAATGAAATACACTTGTCCTGAATTGTTAACACTTTTAAACAACGCACACATACATCTTACCAGTGCATTGAAAGTATTGTCTCTAACAGAAAACAGGCATTCAAAACTTTCTATAGAGAATTATTAAATTGGTATTAAATATTGATTTTGATAATGTGAATAAAATTAGGTTCAAGTTACTTATTCTTTCATTAAAATATTCGCCAGCAAAGAATAAGAATTTCTCTCGTAAAGCAAGATAATATATACAGGGTTATTAACAAAGCGCGCCGGTTTCGTTACATCAAATTATGAACTTTATTTTGCTACACATGTTCATCACACATTCCGATTTCAGGTATGGTGAATGACATCGGATATATGACCTCCTCTACTGCGCTGGCATGCAATAACTCTGTTTGTGTAATTCACTATGACTGCCTGACAAGTTTCCACTTGGATTTTGCCGACGACTCCTCGAATTTCCTCCTTAATTCACGGATGGAACACGGTTTATTGACATACACCAATGATTTAAGAGTTCCCCAAAGATTGAGATCGTACTGGAGAATTCTCTGTACTGAAAAACATCCTTTGCCCAATTCTTGGGAACGGCGAGGAACCAATTTCGTTGGACTAACATCCACACTGCTACGAACCATCGCAATGTTTTGCTCAGAACAACCACTACGACGACGCCCAGGACTTTTAATGTTCACAGTTGAACCCGTTTCAATGAGCTTTTTCATAAGTCTGCAAATTGTTGTTTCATTCGGTGCCTCATTTCTGGCTAGACTGCGGCAACCGAGAAACAAAAACTCGCCAGACGATCCAAAATCGGCACACTTTTTGAATAACACTATACTTTCAGACAAATAAGCATTACAGCTTTTTTGTCTATTTTTATCTATTTTATCTATTTTTTGCATGTTATTTTAGGTTTTTTTTTTTTTTTTTTTTTTTTTTTTTTTTTTTTTTTGCATTACCCCTAAACTTTCTCATTGCTTTGGAGATATGATATCTAAGGTTAAGCAGATGAAAATTATAGCTTAAGTGTAGCTATCTATTGTGAGACTCATCAAGAAAGGTACGTGTATAGTTTATTATTGGTTCTCAGCTTCTGTCTTACTATTACAATATTTTCATATCTACAGGTATGCAATGCAGTTCCTAATATCGGGAAACGCCAATGACTTTTTTATTTTATTTATTTATTTATTTATTTTATTTTAATGCCCAGGAAGTAATACTGATGTAATAGGTTATTCAGTTCAAGATGTTAATTACAAATAGACAGTAAGTTGTATGTAGAGCATGTCGATTTTTATGATATACACATGTTTAATAAACTCTTGTAAAAATAATTACATCTTTCCAGTTAAATAGCTAAAAGCTATAGCGTGCTAGATGAAACTAGATGTCCGTGAAGATAAAAATAATGTACAGATTACAGAGAATGGTATTTATGGAATCTTTTTTTTTTTTTTTTTTAATTTTATTTTTTACTTTGGTACTAAATATTTATTAAAATAATCATATATTTCAAAATAAAGAATTTCCATGTTGGAAAAATGTAAATTATTGCGTTTCTCTTTATTTTTTCAGCCGCTGCGGGATATAGCAGTCATGAGTGGCCAGTCAGCACGTTTCGAATGCATAGTGCAAGCTGAACCGCCTCCAAATATCTTGTGGTCTAAAAACGGAAGAATTATCGAAAATTCGGCAGACTATCAAATTCAGTATAAAAATGGCGTGTGTCGGCTTACAATACCTGAAGCATATCCTGGTAAGAGAGATGCTACATAATTGGTGTTACGCTCTGTTCGGTTTAGCTTACGTTATTTGTTGAATTAAAAGTTACTGTATCCCATATAGACAGAGCAAAATTTTATTTTCTGTCGTAAAACTCTTCCCACACTTTATATTCTAGTATTGTGTGTACTCTTCAAGGCTACTTATAAATTTCACACTAATAAACTTGAGAAACATTCGTGTGCCAGATATTGTTAAAATATGTACATTGTTACGTAAAGAAAACAGATCATGCTTTGCTAACGTTGTTTACAATTTGCTAAACTTGTCTTAGTTCATTCTAGACTGAAGTTGCTGTGGTTATTGTAGAATTGAAAGTGAAGCTTTTGGGTTTATCCAATATTGCTCTCTCATGGGCGGCTCTATAATGTAGTCACAAAGCCATGCGTCTTCGCAATTAATACGAAAAACATTAAAAAAAAAAAAAAATAAACAGTTACGGACATTTATGACTATGCGAATGAGAAACGAAGGAACAAAAATTTATTAATTTTAATATGGAGTGTGCAACTCTGATTGATCTCCATGAGAGATTGGCAGGATAGAATAAGTCACAATGCTTGACATTATATCTGTTCTGTATTCTGACTTGTCCCTTTGTAGCGTTCGCCTGTAGATACAGAAGAGTCCTTTAAACGCCTGGCTGTACGTACCACGTAATAACATTATCACCGTGACTGAAAATTCATCTCGTTTTTTACTTCTTTGCAGTGGACGGGAGAGGAAGAAATAGGTTGGAGCCTCTAAGCCTTGTGTAGATTACACGGGTGTACTAGATGCATTCACGAATGGTAGGAGGGTTTCGTTCTGCTTCTCGCAGGAAAGAAACACACTCAGTTTGTTTCAAGGGAAAGAGTACTCCGCAGTAGATTTTCCGAAACATTGTGTTTGCTTTGCGACACCTATATAGAAATTGTTATGAAGGAGAAATAAAATACATTCTTAATGCACTTTAGATTTACGGAATTTAATTACATTTGGTGCATGTTGACGTACTACTATTATTTTTTATTTTTGCAAGCATTTAGGGATGAATGAATAATCTTAAACTAAATTTTAAATTGATTTATTTTTATAAACGTTATTGTAAATGCATGCATGGGAAGCTACAGACAAATATGTAAGTGTTCCGCATGAAATTCAAATAAATAATTCCATAAGTGGGGAATAGAGAATTGTCGAAAAATGACATTTAAAATTTTACAACAAAATACATAAACACGAATTCCTATGGATTTTACTAGCCTGAAGGATTATCATGGATTTGAGTCAGTTTTCAAGACTTACAGGTTAGGTTTAAGGCGGAGTACACGGTGGGTTCAGTAAATTCGATCTCTGGTGGACTTGAGGAAATTCACGCATTTTTTGAGTCTCCTTATAAGCTATGTAATTAGTAAACGTGCCTTCAGCATGTCATATTAGGGTTCGATTCCTGGTGGGAGCGTGTGATTCAGATTCTATATTGAACAGTATGTCTGTCCTGATGCTGAAAATGAATGGTCTAGTAAATTACCTCTTAGATTTCCAAACAACGGCTGCATAAGTTATGGAAGTCTTATGGAATGGGTATATCCGTCCGTCTGTGTGTCTGTCATTCGACAGGTATTAGAGCAAAGTGGTACAACATATCGAGAAGTAGTTTCTTTGCAGTCAATTCTGCGTTCCAAGAATAAGTTCCCTTTCCTTCGTTAACTCTCTATTCCAACCGGGAGTGGTTTAATTTCACATTTCCGGTTTCAACGTTTGTCACTACAGAACAAAAACCTCACCTTTTTTTCAATCGGTTCAGTGTCTCAAGGGAACAAACGTATCGTATCGTCACCATCCACAACATTCTGCCAAAACCGGAAATGGTTGAAATTTCGTACTACTACCAGTTTCAATACTGATTTCCATAAAATATAAACGGTAAAAGATACCGAAGAATGGTTTCTTCCAGTCTATTCAGCGTCCGAAGGATGGTTTCCATCTCCTCCGTTACCCTTGATTTAAATCGGAAGTAATAGAATTCAAACATTTCCGACTACAACTTTGATCCCATAGAACTGACGGTAATAGGTAGCTACATGCATTTTGTTGCAATCGATTCAGAGTCTCAAGAGAACATACCATCATCGCCCACAACACTCTACGGAAACCGAGAGTGGTTGAAACCTACTAGTACCTCTGGTTTCAAAGTTGATTTCCACGGAGCAAAACGTTGAGAGATATCGAGGAACGGTTTTTTTACAATCGATTCAGCGTCTCAATGATAATGTTAATCTCGTTCATTAACCCACTATTCAAACCGAAAGTGGTAGAAATGAATCATTTCCGGTTTGAACGTTGATCGCCATAAAACAAGAACGGTAATAGATGTCGACAAGCAGTTTACAACAATAGATTCAGCGTCTCAAGAGAAATTGAAAATAGTTGAAATTTCTAGTACTTTCGGTTTCAATACTTGTTTCCATACAGCAAAGACGGTAAGGAATTTCGAAAAGTGTTTTTCTTCTTTCTTCACAGATTCAGCATCTCAAGAATTAGGTTTGTCTCGAATTTTATCTATCTGTTGAGATCAGAAATGGTGAAAATTTACGATTTTTCGGTTACCGAAACACTGGTCGTATAAAGAATGAAATTGACATAGATAGCGACAAGCAGTTTCATCATATGGATTCAATACCACAAGGATATGTTTTACTTCTGATTTTATTTCTTTACTCACAGATTGCCCGTTCTTCGCACGGGAAGAATAGTTTCGTTTTGGACACAAAGGGCAATGGGGACAGAATTTGGACTTAAATGACATCTGAAGTGTCACTAATTCGTCTCAGCGACCCAGAAAGCTATGAATTCGACACTAATATCGGTCATTTTCGATTATTTATATATATATATATATATATATATATATATATATATATATATATATATATATATATATATATATATATATATATCCCTCCCCTAATTTACGGAGCTGAATTTTGATTTAAACAGCATGCGAAGTGTCATTGTTCAACTCGGCGAACCCAAAAACTTTGGATTCGGCTCTAATATCGGTCATTTTCGATCATTTTAAAATACATTTTAGTTCGGGTGGTTCAAGAGTTATGAAATTCCATATTCACTTTCAATTTTATATAATAGATTGCAACAGGAAGTGATAGACATTGATTATCACTTCCGGTTTAATTTTAAGCTCCATAGACCCAGAAGAGTAAAAGATAGCTAGTATTAGCTTTTTGATATGGATTCAGCCTCTGAGGAACGGATTCTGTCTTTGATCTTATTCCTCTATTGCAACTCGTAGTTATAAATGTAATCAGGAACGTCCAGAGGACTTTTTCAAGTGTAATGACAAACACCGACACTCAAGCACAGTCGCGAATACACACATGCTATAATGTACGCATAAAACTACATTTTTTTACCCACGTATCCTTATTAACTACAGTACTATAGTACCTATATGTGAACCAACAAGTAAGTGTTAGAATAGGGGAGGAAGTGATAGAGGAGAGTGCAGTTGGAAGAGGAGTTCGACAGGGATGGTCTTGCCAACATTATGTAATATCTATCTAGAAGAGATTGTGAAAAAGAAACTACAACATGAAGACGACGTTTCATTAGGAGGTTGAATGATTAGATGTAGACGGTTTGCAGATGATACGGCGCTTGTTGCAGAATCTGAAGAGAAAATCAATAAGATGTTAAAAAAGTTGAGGAACGGCTGTGAAGAATATGGGATGGAAATAAATATTAGAAAGACAAATACCATGGTGATTCTAACGAAGCGAAGCAGTGAAAAATATAAAACTAGGAGGGGAGAAAATGGAACAGGTGAGTAGCCTTCGATACCTGGGTAGTGGTATTAGTAATGATACGAAATGTGAAAGTGAAATAAAAGCAAGGATAGGAATGGTGAAAGAAGCCTTTAGGAGGAAGAAAATACTATTTTGTGGGACTTTGAATAAAGAGTTGAGAAAAACTCATAAAATGCTTCCTGTGGAGTATTGTACTGTAAGGGTCAGAAACATGGTCATTACCCAACAAATGAAGTAAAATGACTGGAAGCTTTCGAAATGTGAGTGTGGAGGAGAATGGAGAGAATTACCTGGGTCGAGCGGAAAACTAATGAGAGGATTTTAGAAATGGTGGGGGGAAGAGCGATTTTAGATATTATTAAGAAGAGGAAGAGAAACTGGTTGGGACATTGTTTTAAGAAGGAATTGTATCATGAGGAACGTGCTAGAGGGTATGGTGGCAGGAAAGAGCTGACTTGATTTTAAGTTTAATGTCCCTTTTGATTAACGTGAAATCCGAAGCACATGAGCTCCTGCCGGGAATCGAACCCGGGTCTCCCACGCCAAAGGAGCTTACGCTAGCCTCTTAGCCACGAAAGAGCTCTTTGCGGCAGAAAAAAGAGGGAGGGGCAAAGGAGACTACAATTAATGGACGATATCGGAACAGAGAAATCGTAGGTGAAGACGAAGAAATTAGTGGAAGACCTTTGAGCATGGAAGTCTGTTAGTTGTGGCAACTGACCTGTCATTAATGGCAGAATACCTATGATGATGATAGTATTTAATATAAATATATTAAGTACTATACTATATGAGAACAAAGTAGTGTGTTTTGACATGTATTTTGAAGAACTAAACACTCTTTAAAAATCTAGGGGGGAGGCAAATTGTTCCCCGCTTCGGGCGGCCATGGATGTAGTACTTTAAGTTTGAGTATTGAGTTGAGTTGATTTTAGTTTAGCGTCCCGTTCAGCAGCGAGGCTATATGAGACGTGGACCTACTGATTAACGTGGAATCCGAACCACATGAGCTCCCGCCGGGAATCGAACCCGGGACTCCCGCGCCAAAGGCGCGTACGCTAACCGCTTAGCCAAGTTTGAGTATTGAATTCACATAATTCGGAAGTCTACCATAGTTTCACACTGAAATGAAACTCACTTGTTTTGTTTAGAAATGATCGAAATCAAGTACATACTTAAATTTCAAAGTATCATAAAAATACAAATCGTATTATCGCGTCCCTATTTTACAAGGCAATATAAGACAAATGAAACTGTTAACCTTTCACTATTACTTAGTTTTTTTTTTTAAATCAATTTCAAGTTACATCTTAATAAGCACGAGGGTGGTTTCATAAGTAATATAGTTTGATATTAAAGAAAACAATTTGAGTTTTTTTTAACGCACTTTATTTTTCAACGTAATCTCGAAATGCAATCGTTTCGGCATCTTTGCGATTCCTTCGCAGAAATTAATTTCTTCGAAGCTTTCAAACACTCGTTTATTTCCTGTATGACCCCTTTATTTGAGTGAAATATTCGTACTGCCACGAAAGTTGAGCTTTGGGAATAGTTGGTAGTCCGAGGGAGTTAGATCTGATTAATAGGTAGAATGTGGAAGAAGTTCAAATCGCATCTCGGGCAAATTTTGCTGTGACACGGCCTTTTCTTCTCTGGAGCGAGGGGCCGCGGTGGCTGTGGTAGAGCGCTCACCGCTGATGCATGAAGTCTCTGGTTCGATCCCAGCTCACGTCAAGTGAACTTTGTGGTGGACAAACTCCGTGTGCGTGGGTTTTCTCGAGGTTCTCCCGTTTCCCCCACTTTCTTCATTCCACCATTTCATTCATTTCTCATCATCACTGTCTCCTTTAGCCTAACCGGCATAACCGTGGGACATAAAACTCATATTTCATTTCATTTTTTTTCTTCTCTGGAGCGAGTAAGTGTGGCACCCATCTTGCACAACGATTTTTCACGTGCTTTTTTATTTTATTTTATTTTATTTTATTTTATTTATTTATTTATTTATTTATTTATTTATTTTTTGAATGAAGTGAACGCACTCAGATGAGATGCTTGTGGATTTTGCTAACTTGGGCACTTTCAGTTGTCTGTGGGCTAAAATCAAATAATGGACTTCATCGATGATTTCGGGTGTCACAGCTGATTTGGGCTGCATGACGTAAACTTAGTTCATTTTCAATGTTTGTTCTGGAACGCCCAAATTGATTTACCAAAAATCGAACAGTTTGATAGAAAAGACATGATCTACTCAATTTAGGTGAAACCTGTTCATGAATTTCTTGCGCTTTTTTCCCTTCAAAAAAAAAAAAAAAAAAAAAAAAAAAAGAATCAGACTACGAATTCAAATTTTATCCATTTTTCACTGTTATTCAAAACACTTCTGTTTAAGCAATTGTCAAAAAACGAATTACTATCAGAATAACTTGAGATAGATATTTATTCATAGAACGGAAACTTTCTGACTACATATACACATGATATAAGTGAGATCTATTATTATGTGAACCAAGTTACATATCAACCCGCCCTTGTATGTTAATGGGTATATAACCGAATTATTTTTAAAATCGATTGAGAAATTCAAACTGATAACATAGCTTGAGCAGTGTTGACACTGTTTTCCACTTCTTGAATAGCTTGAATATTTAAAATTACTTGATTTGATTTTAAGTTTAGCGTCCCGTTGAGCAGCGAGACTATATGAGACGTGGACCAACAGTTTAACTTCGGATCCGAACAACATGAACTCCCGCCGGGAATCGAACCCGGGTTTCCCACGCCAAGGCCAAAGGCGCGTGCACTAACCGCTTAGCCACGAGGAACCTCTATTTAAAATCACGTTCAATACTTCTGTAATTAATACTTTTACTGGATATATGATTATGCGATGGCAAATTCGTTTTTATTTTTCCTGTATTTTTTCTCGTATCAGAATTTAAAGAATACTTTTAAAATTAAAAATCACTAAAGGCCCCAAACTTGGTCGCCCCACTGGGGGCAGAAGAGGGCTGTTAAGTACTGGGAAGTACATTCAAGACTATTAATTTCCTTACGCACATACTATAGTACTTCTTATATTTTTATTAAATACTTTAGTACTATAGTTTATTTTCTGTTGTTAGTAAGAATATGTGTGTAAATAACTGTTATTTTATATGATATACGAAGTGCACGCGTGCATCAAAGTGTGTGTGTATTCGCGACCTTGCTTGTGTGTCATTCTTTAGCTCCTCCTTGGAATCATTTTTTGCCATCTCCCCTTGGAAAAGATCCTGCGGGCATCCTTGGCCCCAAAATATGGGAAGGGAGGATTTTGCGGGAGATGAGAGGAAAGCCGGTATAGCCGCTACTACGATGTGACTTCCCTTTTGTAGAGCTCTGGAGCCACCATTATAGAACCTGTTCTGTGAAAGGTGACAATTACATATTTTAACGATGATGTTCGACCGATTTAGATTATTCTAGATAGTTACACTAGGATGAACATTTCGTATTTTGATGAAGTGTTAGCGTATTTAAAGAAAGAAATGTGATAAATACACAAGTCCTTCGAAAAACTAGAGTCTTTCTACTTCAAGTATGCTCTCGGAAAATATGTGAAACATACTTCGGCCCCATCCCCGCAACCCCCTTACAGATAAACCTTCCCTTTGCTTATGGGAAAGAAGTGAATGACCTCGGCTGTGTTTCCAATTTGTCATTCAGTCGCTTGATCTTGATGAGTGAAGATCGTAGGCTACTTAGAATGGCTAACAAGACAGTGCACGGCGAAGTCCGTGAAATAATTTATTGGGGAAACGCTTCCACATCCAATAATTGAAAGATCTCGGAGGAGCAACTTGTGCCTCCTTCGAGGAAGGTACGGGAAAACACATATCGACAGCGCCAGCAGGGTGCACAGTTCAAATAGAAAAGGCTCTAATAGATAATTTTTGTGATGATATGAGGAGTTCTGGATAGTAACGGTGATCGCCACATCAATTCGATATGTCTAGTTCACCTTTGCTCGTAGTGCTTCATCTGCACATACAAATAAATCGCCCCTAATACACACCTGAATACAAAGACAATCAAGTTTGTATGATACCACCTATTTAAGAGAATGGACAGCATGGGGACCTGCCAATTTGGTTGCACGTCTGGCGACTTTATTTCGGTCACCTGAACATAATAATGTCTGTTAGAGACCCCTTAGATAGGACGTTATTCTTGACGTCATGTAAATTATTTGGCCATTAATCACGTAATGGGTCTGTTCTATATGATGTAATTGTTTCATTTTGTTGGTACAGCCTCGGTTGACATGTTGTTTCTTCTTATTCTTTCAGAGGATGCTGGAACTTACTCCTGTACAGCAACCAATTTGCTGGGAACTATCGGAACCACATGTTCACTGCAAGTTCCAGGTGAGAAAAGAAAGATAAAGAAATGAATTCGTATATATATGTATGCTTATTACATATAATCGCAGATATACATCGTTTATCAATCACCCTTATTGGTATATGGAATCAGGAAGAACTGAAAACATCAGAAATATGGCACTGTACTACTTCTTGAGACGAATTTTGATTTATTTTAAATGCAAAGCGTGTTAATACTAATCATAGTTCGCGAATGCTTTTGGCTTATTTTTTTTTAAAAAACAAAATTTTAACATTCTGGTTGTGGGATGGATAATGTAGTGCGTCCATTGAGTGATTGCAGTTGGATGATGGTGGTGGTGATGGTGATGGTGATATTATTGCACGTCTTTCGAAGAGCATGAAGTATTAAGGACGATGAGGTTATGTATGCAAAAGATGGGATATATATATAACAATTTTCATGCTGTTGTATGGGTGCGTATGTGTGGATGCAAAATACAAAGGGCAGTGGGGAGATAAATTAAAAATTGATGCTACTATTTGTGGTTTTCAATGTAGTTATGAAAAATACTCTTGTAGATCTTTTTTTTTTTCTTTCTTGTAAATAAACTTCATTTTCTGCACATAGAGATTCTTTCTTATCTTTCCTTTCCCCTTGCATTGTTTTAGCTCTGCGCTGTAAAATCTGGCGTGTATATTTAATAAATTCATATATAGTTAGCTGAATTAGTTTGTCTTCTATTTTCTTACTCCCTAAACTTACAATTGCTTAAGTAAATTGCCATTTAAAAAAAAAATTACCTGCATAATATGTACAGTGTTCAAAGCGAGGCGGTGTATGCGATTGTATGGCCTTTTATATTTGGAAATATACCGGTTCTGGAAAATGACATAAAACTCGGGAAAAATACAGAGTAAAGATACGAATATAAGGCATATACAACCTCTGTTTTTGTTAGCTTTCGATCATGGTAGGAGAAATCGTCATCTCATTGAGCAAAAGCGTAGGAATACGTATAGATCTTATAGATTAAAATCATAGGAAACTTCTTTCTTTCTACTTTGAACACTGGAGAAAACAAAATGAAATTGAACACTAGATAGTACTGATATAAGGAAGAAAGTCTCAGTTTCAGCGAAAAACAGTTATCAGAGTCAAATAATATGGAACTGTACCGTATATAAACAACAATAAAAATGTGTTATATATGCAGGGTGTCTCTAAAGTCCCTGACGTAGGGTAACTCTATTATTACCAGAGTAACAATAAAATGTAAGAGGGGAAACCGTCTCCAAATATAATGTTTTCAATGTAAAGTAAAGGAATTTTTTAAAATCGGACGAGCCGTTTGGAACTGTACACTCTTTATGCGCCCAATGTTAAACGAAAATGCAACGTTGCCATTTACCTGGGGCTGGGAGAGGGAAGGACGGGACGGGAGGTGGACAAACTTTGTAAGAGTATGGGGCTGGCCATCGACACGTTAGCATAACAAACAGTAACTTCTTTTACTTATGTTGTGGATCCAGGTAAATGGCAACATTTCATTTTCGTTTAACAAATAGGTGCATAAAAAGTGTACGGCCCAGACGACTCGTCCGATTTTTAAAAATGCTTCACTTTAGGTTGAAAGCATTATATTTGGAGACGGTTTCCCCTTCTTACATTTTGTTGTAGCTCTGATAATAAAGGAATTATCCTATGTCAGGGGACTTTTGAGACACCCTGTATATTCCCGAGAAGTACAGTTCATACTCCTTTTTTCTCTTCGTCAAATTTAATTCAAGCCCTCTTATAAGAAATAAAGCAAGCGATATCTTCGGAAAATATTTTAATAGGTTGGATCACATATCTTATTGCTTCTAAATTCGAAGAGGGATATAGTATCTTACCTCTCTTGCTTTCAGTGATCGATAAGGAATAATTTCTCTTGAAAAGTACCTCATCCAGAACGTATATCCAATAATTAATTCCGTTGTTTGTGTAGTACATAGTAATTGACTGTGAAAAAATGCGCTCAATTTACTGCACACACAAACGTTCTTGGCTACGCAGAAAGCAAAATCTAAATAAAATGGTGATATATATATTACTCCTCCAAAATTCCTCCTAATTACATTTTGATCCCCCGCAAAAAACCTGAAGCATCCCTGTCGGGGATGCGTGTTTCCCCCTTCCAAACCATATTTACTGATATAATGTTTGAGTATGTTGTCAAATTCCACTGTTTTTATCATTTTGTTAAATTATATATAATCTGATAGCTGATAAAATTTCATACCATGAGAAGTGTACAACACGTATAGACTGCGTACATATAAGAGGATTACAAAACAGGAAGTTTATTGAAACCAGCATTGCAAATAACACGAATGTGTGGAGGAAATTAGTGCCGAAAGGTTATGGAAAAAGTTGTTAGAACTGCGTATCTAGTAACAACTGAGAAATTAGAAAAAAAAAAAAGTTTCTAAGATACTCAAATTAGCAAATTGAATAGCAGGGTGTTGGAAAAGTGTTATTCTTAGACCGTATATGTAAAAATATAATACAGTTCGTAGCTTTGAAGATCAAGATTAAATTGGTTTAATGCTTGGAGACTGATTCAAGTGCTATTAGCCTTATGGTTCATGGAAGTACAACAATTTCAAAGAAGTTGTGTCTAATTTCTATGTTTGCTTTCAATACACAGTTATATTTTTGATCTCATAGAATTAAATGAAATAACCGGGAAATCTTTGATAAGAACAATATTAGAAGTGTTTATTAAAAATGAAGTTATTGGAGTAGATCTTGAAGTTGATTGTCGTAGTAACAGATAAACCTACGAATACGTTAGGTTCCTACCATGACGCAGCGACAAACATTTGCGATCAGCTATAAAATCATAATTGAATTATACATATAGAAGCAATTCATTGTCTAAACCACAAAACCGAGTTATTTTGCACTTTTTTTTTTTTTTTTTTTTTAATGAAGGAAGTGGTGTACGTATACATATACTGTTGTTCAAAACTTAAGAATGAGATAGATAATGTAACATAAATTATTGTGTATCGATAGAAATGAATGAACACCCAGCAGCAATTTGCTAGAGGTATCCCAGACGTGCACAGGGAGCTATACATTGCATGGCATGACGTCAGCGTGACCATAGCGCCATATGGGTGTGCTTTCCTAACACAAAGCAGTTCAATGAAATAAACGATACAGTATGTGTCAGTTAGAGAGCTGTTAAGGTACACTATTGTGTTGTTACAAAAATATGACATAGAGACAACATTTGGATGACTTCACACGAGGGAGAATCATCGGAAAACTAAAAGAAAGGTGGAATGTGGTGAGTATGACCCAGGAGTTTGGTATTGCCCACTGCCTTGTTTCACGTGCATAAACGTTCCGAACCACAGGCAAAAGAGTAGTGTTAGTCGACCACGGTCAACTACAGCAGAGGACGACCACCAGATTACGCAACAGACAAGATGGGATCGACGTCCAATATCGGATGCAATCGCAAATACATTTAAGAGGATTGTTGTCGCACAATCTCATGCTCCATTGTGGCACGTTAACTGCATGGAGGTAATCCCTTTGCCCAACGACCATTACATTGCATTCCGTTGATACCTGCAGCTCGACGGAACCGTTTCCGATGGTACCAAGGACATCAGTACTGGACCGAGGAGGAGTGGAGAGCATTTTCCTCTCTGATGAGAGCAGATTAAGTCTGAGTAGTGATTCTGGACATATACTGATCTGGCGAGAAGTGAGAACACGCAGTGAACCGAGGAACGTTGTCGAACACGATCGTTCTGATGGTCAAATGTTCTTATGTGGGGACATAATGTTGCATGGGCATACCGAGTTCCCAATTTTTGAATACAGTTCACCCACCGGTGAATGTTATTGTGACACTGTACTCCTTCCCCACATGCGTCTTTTCAGAGGTGCAATCAGCCCATACTTCTTTTTTATGGGCGATAATGAGCGACGGCATTGAAGAGCGCGGGTGGCTGAGGTCTTGGAACGAGAGGATATTCGGTGAATGGGCTAGCCTCGTGTTGCCCCGACTTAAAATCCACTGAGCACGTTTAAAAGGCTATGGGGAGACCTCTTGTAGCACGTACAGATGCACTAGGGGTCATCCAGCAATTTTCAACAGTGCTAATGGAGAAATGGAACTTCATATCACAAAAAATCATTACCAATTTTGAAAGCAGAATGAGAGCAGGTTGCAGAACACGCATTGCTGTCCTTGATGATCACACACCCATTTAAGGACCATTTCACTTCTTCTGTAATGTCATAAGTGTGTAGAGGGGGTCATCATGAGTCGTAGTGCTTTCAGTATAAGTTATTGCCTCTGTATAAAGGTGCCATTTTTATTCTTCTAATCATGTGTTTCTCTCTGTTGTTTCCTGTATCATACTGTAGAACTACTTCCTATATATGGTTCAAGTTGCACCAAACTATGTAACTTGGGAGCGATACAGCATGCGATACTTACCTTCGTCCTTAAGTTTTGCATACCAGTGTATAAGAGCGATGTATATATATATATATATATATATATATATATATATATATATATATATATATATATATATATATATATATATTGGTCTAGGAATTAATTCGTGCGGTTGGTACGCACACATTGAAGCTGTAGTACAAACACAAAATACATAAATACCTTAAGAAAAATATTGTCCATCGCTAGCCACCACTTTCGCCCATTTGTCAGGCAATGTACGGATTCCGTGGCGAAAGAAGTCCTCATCCTTGGAAGCGATCCAGTCAGAGACCCATGTTTCGATATCTTCTGAAGAAGTAAACCGCTATCCAATCAAATCGTTGTTCATGCAATCGAACAAGTAGTAGTCCGAAGGAGCAACGTCTGGTGAATACAGCGGGTGGGGTAAAACTTCCCATCCGACATTTTCTAAATAGGTTTTGACCGGTTTTGCGACATGTGGGCGAGCGTTATCATGTTGAACAATAAGTTGATCATGTCTGTTCTCCCATTCTGGTCGTGTTCTGGCCAGAGCTTGCTTCAAACGCATTAATTGTCGTCGATAACGTTCTCCATTCATAGTTTCACCCGGTTGCAGCAGCTCATAGTACACCACACCTTTCATATCCCACCATATGCACAGCATAACCTTTGCACAGTGAATATCTCGTTTTGGTTGTGATGGACCTGGTTCACCTGGTTTCACCCAGGCCTTTTTTCGTTTAGGGTTCTCGTAATGGATCCACTTCTCATCACCCGTAATAATTCGATGCAGAAACCCCTTTCTGCTCTGTCGTTGAAGCAGCAATTCGCAAATGGTTTTTCGTCTTTCAACGTCTCTGTCTTTCAATTCATGTGGAACCCAATGTGACATCTTTTGAATCATTCCCATGGCTTTCAAGCGTTTGGAGACTGTTGTTTGATCAACGCCTAATGCTGCTGCAAGTTGTTCCTGCGTTTGACACGAATCCTGCTCGAGCAATGCTGTCAATTCTTCGTCTTGAAATTTTTTTGGCTGTCCAGCTCGCTCTTGGTCTGCCAAGCCGAAATCACCACTTCTAAACCGTGCAAACCACTTCTGACACGTTCGCTCAGCTAGAGCATGGTCACCATACACTTCCACCAAAATACGATGACTTTCAGTCGCACTTTTCTGCATGTTAAAGTAATGCAGCAGGACACCCCGCAAAAACCCTTTATCAGGCACAAATTGCGCCATGTTCACTTAACTACAAACTGGTGTTGTTGACGCTTTAATCCACTGCCCTATACTACGAACGATACGCGATGACAGGGGTTTGCAACACATGTGTGGATACACGGAACTGTGGGACGCTCCGTTCGTTGCGCCATCTCTTGTCCACCCGCACGAATTAATTCCTAGACCAATATATATATATATATATATATATATATATATATATATATATATATATATATATATATATATATATATATATATATATATATATATATGATGTAAGATACTATCAATCCTATACTCAAGCACATTCGAAAATGTTATGTGCAAACTTCTCAGGAATATACAGAGTGTTTCCATGAGCTGAGCACAAATCCAGAGCGATGATAGACGACAGAAGAAGCAATTTGAGAATCGGAACAAGCCACCAAAAATTTGTCGCAACGGGGGGAAAAAAATAGCCGCAACTCGAGAACGAAATGTGGATTAAGGTCCGGTCAAAGGTAATCATTATTCGTACCTAAGATTTCATTATTGTAGGAATGGATTTGAAACAGTTTCGACGCAAGGGCAGCCCTAAAACAAAAGTAGGATATTTCGTACATCGTGAACAAAAAATGCGACGAGAAAACAGTGAACTGTATGAAATGTAGTTGTTTCGGGATGAAGTTGACACCTCCCATGGCCCATTCAATCCCCGGATATAAATGTAATTGAACATCTGGGCTCCGTTTTGAGACACACTTGGCGGAATTTCCGCCTTCATACTCTTACAGAACTTAGGGATGCACTGTATGCAGAATGGTGTAATATTCACTTGCTATCGGTCACAACCTCTATAACTACATTCTACGTTGCATCAGAGCTGCATTGAGGGAAAAAGTTTGTCCAGCGTCACATTAATCTAGTAAGTTGCAACTTTTTCAGGTGTATCAATTATGTTGATAACCATCTGATATATCGTGCTCCGCTGGGGGTGATACTAGATGCAAAAAGAAAACGAAAACATAATATGACTTTCTTCTGCTGTAAGCCCGGTAAAGATATGACGATATAGCAACACTGCATGGCACATTCCAAGATAATTGTCTAACAGATTAAATGTACTATTGCTTGACGTGGAATATGAGTAACGTGTGTGACCGGCAACAAGCCGACTAATGTTCAAATCTCACCACAGGCTTTTTTTTTTTTTTGGTGCAAAACATTATTGCAAACCAAATGTGAATGGAAACAATCAAACGAGGCGGGAATAGTATCAATATTTGAACGTACCAACACCAAAACTACAGACAAGCGTACACGCGCTGTATTAGCTGGTTGAATTTGAGTTTAGTGTTCCGTTCAGCACGAAGCTCTCCAATGTGTTACAAAAATGCGTCAGAATATTTTGGGAACACATTCCCCACATTATCCTCCCTGTATAAGGTGTGAATCTACTGCTTAACATGAGATCCAGATACACAAAATAATAAAAGTAAAAAATGAAAATAATAAAAGCAAACTATGAGTAAAAGGGTCCATTTACTATCACGAGAACAAAAACGCTGCTTCGGTATAAATTATATTTTTCACTGATATATTTATCTTTCATTTGGATAAAATATTTCGTATTTTAAATTCTTTATAATGCAACCAAAAAATCGTTTTGAATTATAAAGTGCATTACGACTGGAATATAGTACTTTCGAGCATATATATTTCTTTAAGAAATTTACAATTTACTCTCACCTATACCCTTGAACAGAAAGCAATATAAAAAGGCTGACTGAAATACCTATTCTTTGTACGAGAAGAATAGTTTTATGGAAAAAAAATTGATATGTACACTCATGTCCAAAATTATTGTCGCATACCTATAAATATGTTGTTGTAGGAATATAATTTGATAACGAATTCGCTCGGTATTTCTTATAATGGTAGTATGTGTATAATCGGCAAAGACATGTATGTGAAAAAAATCAAGTCAAAAGAGCAGTAAATAAGAATAATAAAACGAAAATAAAACTTTCTTGTCCATTTAGCAACATTTTTACTCATTCTAATTTTCGTATTTATAATTCTTTTCCTATGAAATTTACCACAAATATACAGTTCCCGATTATACACATAGTATCAGTATTAAAAGTACCCTGCAAAATCATTATAAAATTATATTCTTACAAGAAGACAGTTATAGATAGGCGACATTCATTTTGGACATGAGTGTACATTTGAACTCATTTGCTCCCTCTTAGGATTCGTTTTTGAATTTAAATGAAGTTATAACAACCCAGCTAGACTCAAATGCTATTTCCCAAAATTCATATCGAACGGTTCAACCGTTATTCGTGATAGTGAGAGGGGCAACGTCAATATAATTTTTATAATTAAAAAAAAAAATAATATATTATAGAAATTGCAACCTTCTTCCCTCTCCCTTAGAAGCGGAGTTTTCGGAAACGCTGGGCATGTTTACTTATTTTTAATAACGAGTTCTATTTCAAGTTACTCTGTAACATGAGGGCTCTTGACATACTCGATTTCTTCCATACATTTACAACCCCTTCTCAACCTTAGGATATACAATTTAATCAAAGTGACATGATAAAAAGACCAGTTCAAAGTACATACTAACTTTGTTCAGAAACTCATTTCAGACGGTTAAATCTTTTTTCTTTTAATTCTATTTTGTAATACTGTAACAGACAACATGAATTTCATTGATATATGTTTACATGTTTATCTACCATAGTATTCCAGTATTTCGCTCAATAGGAGCCATTCTGTAGAAAAATAAATGACCATTACATTATCAATATTAATATAGCGTTTCAGCAATTTCAAGAACTCCGCTCTTAAAAAAGAAAAGGGGAAATGTGGAATATTCTAATACGAAGGTGTCCAATAAATGCCCTCATGGATTAATGTCTAGACCTTGTCAGATATAAATTGAAGTTACCTGTACTATTTCTCAACGTAGTGCCCTGCCGTTGCACATATTTTTCCCATTTAGGTATTCTTTATTACCGGCGGCTTCTTTATTTCGGCAGCACTATTTACTTGTCTTTCCATCATTAGAGGACTGCTTGAAGAGCTTCATCATCTAATAATTCGTAAGACTCGTTAATCCCAGCTTCATAATGCTACATTTTCTTAATATTATACTATAATTATTGCTGTACTCGTTAGAATTATACTGAATATTATCATTAATGCTGACGTTAAGTGCGAATGTGAAATAAAAACAAGAACAGGAGTGGCGAAAGAAATATTTAGAAGAAAGAAAGGTATATTTTGTGCATCCTTGTATAGAGATGAGAAAAAGTATCATAAAATGCTTCGTGTGGAGTATTGTACTCTATGGGACAGAAACATGGATATCACGCAAAAGCGATGTAAAGAACTAGAAACCTTCGAAAGATATGTATGGGGAGGCATAAAGAGAATTAGCTGGGTCGAACGGAAAACAAGTGAGGTGTTAGAAATAGTAGGGGAGAAAAGGACAATTTGAGTTCTAATTGGAAAGAGGAAGACGAAGTGGTTGGGACAGTGGCTGAGAAGGAACTGTATCATGAGGGACGTTCTAGAGGGTATGGTGACAGGAAAGAGAGAGAGCGTGGGCAAAGGAGACTACAATTAATGGACGATATCAAAGCAGAAAAATCGTAGGTGAAGACGAAGAGGTTAGCGGAAGACGGTGGAGCATTGAAGACTCTCAGTTGTGGCAAGTGACCTGCCATTAATGGCAGAATACCTATGATGATACTAGAAGAATGTACTTATTGTTTGAGGACGAAGAAAACTACGAACTCCACATTTTGTGCGTCAATATTTGCTGTACATTGGTTTGTCACATAATACATTTACCAGATCCATACACCTATCAAAATGATAGTTCTCCTGCGAAGTGGGGCGCTTTGGCTCAGTGATAGATAGGTGGTTGCTCTATCCTTGCACTTACAAGGTAAGTGATAGAGCACTCACCGCTGATAAAAGGTGTCCGAGGTTCGATTTCAGGCCACATGAGTTTGAGATGGAAAACGTCGTGTCTGTGAGTCTTCTCGCAACTCACTCGTCCCTACATTCTTAATCCAGCAATTCTTTCTTAATAATTCTCTTTTATTAATCGTCCGTCCCCATTAGTCTAAAAGGGGCATATCTTGAGAAGTTAGATGTTTCATTTTATTAGATATGTTCTGTACTAGGCTTTTACTCGTCGAAATATTTTACTTGATTATTGTTTATATTCTTGTTGAACTTTTGATAAAATATCCCAGGAATTCTCTATTTCTTATTAAGATTATCCTTGCGCCACCTCTCTACATGATCTAATTGTTCATTAATGGAATTTACGAGTAAAAGAGATGAGCATTTCCTTTCATCTGATTTTGATCCGACATTTTATTCTCAAATTACGGCAGGTTTTACATTTTTCCGATAAAATTTTCGCTGATTATAGCGCCGAAAGCAAGCATTTCTACACCCACGTTGGTTTATTATACCTTTTGTCATGTCTTGCTATCAGCAATCACCTCCCAAATGTTGTTGGTGCTGGTTAGAGACACTATATATATAAAGTCAAGTAGTTTTAAAAAAAATAAATATTAGATAATGGTCTGAGTGTTTGTGATTTGGGAAGAATGGAAGCCGACTAAAAGGAATGTGTGTCCGCAGTCAAGCGTTCAGCAGACGCCATCGATTCGTTGATGCAAACTAGTCCACATCTGTTACTGTGTTTCAGCGTCGAGCTATCATTTTGGACGACTAGGGATGGGCACGAGTCGAGCTAAAACTCAACTCGACTCGAAACTCGAAGCGAATTTGAGTCGAGTCAAAGGTAATTTTCTCGAGTCGACTTCCGAGCTGAGTCACTGATTTTAGGTCGAGTTTCGAGTCGAGTCGAGTTTGAAAAATGGCTCGATCGTTTAGCTCGTTTTAACTCGTTTTGAAATCATTGCCTGATTAGACTGGAAAGCGAAAGCTATAAGAAATGTAAGCAGTAATGTGGAATATTTTTAGTGTTGATCACGAGGTGAAACACTGCTCACATCTCGCCTCGTCTCGATTAACGAGACGATAATGGATTTTTATAACGAGACAGCCTCAAATGTCGTGAGCACTAACATAAATGTATACTGTAGTTCTCACCACCAAGGCTGAGACCTGCACGGTCAAAGTTTTGAGCCGAAGCAGAAGCCCAATCCGTGTAGGGATGTTGACTGGCTTAGCTCGGTTCAACTGAGCGAACAGCTCGAGCCGGCTTGGTTGAGATGAGGCACCGACTCGGCTCAGGTGAGCCATCGTCTCGAGCCGGCTCGGTTAGGGTGAGCCATCGGCTCGGTTTCAATTGGCTTGTGTCGGTTTGGGTGGGTGAGCTGTTGGCTCGACTCGATAGGAAATGAGCTGTGAGCCGAGCCGTTGAGAACCCTAAACCCGGACCAAGCAGTTTTGAACATGTGTGGCCGGCGCCCTCTAACTTTTAACGATTTTTGGTTCCAGCCCGGATACTTGCTCCTCCGGAACTCAAACCCAGAACCTCGTGAACGATGTCCTTGCCTCCTAGACTTCACGACTACCGAGGTCAGTAGTGAACTAGTTTCTAGTATTCAGATACAAACCACCTATCTTTCAAGTTTATACACGGCGTTCTTGTTATAATAATAATAATAATAATAATAATAATAATAATAATAATAATAATAATAATAATAATAATAATAATAATAATGTAGTATCATTGATAATAACTATATTGTCTATGTAGGATACTTGAAGAAAGTACTTGAAACCACACAACATTTGGCTCGACTCTACTCGAAACTCGACTCGAGTTTCGAGTCGAGTTAGAGGAAATTTTTCGAGTCGAGCTCAAAGATGTCTGTTTTGAGTCGAGTCGAGTTTCAATGAAAACTCGCTCGTGCCCATCCCTATGGACGACGCAGTACAATCTGTTAGAACAATGTAGACAAGATATCTGTTATCACTTTGTGTGTTACACTGCACAATCGATTACCTGATCATTGCTAATTACAATTCTCTTCAGTTCATTGTTCCCATACACTCATCACGCTTGTGTCGGTATGCCATTTGTGAGCATCAATTTCTTAGTACGTGAAACTGCCTTCCCCTAGTCCGAACATTCGATCTCCCAGTCTTCTGTTCATATTGTACTCTCTGGTGTCGATAGGGCATAGTGATGCTTGTGCATATTTTTCCTACTCGTTTGTCCCCGCTCCTTACCTACATGCTGTCTTACATTACTACTCCCATGCTCCGATCCGAGGACGATGCTACCCAAACATGTGCAAATTCGCTGAAATTATAATTGTTCATATTTCATATCCTGCCGTACAAATTCCTAATTTGGACGTATTTTCCTCATATATTGTTGATTTTACAATTTTCATGAATAGCGGTATGACACAATATGCACATAAATTGTCATACGACTGCATGTCTGTGTAGCACAAGATGCCAGGTTTATGAAATGCTTTGAGAAATTGAGGCAAATTGAGAGCTGACATGTACACACATGTCCAAAATAATTGTCGCACATCTATAAAAGTCTTGTTGTAAAAATATAATGTGATAATGATTTTGCAGGGTACTTTTAATACTGATACTATGTGTATAATCGGAAAATGTATATTTGTGGTAAATTTCATAGGAAAAGAATTATAAATATGAAAATTAGAATGAGTAAAACAAAATGTTGCTAAATGGACAAGAAAGTATTATTTTCGTTTTATTGTTTTTATTTACTGCTCTTTTGACATGAAATTTGTTACATACTTGTCTTTGCCGATTATACACATACTAACATTATAAGAAATACCGGGCGAATTCGTTATCAAATTATATTCCTACAAAAACATATTTATAGACATGCGACAATAATTTTGGACATGAGTGTACAATGTATAAGGTGAACTCAAGATTTTGAGCATCCGAAGGTAGATGCTAATACAGTAAAACCTGTTTTAGTGAAATCGATCAGGGCTGGCAAAATATCGCTGAAGATAGGTTTCCGGTTAAAGAAGGTAGAGCTATGCACAGAAAAAGTACGTACATGCACATAATGGGCATACTCAGATAAAATGAGATAGTAATTATGATTGATTTTTGCACGTTTTGCGTTGTGTCATACCCGCAAATTTTTGCAAAGGCGCCTTTGAAGTTGTAACCAGATGACGTAAAATCTATTGCTTCCGTCAACACAAAATTAAGTGTATTTAGTATATTTTATCACATTCAGTAATTAAGTTTCTTCAATATTTGTTTTCAAAAAATGTAAAATAAAATTAAAATAATAATAATAATAATAATAATAATAATAATAATAATAATAATAATAATAATAATAATAATTAATAATAATAATAATAATAATAATAATAATAATAATAATAATAATAATGCTTGCAATATTTTACATTTTACATATATTTTTTTATACTACTTTCGTCAATTTTGGGATATTACCCTCCGAAATTAAACAGATGATATACGGTGTATGTTGAGGTGAAACGAAACAAAGGATTGCTTGATTCGTATTTACATCCTACATCAGCAAAGGAGGTACAAAAGAAGAAACTTATGTTGGGATCTGACCACTATAGTGAGTACGATCCAGGACCTGATAAGTCAACAGCACGCACTCTGGACACTAGACTGCGAAGGAAACTAAAAACAAAAAGAAAATAAATAAATAAATAAAATCAACATTATAATTTGTGACTGTAAGCTTGCGTTGAATATGCATTGTGATGGTAGAGCTCCTATTTATTAGTATGTTCAAGTTTCAGTGATCAATTCAAGTGTTTCTCGTCAGCGTGCCTTTTCAAAATGTAACGTTAACTCTGATATGTTATTCAGAAGATGGGAGAAGAAAAGGACTTAGAGTATCAAACGCCTTTCGTAGGACGTTTGCGAGAGGAATCGCACAAATAAAATTTCAAATTTACACTGTACAAAACTGTATTTTAAGTCAGTTTCATCCTTCACTAAAACAAATAAGATATATTCCTTCGGAATGTTGCATTGTAAACATTTTGTGAGTTCGGCCTTAAGAGGACTAATCACTGTGAAATTAAAATACCACTAATTTCAGTAATTATGTGATATCTTCAAATAGATGAAAGATAATCGAAATATGGAACAAGAGCGCCATAGACAATATTATTTTGCATGAGGTACCGTTATCACGAGTCACCTAACAGCTTTCCGTTTGCAGCCATTTAGAAACGCGAAATTAAATACCGATTTTCTAAATGGCTGGAAATTGAAAGCAGATAAGTGAGTCGTGATAACGGTATCTAATGTAAAATAATATTGTCTAGGGCGCTCTTGTTCCACATTTCGGTTATCTTTTATCTATTTGAAGATATCAAATAATTACTGTAAAATTAACGGTATTTTAATTTCGCCATGATGCAGCCTCTTAATAGTTTCAGTTAAAATACTTAATTTAGAACGTATAATAGATATATGATTATTGCGCCGAGGACCGTGTTTATGGATGCGTTATATAATATGTATTCTATGGAGAAGTGATGTTGCATTGTAAACATTTTATCCTATTGTAAGTTGCGGTAAACACGTTTAGATTTTCAGTATATGCCATTGCATGAAGTTTCAATTCATACTTACATTCAGAAAACTGGGTTTCTAATTGGTTGAGGTTCTTTTAATTGCAGAGACTAAGCAGTATGGAAAAGTGATAGTCTAGGCACTTCGTAACCGGGGCACTTATGTTTGATTCAGGCATTTGCCGTTCTGACTTATGTTCAAGGCAAATATCTGAATGGGGCCTCAATATTAGTTGATCATATTTACTCTCATTATTTGTCTTATGTTCACAATATCAAAATTGTTATATTTTTTTTTAAAAAAAATCTCGAAATGGTTGAGGTCTATCGTGGCTATATGGTTATCGTACTCGCCTTTGGCACGAGCGACTCGGATTCGATTCCCGGTGGGGGCTCGAGTGGCTTAGGTCGCACATTAAATTGTAGGTCTACATTTCATATCGCATTGGTACTGAAAGGTCTCTAAACTTATAATCAAAACAAACAATCAAAACGTTTATAACTAGTAAAACACAATTGTTCTGAAGCAGAATGTAAGATCTCAGACAGAGTTTATATATATAATATAAAGGTGCCGGTACGCCGGAGCTCATGTTCATAAGGGTTAAAATGGTGGATAACTTTCAGCGTATTATTATTATTATTATTATAAGTTTCTGCCAAAGTTTAATTACTGTCATTAGAATACAAAGAAACAATAGTACAATAGTTTCGTTATCTTCTGTCATCCTTTGGTAGGATACACTTCCCGTGAGAAGCTCAATCCCCTAAATTGTGAAATGGTAGGACGAAGTGGTAGTTCAGGCTACACCCATGTCCCAAACAAAAGACTCGTAACTGGCCGACACCTCTATTTTTTTATAACGCTGTATATATATATATATATTCTGAGATCTTACATCCTGTTTCAGAACAATTGTGTCTTACTAGTTATAAACATTTTCACTGGTTGTTTCATTATAAGTTTAGCGACCCTTTCAGCATCAAAGCTATTCACTTACAACTTAATGTGAGACCCGAGCCACACGAGCTCCCACCAGGAATCGAATCCGAGTCGCTCGTAAGTATAGATACTTGAATGAAAATTTTCAAGTACTTCTGCATATTCAATGCATGTTTCCACCCATTTACCGTCTGAACCGTTATTTTTATTTTTATTTTTGAGAAATTGAACATATTGGTAGCGAGCTTCTTTGTTCCTTTGTGTCTTCGTGTACCCATGTCGTGTATGCATATGTGTGTATATATGTGTGTGTGTGTTTGCAAGAGGGAGACAAACAGACATTGACTTTTGCTCACTGCCCATTTCTGCCTTAGTGTTTTATTTATCTCACGAATCCCACCTCCAACTTTATATCTCTCACGGCCATTGAACTTCAGCGACAGAGAAATTTGTCGGGATTATTTCGTTGTGAGAGGTCATTTTTTCAGGAAAAATATCTGGTCAATTCAGAATCTAGGTTGCCATTTTACAAGAATCTTGTAGCTGTCATTAAAAAATCTTGCAACTCGATCTCTCTATTTACTGTTTACACATTACAACTCTCTGAAAGCAAGAAGGATATCTCCACGCATGCAGCACTATACTCTAGTGGACAAATAGTGAACCTCCTCATTAAAAACGTGTATTTTGGCGCGCTTCCCCTAAGAGTTAGTTGTTTCTGAAGCGGTGAAACTGGGTTTTCCTTTATGTCAGCGGAAGGACAATAGCAGGTAGCAAGCAAGACGACCCAGAAAGTTGCACATGGTTTGACTCCTTGCAAGATGGGAAAAAATGGTGTATATCCTTTTCAAGACTATGTTTACATGGAAAAGATTTGCAAGATTTTTTTTTTATGACAGCTTCAAGATTCTTGTAAAGTGGCAACCTAACTTAATGGTTTATACTACCATGGGAAAAAGAAATTAAAAGAAAGGGAGGCGCAAGAGACAGAAGGACCCAAATATTTCAAGTCCCTGAATACAATTAAGTGACTTCAAGAAGGAACAAGGATTCGCAACTCTTTCTCTAGAAAGAAGAAAAAGAAAACAATAAAAATTCTGATTTTCAATAAAACTATATACTTACTATTTGGTATTTTCGAAGTTTCTTCAGTTCTCATTAAAAGGTGCCGGTATGCCTACCGTTGCGTACCGCCAGAAAAAAAACGCATATATATATGCTGTAGTGCATATCATAATTATGTATTTTCGCGTTACAACCTAACTATTTCTTTTGACAACTAAAGAGCATTTTTCTAACCCTAACTTCACAGTTACTGCTTGGGTGCTAATTGTGAAGTGTTGATGAGCAACTGCTACGTTTGTTCTATTAATTACATGTCCAAACTACTTGTTAGTGTAAATTCATACCAACAAGTGCATTTGTGTAGTGCTTGCTATTAATTCACGCTTTTGTCCTATATAATGCATGATAAAAGATTCGTTAGTGGAATTATGCTTATGACAAGCTGTATATTTAGCTTGCACTTTGTTTCGTTTTTAGTTATGTGTAGATTTCTGCATGGGGAAGTGAATGGTTAGCAGAGGAAATGTTCTAGAGTTACTGCGAAAATAATACAAGAAAGTCAAGAGCTGAGACAGGATTTTTCAAGCAGTGCTTTTTAACAGAATTTTGGGACAATTTTGTTCGTGGAAACTATCCTTGATTGCATTATACGTATGATGTTCCTGTGAGGAACACTTATTTACATTATACCAGAAATTCTCAGGAAGTTAGTACCTTAAACTTTTTCCCCGGAAACTATTTATTTAGAATGTATCAAGTTTATCCATAGTTCCTTTACACATATAGTTCATTCATGTAATTCTTATGAATTTGTATACCCGTGAGCTAATATGAAACACGTATATGCATTGTCGTTACACAGAGGGAGGAAAAAAAGTCCCCCATTCGCATCAGACAATTTATGAAAAAAAAAATCCTTTAACTTTTGTTATTGTCTGCTAGGCTCTGAGGAGTTACGCAAACCTTAAAAATATTGACTTTGAGTAATTGCTGTGACATTCCTATTGCCACCTGCAAGCTTTAGGGTCAAGGATTTCACAAATAAGAACTTACGTAGATTGGTGGAGGACATCCGCTGCTCGTCAGATCTTCACTCTGGAATTCAAGACTTGCTGTAGAAAACAATGTAAGTCCCACCTTGCAATCATTTCACTTATTTTATTTTTTAAATATGTTTATGCCTTAGTTACATTTTCATACATAGTTATATGCTGGGTTGTATTTCTAAGCGTCTATTTTGTGACGCTTGGCCATAACTTACTATGTTTTGTCTCTACTGTTACAACAGCTATTGTTTTTGGCACTTACATTGTTTTCTACAGCGAGCCTTCAATTGTTGAATCTTTATTTCTTTGAACACATTTACCTGCACTGCACTTGTTGATTACAAATATACAGCACACAAAAGTTTGTAAATGTTCATTACAGTGTCTTTTTTTTTTTTTTCGCAACAAAGGCTTCAACTATAGATCGTTAGTAGTAAGGCAGTCATTTACAGGCGCCATTTTTACATATTACTACTACTGTACTATCTCCCAAAGTATACTATAATTCCACTCAAACAAATGCGACATTCTTCAAAGTTTACCTTTCTACTTTTCATTGAGAAAGATACAGATGTGGAGACAGATACAGATTTTTTCCTAAGCAAATCGTAAATATTAATTTTCTGTAAGTCGAATAAAATACATTGCTGGAATGCAATGATCTAGTTTTAAGAAGTCGCATTTTGATATAAGTTAAATAAAATGTATTGCTGGAATATAATGATATAATCTCAAGAAGTAGAATTTTGACTTTAGATATTTTTGAATATTCAGGTACCCCTCTCCTCCACTGAAAGAATAGGTTATAATGGTAAAACTACTATAATGTAAAATTTAGTATTACTTCAACAAATTGTAGTTCATTTTGTGAAATATTTTGTGATTTTTTTTAATTGTAACATTTTGCGATTTTTCATTTTATTATTTCCACAACAGCATACAGCCACTAGTGCGCCAAGAGAAAAATGCACATACAATACTGATTACATCACAATACTATACATAGAATAATATATAGTAAACTATTTATACAAATGAAGTACAAGTATTAGGAATTTGGATTAAAAGAATTAATGTTCTTGGTACTTAGGCCGATTTTCGTCCCCAATGTCCCCTACAACTATTTAAGATAGAAAAAAAACTTCTTCCATAATAGGAGCAGAGGGGTGTTATATACTTAGGTATAAATATCAGACTCTTTCTATACTCGAACAGCGTTCGTCAGAATAAATATAAAGTATGAATTCACGTCAAGAGTTAATCCATGGAAATTCCCAGAAAATATTCTTTACTTTTTTACTTGCTCTTGTTTGCATCTTACCTTGAAGACAACGAAAAACAACGAAGAATCAGTTTGGCATGTTTGATTATGATGTGAAACTGATTTAAGGTAAGTAAAATCTCTAGTTTTATGTCAATAAGTGATAGATCATAGTATTCGTATCAATATATTTATTAGTGAAGCAGTAATGTCGTCATCGACTTTGGTACAGATCTGTAGATAGAGGGTGCCAGGAGGACTCATCCCGCCTGCGGCAATCATCAATCTCTTGTAATTTTCAGTTTTTCATATGCATATATATGTATAAAAATTAGTGTAAATGTTTCTTTCCTATTTGTGGCCCTTCCATATTTTCCACCTGGATCTAAAAACTCTGTATATAAATATAATATTGATTATTTACGTAGCTCTTTGCAGTCGTATTCTGATATGCGATTGGAACTAATTGCACATAACCGGAGTTGATTTTGATTTTCTTAGTTCTACAAACACTCGCCATGAATTATATAACTTTATGAACCGATACAAATTAAAAACGACATATATTATTCAAAATAAATTTGACAGAACGTTAGATCTAATCTTTGCAAATATCAATGATATTGAAGCGAGACATTGTGTCTGTGTATCATTGACGTTACAGTAAGAGAATTCGTAGTAAAAGTCCACATATTATATAAAATTATAGCTTCCATAAAGCTAATTACAAACAATTAAATAGGGAAATGACGTCCGATAATTGGGAAAATGTGACTAGCTGTTTCACGGTTGACAAAGCTGTTGATACTTTCTATAGAATAATATTTTTGACAAGTGTGAGAATATTAATCGGAAATATTTTGTTTGATTCATACCTTAAATAACGAGTCAAGTTATAAAGCGTAAAGACCATCATTGAGGAAAACTGACACTAGGGATTAGGAACATTACCTACCATTTAAAGAAATTAGGGCTTTGGCCAAACGGGAAATATCAATCGCTTATGATAGATACATAAATGATTGCGATTCCAGTATTCTTGTAAATCAATTCTTTAAAACTAATTGCGCCAGTACTCTAATTTATGAAGAAAATACTAAAATAGATGTTGCTCGTACATTAACAACACTTTCAGGTCTCGTATAAATCTAAATATGATAGTAGTATGTGCGACAGTTGAGGAAACTGTTCTCTGATTGACTGAGGGACGTCACGTGACCTGATTACTTACATCATAGAGGTCAGTGTCCTCTTGATTTTAGCAGGGGTACCTTGGCCTACTTCTAAATTTTGGCAGAATACCTAGGATCACCCCCATTATTTTTTGGAAATTGCCAAATTTAAAAATCTGTAATGGTAGCATAGGGGTCCTCTGTAAGTTTTGGAGGCCCATCTTGTTCCCTTTCGTGAGAAAAAAGTTACAAAAAATGTAAAGTTTGAAGGATTTTCACTTATCCTCTCTTATGAGGCTTTATTATTCTTATATAGTTATATGGATGTGTACAAGAGTGCCTTTTCCTTCCATAGGGCGTAGGAACATTGGTGTACGCCTCTTAAATTTTGGGAAAGGTACATAAGACCAACCTTTAATTTTAGGAATTGTAAAAAAAAAAAAAAAAAAAAAAAAAAAAATTGGTGAACGTTTTCTAGGATCCAAATATATACTACTGTAAACTTGGGTGGTTCATCTCATTCCTTTTGATGGGGGAAAAATTGCTCGGAGGTTTTTGACTTATTTTATTTTCTTTGATGAAGCTTTTTTACCTTACATGGTTTAATGGATGTGTACAGGGTCCGTTCCCTTTCATTGGTATACCCCTCTTAAGTTTTGGGAGAGAGTCCAAGTCCATATATTTCCCTTTCATGAGTATAAAATTGCAAACATTTAATACTTTGGCGGTTTTTGACCTAATTTATCCCCTTCGATAAGAGTAACCCGTTATGTGCGTATATTTAAGTATAGGTGTCCATTCCTTTTTCACAAGACATGGGTACATTGACACACCCTTTCAAAATTTGGGAGGGGTATATTGGCACACACCTTAAATTTGGAAATCGTCAAAAATAAAATTTGTTACATGTTCTTTAGGCTCCACTGTAAGTTTTGGGTGGTCCTACTTATCACCTTCTGTGAGTAAAAAAAAATGTCAAATATTAGTATGACCACGTGGTCTGTTAGTGACCTAATTTGTCTTCTTTGACGAACCTTTAATACGTTATGTGATTACATGGTTGAGTACATGGGGTCAATTCTCTTTCATAAAATACGGGGTAAATTCTGTGCCTGAGAGCATGAAGTGCGTAAGTCACAAATCCTTGTTTTCCAGAAAACAGCAAAAACACTTACTTAAGCACTAAATACATATTGGACATACTACATTATAGACTTGGTTAATTACGTCAGCAATCCGTATAGAACAAAATAGAACCAACCATTCGTTGCAGACCTCTGAAAGATATACAGAACTGGTTTCAAAATTGGACTTTCGCCAAAATTGGACTTACAAACTTCATGCTCTCAGGTACAGAATTGATGATCGCTTCCCGAAATTAGGGTGGAGTATCTTCCATCAGTCATTAAATTTAGGATCCTCTAGAAACCACTGTCAATTTGGTTGGCCCTGCTTGTTCCCTTCTATGGGTTAAAAATTGCCAAAAGATATAAACGTAAGCAATATGTTGTACCACGTGGTAGGTTATTGATCTGATTTATCTCCATTGATGAAGGTTTTCACGTTAGATGATTACATTGGTAAGTATGGAAGTCAATTCTCTGTCATAAGACGTAGGTACATTGATATACAACTCGTACATTTTTTGGGAGGAATAAATAGGGCCAGTCTACAATTGGAATTTGTGAAAAATCACAATTCTGTAAATATTCTCTAGGAACCGTTCCCTAGGTGTGCTAGGGAAACCTTTTACGATTTTCTTTTTAGATTGTATGTAATATGTATACCAAGTTTCGTTAAAATTGCTCCAGGCGTTCCATTGTTATGCTGGAACAAACACACATATAGCCTATAATAATAATTTGGAATCAACATATTGTGACTAATCATGTCAAAAGAGACTTATCAAATATAAATTATCAAGTGATTGTCATCTGGGACGGAATTATATTTCTAGTCCAAATATCATTTTCATAGTAATTAATTACAAATTAGTTAGTTTGGCGCCAACCTAAATTACAGTTCGTTTCAATGTAATTAATCTTAAGCTATTACAACAACAATAAAAACAATTACTACTAATACTAGTACTACTAATGGTAATATGGACATTTTTATAATGTTGCCTGCTTTTTCCACCGCTTTGGAATATCAGTAGTGTCCAAGTTAGTAACAAGTGTAGTAGCGGAATAAAACATTTCTAGAGCGGAACAAATTCATAAAAATTGAGAACGAATTTGCTGAAGAATACAATTTGCTTCGTTTTTACTCTGTAAGGCTAGAGAAAATTGCATTGCATGACCATCTGTTTCCAGCAAACCCATAGATTCCACGATACGTCTGAAGTGTTGTTGTGGCATCTCAACCCATATCTGCTTGAGATTCAAGACAGATGCTTTAAATTATTGAAAAATGAAGTACATAATCATCCGTCTTTAGTAAATATGGAGAAATAATATAGGAATGACTACTTCGTGCGTATCTTTTATTCACGTGATTGAAAAGAATACTTAAAAGTGCAGAAAGCGTATACAGAGTGTCCATAAAGTCCGTTGCCACCTCCGTGTATCTCGAAACGACTGCGAGTATGACAAAACGCAGAAACACGTCCGTCATTATTGTGAGGGGCTTGAATTTTGAGCTATAAAAGGCCCATCCCAGACACCTCCATATACGGAAATGAAATGAAATGAAATCTTTAAGTTTGACGTCCCACGATTATGCCGGTTAGACTAAAGGAGACGGTGAAGATGAGAAATGAATGAAATAGTGGAATGAAGAAAGTGGGAGGAAACGGGGGAACCCCGAGAAAACCCACGAGCACGGTACCTCCATATACGGGTACATAGGATCATCTTGAAACTTTCAAATGGGAGAGGGGTCGAGTAATATATCGTTGGAAAGCTTTTGACAAGAGAAATATTTTGCCGAAAGTTTCAAGTCGCTATGTTGACCCCATCTAAAATGGCAGGGTTCACATTTCGTGTCCATAAAGTCCGTTCCACCCAGTGTATTTGCGAAACAACTTCGAATATGAGACAAAGCAAAAACACATCCGTCATTATTTTAAGGGGTTGCAATTGTGTGTTGTAAAGGTTTCACCCCAGACCACTCCCCCAAATAAGGGTACGGGGTAAACTTCTCTACACTACGGTAGTACTAATCCCTTTTTCTGATGTTGATATTTTCGCAACTCTTTATTCCTACTTTTCACATAACCATTTCGTAAAACTTTACTCTCATGGCAATACAACAGCAAAATGGGCCTCCGTTTTCCAAGCTAGGAGCAACATGTGCAGAAACAAAGTCTCCACCCAATAACTCATCATTTTCTCGTTCTACAAACGTATTTACGGTACTTAAACTCTGCCACAAATCTCAAAAACATGGAAGGGCCACATTCACAAGCCATAGATATCTAAAAGTCATCAAAGACCTTTACTCCGAAATTTGATTTCACCGCCAATTTAGATGTCGGCAACCTAACAAATTTAAAACTTACAGCAAAAGGTCCTTTGTCAAGTCTGTTCAAATTACTCGATCCCCTTTGCCATTTGAAATGTTCAAGTTTACCCCCTTAACCCTATTTCGAAGAGGGGTCTGGTGTGGAACTTTCACAATACACAATTGCAACTCCTTAAAGCAATTACGGACGTGTTTTTCCGTTTTTTCATATTTGCAGTCGTTTCGCAGATACACGGGGTGGCAACGGAATTTATGGACACCCTGTGTTGCTTATTGTGCTGTATTGGTGCAAAAGTCATTAACTCGGAGAAAATTTTAATTTCATTTTATGGGCTAGATAATTCTCTTTTACTTCAACTGTAACATCAAATTAACGTGCAAAGCAAAGGTAATACGTCAAATTATTATTTTCTTTAATCTGCATAGTAAACAGGAAGTTCATTACAACATTTGTTTTTCAATAATGCAAACTAAGTACGCTACGGTATCACAAACACTCAAATTTATGAGACTTCTATCACAGTATAACACAACTGAGACTGACAGGACAAGGCATACCCCACTACCTGTGCATCTATTAAATTCTACTTTTTCACAATATCATTTAAGTCATATTTGAGTTATGTTTGGGTTCATTCTAGAACTTACTTTTGATGGTGGGACGCTGCAGTCAACATTAGCAAGTACAAATATTTGATCTTGTGCGTTCTTTTTCATTGTGTAATATCAACTGAGCGCACTTCACTAAACATTCCCAACTAATAAAATTTTGTGAGAACATAAATGATTGACTAACACAAACGTTTAACAGAAAGACGCACGGATGTTTAATCATGCATATTTGTATCTATCCTTCAGCAAGCAGTCTTATGATCTTCCGCATTTGTTCGTATTTTTTATCCATTCTTGATGCTTAGAACATTTCGAGACATTTGTTTTGTTTTAGAGACTCCAAACAGGTAACTAGGGAAAACTAGGCAAACACATTATTCCTTTATATTACATACCATATTACACATTCTATATTTGACGCAGGGGCGGATCGAGGGAAGGGGGCGATCGTTCCCCCCCCCAGAAGAGGAAACTTTCTTATTATATATATATAAATAAAACCCATCCCAGAGTTTGGAGCCCTTAAAAGTAGCAGTATGACAACCCAGCGCCCCCTCCCCAGAAGTCGGTCCTGGATCCGCTCCTGGTTTGACGTATTATTAGTGATGATATGAAGTGTGAACTTAAAATAAAAGTAAGGATAGGAACGGCGAAAGAAGCTTCGAAGAGGAAGAAAAGTCTGTTTAATGGAACCTTGAATAAAGAGTTGAGAAAAAGACCCATAAAATACTTTCTGTGGAGTATTGTACTGTATAAGGGAGAAACACGGATATTACGCAACTTAAAAAACGACTGGAAGCTTTCGAAATGTGGGTGTGGAGAAAAATGTAGAGAATTAATCGAGTAGGGCGCAAGACGAGTGAGACGGTGTTAAAAATTGTGGAGGGGGAAAGAACAGTTTTAAATATCACTAGCAGAATACTCGTTCTTCGCACGAGCGGCATACGTTTCATTTTGAACATAAACGGCTGAATTTGGATTTAAACAGCATCGGAAGTGTCACTATTCGTCTCAGCGACCCCGAAAACTAAGAATTCGACGCAAATATCGGTCATTTTTGATCATTTTTATTACCTCTCCCTTCCTCTTCCCAAAGTTGCGGGACTGAATCAGGATAGACCTGCTGCAATCACTCACCCACATTTTGCCCTCTGCTTGATTTGGTTTGGTTGGTTAGGATTTAACGTCCCTTTCAGCAGAGAGGCTATATGAGGCGTGGACTTATAGCTTAACGTGGGATCCAAACCACATGAACTCCCACCAGGAGGAGTACCCGAGTATTCTGTGCAAAGAAGCTTACGCTAACCATGTAGCCACGAGGGAGCTTACTTTGTGCTTTGAATATCAAAGATATCTCCCATTCTGTAACACAAAAACCGGCCTTGTTTCACACACGAATGCATAGTACCTCCTGTCGCGTATTATTCACTATCATCAGCGGCGGCGATTAGGGGGGCAAGAGAGGGCAGTTGCCCCCACTTTTTTGAAGTGACCCCTTAATGTATATAGTTTCATTTGGAAATGTAAAGTTATTGTACGTATTACTGGTTCATAGAAAAATGTTGCCATATAATATTTGCCGTTGCGTGAATAGGTATTGGTTATTTGTCTTCCTGTGGAGTTAAGAAAGCTACAGGAATTGCGTTGTAATTGCAATTCAAAGCAATTAATATTGCAATTGCGTATATCTTTAAATGTCGTAGCATATGCTTGTAGTATTTACTGTCTTTCATTTTCTAAGAGTAATAACATACATTTAATAGCATTTGTGGAATTAAAAATATAAGTTGTTTATTAATCCCCAGTTTTAATATGACTTCTACAAAACAAGCCTCATTATTCATTACTATGAGTAATATTATCCTTTCTATTTATTTGTTTTACAAATTTGTTATTAGGTAATCTGATCACACAATTTTCCAGAATTATTTTAAGATGTTCATGAACAAGGAATCAAATCTCTTCTTACACGTTCATTGTTTAAGAGTACAGAGGGCTAGTATTTATTTGCGTTACTCTTGTCAATTTACTTAAAATATGAAACATGATACACGATATTTTAACTGAAAAAGATAGTATTCTTATTAGTTATACAATCTTTCGTCAAAGTCTTAGAAACAACAAGGAAAACTAACATTGATATACAAATATTCAGATCATGTCTTGCCTCCCTTACTTTTAACGTCCAATCGCCACTACTGACTATCACTCAATACACCACTAACACAAGGCAGTCGCAGCGTACGAAAGTCCAATGTTAGACCTATTAATTCACAAATATCACGTATTGCAATACATTGGTGTTTCCATTATTTTAATAATTGTTTGTATGTGAATAATGGAAGAACGAGTTACTAATAGTAATTTAAATAGCTTGCTCATAGACATAGTTCGTTTCTAATTATGAAGTATGTTAAGCTCATATGAAAATAACTGGCCACTATCAGGAAGTATATATCTGTTGCGTTGAAACCAATCCTAATGTTGTGCTTAAATTAAGAAAAGGAAAGAAAGAGTTGAGTTGAGTTGAGTTGAGTTGATTTTGAGTTTAACGTCCCTTTCAGCAGCGAGGCTATATGAAACGGGACGTACTGATTAACGTGGAATCCGTACCACATGAGCTCCCGCCGGGAATCGAACTCGGGTCTCCTACGTCAAAGGCGCGTAGGCTAACGGCTTAGCCATGAAGAAGCTCTAAAGGAAAGAAAGAAAAACTCATTTTAAAACAATATTGTTCATGTAATTGTAAACGTTTTTCTCGAAAACATTTTATCTCAAATTTAGAAACGAATGACTTGTCTGCTAATGCAAAATATTAATGACAAACAATATCTGTAGATAGGAACAAAAATACATGTCCAAGATTGAAAAACGTTGAATTTTGGCAGAAAAAAATGTATTTTCCGTGCCAGGTAAGATGTATGAAATATCTTTATGGTCAGTCAAAGATGGCAAGAATTTCATGAATTTAAAACAGGAAATAACACGCGAGGGGCACTTATGATTGCAGTGGTGTGTCATAAGTCGCAGTTTCGAACTCCAGCCAAGTTCTAGTGTCGACATGGTTGGTAGACTGGGATTCGCAGTTCCAAATTTAGTTGTGGTGTAACGATGCTAATTTTGGATTCGACATTCATCCAAGCAGAATTGCCAACCCTTTAAAATAGAAGACACATGTTTTCTTTTTACTGCAACTTGCTTTTGTCTTCTTAATTTTTTTTAAAGAATGTTACAATATCAATTATGTTATGTAGAAATAATGTTGAAACGGATGTTAACCATTGTTCTGATCACATGCAACTTGCAGACCTGAATATCTTAAAAAACAAATAGCGGATCTTGTTGTTTTCTGTATTTTTTAAAAATGTATTTTGTTTCTTAATTGGCAATGGGTCAAAAGCCTCAGGATATTTTATACTTTGATGCTGCTACATTTAATAATAATAATAATAATAATAATAATAATAATAATAATAATAATAATAATAATAATAATAATAATAATAATAATAATAATAATAATAATACAGAACATACTATCTCAGCTGGGCAGGATGTAGCTGAGTTTTTATTCAATACCTGCGGTGTCATAGACAGGGGGGACTGATCTGGCAGAAGGGATGACTGGAAAATGGATTCTGCTCACATACAGTATTCTTCGACATTACAACGCGTTTTAAAATTAGGCCCTATTCTAAAAACTAGTATTGTACAGTCATGTTCAAGTAGCGTACCTCCCAGCTGACTTAGTGGTCATCAGAAGGTTTGAAAAGGCTGTTTAGTTCAGCGAAATAAACAGGAAATTTGTAATTTATGAAAGGCAACACACACACATACACATTAAGCAGTGTATAACAAATGAAGATTTGAAGTGCATATCATCTAATACAATTCTCTGTCTTGTGAGGCCGCAGTGGCTCAGTGGTAGAGCGTTCACCTCTGGTGCATGGCGTTCTTGGTTCGATCCCAGCTCACGCCAAGTGAGCTTTCTCTGGGTTTTCCCGTTTCCCCCCATTTCGTTGATTTCTCATCATCACCGTCTCCTTTAGCCTAGTCGGCATAGTCTTGGGACTTTAAAGATATATAATTCTCTATCTTGTCTGGAACGGTGTAAGTTTAACTCAAGTTCAGTGTCGTCAGATGGCGGGAAATTTCCCGCAAAACGGGAAATTCTTAGCATTGGCGGGAATGCGGGAAATTCTAGTTGAAAATGGGAAATTCTGCCAACATTTATTCTTTTTTATGTCGTCTCTTTTTGACTCCTTGTCTTCATCTCTTTGTACGTGGAATAATACAAGGATTAGAAGCGTTATTGAAGGTCAAAAGAACCAGAACAGCAGGAGAGGTTTACAAACCGACTCATATGGAACTGATTGTTAATCGCGCCAATATCCGTTTTCTGCGAGAAGAAAGAAAGGAGGGAAGGTTTATGGTCTTTGCTTACTATCTTTTTTATGGTCAATCATACACGGAATTTTAGGGTGAAGAGGAGAATATATTTGGAAGTAGCATACACACACAAGCGCAGAAATATGTATATTTATCTCTATACCAAATAAATACAGATAGAAAGTAGGATTGTCCTATAATAGATTTCTCCTCCCGTAGGAAAAGATATATTGCTGATTGATTGTTCATAGTTATTTGATTTTAATTTGAAGTTATTAATATAATGATTGTTCAATCATTAATGATTAATTAATTAATTAATGAGTGATATTTCTTTCTTGACGGGAAATTTTGCAACCGATCGGGAAATTTCAGGGCTTTGAGCGGGAAGTCTCTTATTCTGAATCTGACAACACTGCTCCAGTTCCGTGTGTGAACGGCTGATAATGCAGTGTAATGTTTGTAAACAAGTAGGTAGATGCATTAGACCTTATCAGTTCATGTAACTTCGCTATTGGATAAATAGATTGAACTAACTAAAGGCACAAAACAGTGATTTTAATAGTCTTTTATTTGCTGGGTTTTAAATAATATTAATGTCTTTAATGTATCTTAATGAAAAATGATCGTCACTTAATTCTTGAGTATTCCTAAATATACTTCCACTGGAGTAGGTAAAATTGTATTATAGATAAAAGTATTCGTGCAACAACAACAATGAAAACGTATTAGCAATGATTTGTAAACACAAATTTAGTACATGTCGTATTCTCGTTGAATGTTCACTCTCAATATACACATTTACACTTGTTATTACTCAGTACGTAGAAACAAAATTGAATACTGAAAATATTATGTACAAGGGGCCGTTCACATTTTACGTAACGTTGTTTTGACTAATTTTTACCCCAAACCCTCCCGCTTGTCACACTTCGTAACGTAAGGTCATACCTAGTGATGGGTAAATTCCCGGGAAGATATTTTTCGGGAATATTCAAGGGAAGATTCCAAAAATGGGAATTTTTCCGGGAATTTATGTACAATCACAAAGAAAATTGTATTCTATTACTATATTATGATTTCAAAGTTAAATTAGTTTTTTATCACAGTATATTATTACAGTTGTCTCTAGAAGATTCTTTACAATGTATATTCTGAACGGTACTATGTTACTTTATTAATATTTTATTATATTTAGAGACTACGCGTAAATATATATTTACTTACAATATGTTCTGTGAAAGTAAATATGTGGAAAAGTGTTATAGTAAGTCCACATCGCTAAACAGTTTAAATTTACAAGTAAGTGGATTTTCTAAACTTCACTCTACTACTGATATTATAAACATATTAAATTTTTAAATGTTATAAACAAATTAGGTTGGGTAACTGCCAGAAGATACATGTCTCACCAATTTATCAACATTTGTGCATACATATTTATGTTCACAAAATTTGCGAGATACTGACTTATCTTTATAATTTAGCACGTAACATTGCCACATACGACCTTTCTTCCTATCTATGTCAAGAAATTTGATGTGTTAATTCGCATGTAAGAGAAGTCCGAGTACCTCTTCAAAAATTCGAGTCAGAGACAGGAGACAGACCGACGTCTATTACTAACTGTGGTTCGGGGTGTATTAATAGTACTTCATCTCTATTTCTACATAATTTCTACATCACTTTACAAACAGGTTCCTTTTCATCATTTGTAAATTACTACTCTGCTACATTTTAGTGCAAATGGAAATGGAACTAATAAATTATGTGATTAGGTATATAAAGTAGAGTCAACGAATTTTATTTTTATAACCTCCAAATTATTTAAAGCCTAGAAGTAAATCATAATAAATGAAAATAAACTAATTAGTTATACGATTCTTATAATTTGGAAGATAAAGAAATGGAAAAAATTCCTTCCCGGGAATTTATATGCCAGGGAAAAAACCCGGGAATATTCCCAATTTTTATTTTCCTTCCCACCGGGAATATTCCCACTGCCCATCATTAGTCATACCCCTTCCTCCCTTGTCACGTAACGCTTTTTGATTTCTTGTTTCGTCACCAATTTTGCGTATTTTGGAGGTTATTACTATTTATTACACTAAATTTAATGGCAGAACTTTCTATTAGAAAATGCTTATATTCTGAATAAATTTTGAAGTGTTTTTTTCGAAAATAAATCAAAATATTGGAAAATGGTAGTACTGTAATAATATTTCAACCCCATAAGATTGTTTAATTAAGTACAGATTCGACGTGGCTGACCATGTGAAGGAGCAGAGGCATCTCGTTTGTGAACAAACTTTCGAGCATCTTGTTCACCCCTTTTCAATTTCTTCTTGTCCTAAATCAGTGTCAGAATGCGAATAGACTAGATTTCTCCAGGAAAATTAGAATCCAATGAGCAAAATGATTAGTACGAGATGAATATACGGCGAATTTGGTTTGTAATATTTTAGTTTGCTTTTCAGATCGTGGTTCGTTCCGTCGCAGAAAATATAATTTCACGAAAAATAATTTCTTCTGTTCCACATGCAAAACTCCTTAGAAGAATAGAGTGAGTAATGATTCAAATCAACAGTTTTCAGTCCTATCCTCAGAAATACGGATGCTAGTGGGATCGAAGGGGAGGTTACAATCGCTCAGAACTAAGTCCAGAAAAGCTTCGTGTGCCGTAAAGACAATGCAGCAATGGCCACAAAAGGGAGTTTTATTGTGTTGCAATACACGTAGGTTTGTCACCAGTTATGCTGGTGTCTAGTACCCTTTTCGAATCCCTTCTGCACGATTCATATTGTATAGGCGTCATGTTCACAATTTCCCAAAGCAATAGAAATATTTATTTATTTATAAAAAAAGAAAAGAACTAAATATTTAAAAAAAGATTGCATATAAACCTGAGAATAAATATAGAAATTACAGCAAAGAAAGAAAAAAAATGCGTTACGTAACGAAGACGTAAACCCTCTCCTTCCCGCTTGTCACACTTCGTAACGTAAAGCCGAACCCCTCTCCCGCCTTGTCACGTTACGTAATATGTGGACGACCCCTAACTCTGCCTGGAAACGAATAGACATAATTGACATAGTGATCTGATCTTGCTGAGACTCTGAGTATGTTGACTCATCAATTAATCACTTGGTAGGGTAATTGTATAATAATTAAATACGACAAGTGAATTTTGTTCCACATTGCGAAACTACGGTAGACTTCGAAATTATATGCGTACATAATACTGAATCTGGACGTAGTGGATCTATAACTTCCAGCTCTAAAACAGCGAAAGGTCAGAGATGGAACTTACTTCTGGGACACTGAAGGCTTTTCTCGGTATTTCTCAACCGTTTATGCTATTTGAATATCAATATTCAAACTGGAAGTGGTAGTAGATTTCTGCAACTTTTGGTTGCACTAGATAAATATATAGTGAAGCCTGGCCTCTACACAAATCATAGAGTTGAGTTGATTTTGAGTTTAACGTCCCATTTAGCAGCGAGGCTATATGAAACGTGGACCTAGTGATTAAGTGGGATTCGAATCACGTAAGCTCCCGCCAGGAATCGAGTCCGAGTCTCTCTAGCCAATGGCGCGTACGTTAACCTCTTAGCCATGAAGGAGCTCACAAATCATAGAACTGCTTTCCCTCACGTGTGATGCATCGGAAGAATTCGGTACGATGCGTGGAGCTGTCTTCCGAACGTACAGTTGAGTAAAGTGAAACAGTAGAAGTGCACCAACAACGTTGCCGAATTTAGAGGACATGGCAAACGAGCGAAAATAAGCAACACTTAAAGAACTATAACACGAAAACTAGCAATTATTTGAATTAAAGAGTAACAATAATAATAGGAAAATTATAAAATAACTACAGGAACAATAACAAGAAAACGAAAGTTATCGGCAATTCCACAACAATGCACCCTTATGAGCTGTTATTCGTGTAGCGCGAGAGATGATACTGGCAAAATTTCAGGGACGGTGGTTGACTACCGGGACATTGTCTCACGTTCTATTAGGTGGTGAAATTGGTGTAGCTTCACGACTCCTCGCGATCACTATGGTCAGAGGTAGAACATATTCTTTAAACGCTTAATTGATTCTAGATAAGTGCTTCTCGCTATATCGTGCTACTTTTGCTCTATAGAAATCCATAGTGAAACCGAAAGCATTAATAAATATCTACCACTTCTGGTTTTGGTAGAGAGATGAGAATGATAATTCTTTTCCTTCAGACACTGAATCGATTTCAAGAAATCATTTCTCGCTATATACTATCGTTTATGTTGTATGGCAAGCAGCGCTGAAAACGGAAATGGTTAATTTCTGCCAATTTAGTTTGAATAAAGAGTGAGATGGAACCTATTCTTGGAACACTAAATCGATTTAGAAAAAAAAGTTTATTGACATCTTTATCGTTTTTGCTCTGATGCTTGTTTACAAACGGACGCACCGACAGACAAAGACACTTATGCATAGCATATTGAAGTGTAACAAACGGAAACGTTGTAGATACGGAATGTGCTTCCTTCGCTCTCCAACGTAGACTTTATGAGTTAATACTGTGGAATAATTTGTAAATTTTAAAATTTATGTCTTTCCATACTTGATATGAACTAACCTCTGAGATGTTTCTAGAAACGCACTGGCAAGCACACCGAAAACGTCGGCAGGACTTTTTGTTTTTAGCTCAGCGAATATTTATGTGATGTGTTTACTTCTTCCTCATTCGCATGTTTTGGAATCTCCCACAAGACCTACAGGTCATCTTAACTCTGAGACGTGCAGATTTGCTGTTTAAGTGTTCTCATATTTTCTGTGATCACAGTATATTTCCCCAGATACGAACTGTTTAATTTTAGCACATTTTGTCGTAAAATTAGCGCCAAAAGCTTGCAGCATCTGCTTTGGGTTGAATGTTTATATTATTTGCAGTAATTCTGTTGAAAGTACCTTCGCAGTTGGCTGCACGACAGATGTATCTGGAAGTAGATCACCTCAAGAGAACCGTGGTTGTTGTTCATGCTAGTGCGTCCCTCCATTGCATCAGGAAACAAACAATAACGTGCCATTTATTTTACATACCACCCCTATCTAGCGTAGTCCATGTGCATCTTTATTTGTTGTCGGTAATCAGGCCTGCAGCCAGCCACAGAAGCTTGGTGAATATAAATACTTTACAAGAGCACAATTCGTTAACATTCTAATTCGCTCTATATCAATAAATACTCAGATATTATATGCACAATAATCGCTGGCGGTTCCAGAGTTCTGTAAGAAAGAAATGACAGTGGTAGGCAGTGACACCAGAATTCTTTCCCCTTCCCACAACACCTTCAAGGTTTAGGGTTTCTAGTGAGTTTTCACTTTGAAGACAGTTTTTTAAATCCTGGTGTGAGATACAGATATTACAGAAAAATAACGAATTTGTCTTCGCATAATAATACAGGGTGATTCTTTTTAAAACCCACGGATTTCATTTGGGTCTAAAATTTCTAACTGAAGTCCGATTTTGGTGCGGTTTGTGGCAAATCATCAAGGAAGGATGGAAGATGTATGGGACTGTTTACTGGTATAAATTCATCCGGGACAATATCGGCCATGCCCCAAGAAAAATAGCAAGTATTCGCCAGTGTATTTTACAACTGGAATGAGGTTTTGGAGTTCTGAAGCGAAATTGCAGAATACAAATTAAGTGTTAGTGGTAACACCCATAAATCTTATGTTGAATAACTATAGCCGGTTTCTTGCGACAAGCGACTGACAGATTTCTTGGGCGACCTAAGGAGTCGATAAGGGACATCTTCCATAACACCCGCCTGCGGGGTCCGATGCTTCCCTGTCTCTCTCAGAAACGATACTGTTTCTTCCAATTTATACACTAGCTACCATATTATGTTTCTGCCTGGGGCAAAACGTGAGGCAAATTTGTTTCTAAATGCCCTTACCATAGCAACAACAGATTCCGTTCTCCGAAATTTTTAAGGATAAACTCATGTTGCTCCAACGAATACACTATTCTCACCGTGTTCTGATCATATTCACACAGTACCACAGAACTGTATAGCACAATTCCCAATACAACTGTCCAGTTTCCTGTTTCTTATTGACCTTGGCGAAGTTACCAAATCTAACGAAGAAAAGTGAAATCTCCACACTGTACCGCACCTCATTCCAATTGTAACATACACTAGCGAATATTTGCTTTTTTTCTTGAGGCGTGGCCGATATTATTCCGGATGAATCTAAACCAGTAAATATAGTTCCGTAAATATCCCATTCTTTCTTGATCATTTACCACAAACCACATGAAAATCGGACATCAGTTAGAAATTCTAGACCCAAATGAAATCCATGAGTTTTTTTTTTAAAAAAAATCACTCTGTATATCTTACACCGTTCTTCGCACGGGCAGAATAAAGGCTATGCAAAATATTTCAAAGTAAAGAAATGAATGAAATAAATACATAACAAAGAGTAACCCTTTTACGTTGCCCCGGTCAATATAAGTGAAATAAATAAATAGTGGGGAGCAACGCCTTTGTCAATGCTCCGGTCGATCTGAACCTGCGCTCTTTACACAGCGGATAATTCACATATGAGCATGAATCTCCTTGTCGTTCCTCACAACACTTGTACATGTCCCTTTACAGACAAAAGTGAAAGACATCTTGATAAAAATCGGCAAGGGGCACCATAAAGAGGAGATTTTTCAACATATCGCACCGTTAGCAAGATTGGAGCCTACTTCCGGTTGAAGTTTTTAATTTATGTATGACCAGTGTTTTCTTTCTTCTTGCATGCAGTATGTAATAAGCAAATACATTACACACACAATTAACTATAATGTCAGTGATATATGGTGTTCATTGGACAAATACTCCAAACAATAAAGATTCATGTTAGACTGGAGACATGGTTATCCTTCGTTTTTTCATTATAATTTGGTCATGAAACGAACGCCGGTGAGATATACATCCTATGTATACAAATATGTGGTGTTGGAATGTATAACTCATAGAATATGATGTTTTTTTAAAATTTAAACACTTCCAGTGTACCCCTAAACATGTAATAAAGAAATAACGGCCATTTTCTTTTTTAAAAATAATTAAAACTGGACAATCTACACAAAATTTAGAATCCACTAGTGAAAATGGCATGTTTCTAGTACTTGTGGTTTTCGAGATCTCATTGTCGAAAGGACTGGAGACAAGCATATACTTTTCTTGACTACAAACATATAAACCCAACATTTTAATATATGGACTAGCTGAACCTGCGCTGTCTACACAGCGCAACATTCTCATATGATCATGAACCTTCTTGTCATTCCTTACATCTGTACATGTCCCTTTACAGACAGAAGTGAAAGACGTCTTGATAAAAATCGTCAAGGGGTACCATAAAGGGAATATTTTTTCGATTATTTTTTTTAAATATCTCGCACCGTTTGCAAGATTAAGCCTACTTCCGGTTGGAATTTCTAATTCTTACATGATTAGTGTTTTCTTTCTTCTTGCATGCAGTATGAATAACTCATAGGATATGATGCTTTAATTTTTTTTAAAATTTCAACACCTACAATGTACTCCTAAAAATGTAATAAAGAAATAACGACATTTTAAAAATATTCAATTACAACTGGACAATCTACACAAAATTTGGAGTGGACCAACGAAAACGTCATCTTTCTAAAGCCTGTGGTTTTCGAGATCTCACTGTCGAAAGGATTATAGACAAACACATAAACCTAACATCTTAATATATAGACTAGCTGAACCTGCGCTCTCTACACAGCGCAACATTCGCATATGAGCACAAATCTCGTTCTTATTCCCCACAACATCTGCACATGTCCCTTTATAGACACAAGGGAAAGACGTCTTGATAAAAAATCGGCAAGGGGTATCATAAACAGATTTATTCGATTATTTTTTTCTTAATATCTCGCACCGTTTGCAAGATTGGAGCCTACTTCCGGTTGAAATTTCTAATTCATGTATGACCAGTGTTTTCTTTCTTCTTGCATGCAGTATGTAGTAAGCAAATATATTACATATACAATTAATTATAATGTCAGTTATATATGATGTTCATTGGGCAAAACACTCAATAAGTACAGATTCATCTTAGACTGGAGAAATGGTTACCCTTCCTTTTTCATTATTGTTTGGCCATGAAACAAACGCCTGAGCCATATGCAACCCCAATATACAACAATGTGTTGGTGGAATGTATAATGCGTAGGATATGATGCTTTATTTTTTTTTTTAAATTTCAACACTTCCAGTGTACCGGTAAAAATGTAATAAAGAAATAATGGCCATGTTTTTTTTTAAATATTCGATTAGAACTGGACAATCTACGCAAAATTTTCAATCGATCAGTGAAAACGTCATCTTTCTAGAGCCTGTAGTTTTCGAAATCTCATTGTCGAAAGGATTGGACACAAACATATAAACTTCCACAAATATATAGTCCAAAAGAACTCGAAAGATGGCAGCACGATTCATTTGTGTTGATTTTGGAGAAGATTAATTAAAATACAAAGGCTTTGAACAATAATTTTAATACTTAAACTTTATGATAAAGATCTATTTAAATAAATTATTTCAAGTGCACACACTTAAAATATTTGTCTTTGTTAAACGTGAAATCACATATAACCGTAAATGAAAGATTTGAAAGCCAAAGTTATAGGTTGGAGCTCCGGTGTTCTTAATTGTTATTACAGCATTTTAATAGATAGACTAGCCGAAACTGCGCACAGCGCATCATTCACATTTGAGCATGAAGCTCCTTGTTATTCCTCACATCTGTACATGTCCCTTTACAGACACAAGTGAAAGACGTCTTGATTAAAATCGGCGAGAGATACCTTAAAGGGGAGATTTTTTCGATTACTTTTACAATATCTAGCACCGTTTGCAAGATTGGAGCCTACTTTCGGTTGGAGTTTTTAATTCATGTATGATCAGTGTTTTTTCTTCTTGCATGCAGTATGTAGTAAGCAAATGCATTACGTATACAATTAATTATAATGTCAGTTATATATGGTATTCATTGGGCAAAACACTCAATAAATAAAGATTCATCTTAGACTGGAGAAATGGTTTTCCTTCCTTTTTCATTATTATTTGGCCATGAAACAAACGCCTGAGAAATATACAACCCCAATATACAACAATGTGTTGTTGGAATGTATAATGCGTAGGATATGATGCTTTAGTTTTTTTTTTAATTTCAACACTTCCAGTGTACCGGTAAAAATGTAATAAAGAAATAATGGCCATGTTTTTTAAATTTTCAATTAGAACTGGACAATCTACGCAAAATTTCTAATCGATCAGTGAAAACGTCATCATTCTAGAACCTGTAGTTCGTTTCCTAGACCTCATTGTCGAAAGGATTGGCCACAAACATATAAACGTCCACAAATATATAGTCTAAAATAACTCGAAAGATGGCAGCACGATTCATTTGTGTTGATTTTAAAGAACGTTTAGTAAAATACAAAGGCTTTGAACAATAATTTAAAAAAAAATAAACTTTATGAAAAAGATATTTGTCTTTGTTAAATGTGAAATCACAAATAACCGTAAATCAATGGTTTGAAATCAAGAGTTACAGGTTGGAACTGAAGCGTTTTTGTTGCTACTTTAGCATTTTAATAGACAGATTATTCCCCTTTTTTTAGGTAGTGACTGTTAGTGTATCTGCATATTATGAAACAAATAGTTTTGTACTGTTTTGTGACTTATAGCTTGCCATATATCTGGAAATCAAATATTTCACTTCACCCATAATTTGACTTGTTGGTGGGACCGCGGTGGCTCAGTGGCAGAGCGTTCACCTCTAGTGCATGGGGTCCTTGGTTCAATCCCGGTTCGTACCAAGTGAACTTTGTGGAGAATAAACACTGTGTGTGGGAGGGGGGTTTCTCGGGTTCTTCCGTTTTCTTCCACATTCTTCATTCCATCACTTCATTTTTTTCTGAACATCACCATCTCCTTTAGCCTAGCCGTCATAACCGTGGAACGTAAAACTTAAAAATTCCATTTTTTTGAATTGTTGACAATAAGAGTACTGTGGACACAATTAAATGTTTAAATTACTTACGCCATTATTTGTGTAAATGATATGCCAGATTTACCCAAATATACGTTAGAATGTACTTGTGACATTTTGTGTTTAATGGCTCGAAGCTGTAGAAGAATGTGTCTCGATTAAATTTAGTTGCTCGACAAATGTTCTCGTTTGGGTCTCAACAAAGAATCTTCAACCTCTATCTAAGTTAGAGAATGTGGAGAGGATAGGTTTGTTTGACCATGAACTGTTCTAGATCCTGCCTCTGTCTCTCTCTCGCTCTCTTTCTTTGTATATGTGTGTGTTTTCGAACAGATAGCGCATGCTGACTACAGTCGAGACAGAGGATACTGATCTACGCAGGTGATTGTAGGTTTATTTGAACAGAATAGACACAGCCGGAAAAATTTCTAACTTACAAGTATATCTATTGATGATTTTAAAAAAAAAGAGCTCGGAAAATTCTGAAAGTGTAATTGATTAAATTGAAAATTAATGTAGGAAAAAGTAACAGTTAAAATTATAGGAAATTTCAATATTAATTGATTGACGTCAGCAGCACATAAACTTTGGGGGGACAGACTACTGAGGGAACTGTGGTGTATGGAATACTCCCCAAGAAAGCTGGAAATTCGTGGTCGTTCCTCGAGAAACTAAAAAGATAATCTTTGTATATTTCATTTTAAAGCATTTTTACTTAGAAACAAACAAAAACTTAAAAAATTTGTGTTTTATTCTTTACCATTTTTTTTTTTTGAAAATGTCGTACTAAACAATTCAGAGTTTGTTTGTTAATTCAAACAGTAAAATTTAACATTATTTTACAATTTTAGTTAAACTTAAATGACACCAAAGCGTGGCTGAGGTTAGCGTACGCGCCTTTGGCATGGGAGACTCGGGTTCGATTCCCGACGGGAGCTCGTGTGGTTCGGATTCCACGTTATTCAGTAGGTTTCGTCTCATATAGCCTCGCTGCTGAGAGGGACGTTAAACTCAAAATCAACTCAACTCAACTTAAATGATACAAAGTACGAGTATATGCCAAAAACAAGAATTTTAGGAATAATCAAAAAAAATTAATCAATAGATTGTAATCTTGGCCAAGAATTAGTTTTTGGATCAGGGACCACAAAAGTTTGAAACGTCTCTCAATCGGGTTTTCGTATTTTTTACGGAATAAGCACATCATACCTTACAGTTAAGTGATAGTTAAGTGATAGTTTGAGTTTGGCTAGACTATATGTAGTTCTCCAGATATAAGGCGTACAAGAAAATGTTGCATTGTATGAAGTATATTGAATTTTTTGGATCAAAGGGCACAAAATTTTTGAGCGATCCTTAAATCGAGTTTTCGTATTTTTTACAGAATAACAACATCATATTGAATTAAGTGATAGTTTTGGTTTGGCCACACTATATGTAGTTCTCGATATATAAGGCCTACAAGAAAATTTTTGCCTGAAATGTGTTGGATCTTTTGATTAAACAAAATAATGATAAAAGGTAGTCTGAAGTGAATACTCAGAAACAATAAGTTTTCAAAACAGGTTTTAGGCCTACAAGCTTACAACTAATGTAAATGAGGCTCAGCAATGTATAGTTAAAAAAATAGTTGAAAAGTATGTTTTTCTAGCTAGAGTAAACTCACTTTGCGGCTCACTATCTAAACAAAAAGAGTTTTTTACTTTACAGTTTACTTTACCTTCACCTTTATATGGCCAAAAACTGATTGCCTTTTTTCACAATTGGAAACAAAATTTTGTGCTAATTTTTCATATCCACTTTGTCTATAATATTATTTTGTTAACGTAGCAAACTGCTACATGGCTGATCCCGTTTTGGGTCATAGTTAACATAAGATACCTAAAATATTGTGGGGACAAATACCGCTTTACAAATATTGGGGGGAACTGCCCCCGTGCCCCGGTGGGATTAACATCCGTGATTAAAATTAAGAATGGTATATTTAATATTACGCAATAATATGAATTGTGAATATTAATATAAACTGTTTTGAACTGTGAATATTAATATAAAATTTAATGGATAAAATTATGAACAGGAGAAAAGTAGTCAATTATTATGAAGTGTTGGGGTTTTCGCACAAAACTAAAAATTATAAAAAAATAAAATATAACAGTACGAAAAAATTTTATCAATGCTATAGCTGTCCCTGCTGATCTAGATGCTAGCGGGCCCACCTTTGGTGCACAGCATCCCGTCTTCGACTCCCAATGGGAGAGAATTGAAATTTGATCACATTACGGTGGTTCGAATTTCATCTTCATCTGTGTGTTCACGTCTCGGTGCTGAGAAGCATTGAAGATCTAGTTCAACAACAGATATTGATATAATGTATTAAAAGATATTACCAATGGTATGTGTATATTAGGTCAGTTTGATATTTAAAGGCATACTTACAACCTTCAATAATGGTGCTTTTATGGTTATAAAATTTGCGAGGGAAAGTCTCAATGTGGTCATACCTGACATACGTAGATAATTAACATTAACAATAGATAAATAAACAGGAATAAATATGTTAAATACAGAAAAATAATGTACGTTGCTTTTAATTGTGGTTATTCATCTTCCATTGAATACATATTTCCTCTAAAATGATTATTTTTTTGTTTTAAAAAAGTGTATATTTTAAGACAGTTTAGTAAATGGGAACATCATAAATAGTCTTTTATTTATACAGGGTGTTACGAAACTTTATCGCACTTTTTTGGGAATAGATTCCTCACATAAAAATAAGAGAAAAACTACATATGGACCTGTGTCAGAAGTGCATAGTTATAGGGTACCGAATACGTGAAACAATCTACTTTTAAAAGTTCATAAAATTTTATAGCTCCACTACTATGTAGCCTATCTTAGTCGGGTCAAGACATCACTTCAGGATCTGGTATGTGAACTATGTAAATATCCATGTTTAAGAATGCTCCAGTACCTGTACACCAATTTTAGGAGGGTTAAGTGGAGAGTGATCGAGTACTCCCAAACAGTCTCTCTCAAAATGATTATGATAGTACCGGAGGTTCTGAAACATGGACATTTTGAAAGTTCACATCCCCATGCCGTAAACGTCGCCAACAACTAGAGGTCCATTTGTCGGTAAATGTCGATCGTCGATATAGCGACGCGTCGAAGGCTTGCCGCTAGTGTGCCCCTGCCCGCAGGGTTTCGTCGAGTCGAAACAGATATCTAGAGTCCGAGTATTTAAGTTACCACCGCGTAGCAGCGCGCACTTCATTTTGGTCCGCTCTCCTTCGATTCGTCGAGGAGAATCGTGAAGGGACCAACACGAACTATCGCCAGTTATAAGCGTGCAGTTATTATATATATATATATATATATATATATATATATATATATATATATATATATATATATATATATATATATATATATATATATATATCGGGTGTTGCAAAATAAGTGTTACAACTCTTGGGAGGTGAATCCTACCACTGAGACAAGAAAAAAAGTTCTCTTGAACTTTCGGCTATCGGGCATAGTTTCAGATCTACAAGGTGCCGAAAGCGTGGGAAAATGACTTTCGGACGCCAATAGTTCGGAAACTATCCAACGTAAAGAGGGCGGGTAAAAAATTTACTGAAGAAGTCATGCCTGCTGTGTTGAATATTGCATGTTTCACAACCCTACCATGCACGCGCAAGGGATTCCCCAAAGGAACGTAGGGAGTCCCGGATAATGTGCTAAATGAAAGTTGGTCTAATGGATATGAATTGATAGGGTTTCTACCAGATAACAATAATTCGTTTGTATTAAGTCGATATCTGGAACAAATACAAAATGGCGGACACTTTCATGCTCGTTGTGTGTGGTTGCATAATCGCAAGGTACGGATGCTGGCCAACAGTGAAGTTCTGGGTATTAAGTGTTGCGAATTTGTACTCAAATGCTCTAGAAAGACATCTGGAGTGTCGGTAGAGCACAAAAGATGGAGTAGGATGATTCACATGTGGGGAACACGTAACGAAAAATACCCAGAAATGCACTCATACTCAGTAAACGTGAGTTCAAAGCGTCGGAAATGTAAGGATTAGCGTCAAGAACATGAAAACCAATTCACCAATAATATTCCCTCAAACCGACGCAATATGATGTGCACGGTTGCATACCAATAAGGATGCAACAACTGAGGCCAAGTTGAAATTGTGCAAGGGGATTTACTAAGAAAGTGGGTAAACTAAATGAATGTCTCTAGTGGGATCGCATGATTGATATCGAAATGTGGCCAATGTGTGTGTTGATATCGACATATAGCTAATGGACAAATGTCAACATGTGCCACTACCGCTGGGACACCGTCTCACATGCGAAAACTAGGAAAATAACTTTGTACATTCTGCTATTACAACTGGTGCACTTTTTGGTAGAACGTAACTAGAACAAGATTGTATCAATGTCCCACTTTCTTTGGGACATTGTCCCACAGTCGACACATATGGAAATAAATATCTTAATCCATGGTTCAAATTGTGATAGAGCGTGAAAATAACAAACTTGTATCATGTCTCACGTCTTCTGGGATATATGACGTACTCGATATCAAAATACCTCCAGAAATATGTATCTTACACACAGTACACATGCCAAGAGAAAGACGAAAATGAACCAATTTGGCACATGTAACACTACAGCTGGAACACCATGCATATGGAAAATAAAACGACATGAGAAATAGGAAGAAACGTCTTAAAGCTCTGATTGTTTACAACTGTGCAGTACGAGTAACAAAATGTAACACACAAGCATGTCAGGAGACTGTACAAGAGCGCTTGCCAAACAAAGTGGGTACTCCTCAAAGAAATGTATACAGAGAAAGTGAGGCTCCTCGAGCCTCAGGGCTAGAGCGCTTGCTTTCGCTCGTGTGGTCGCAGTTTCCACTGAGAGCCCACGGCCTCAGATTCAAGACCCGAGTAGTTATTTTCCTATTTTGCCCACGTGGGACGGTGTCCCATCAATAATGACACATGTTAACATTTCTCCACTAGCTACATATCGATATCAACACACAAATTGTCTGCATTTCAATATCGATTATGTGATCCCACTAGAGACATTCATTTTGTTTACCCACTTTCTTAGTAAATCCCCTTGCACAATTTCAACTTGGCCTCAGTTGTTGCATCCTTATTGGTATGCAACCGTGCACATCATATTGCGTCGGTTTGAGGGAATATTATTGGTGAATTGGTTTTCATGTTCTTGACGCTAATCCTTACATTTCCGACGCTTTGAACTCACGTTTACTGAGTATGAGTGCATTTCTGGGTATTTTTCGTTACGTGTTCCACACATGTGAATCACCCTGCTCCATCTTTTGTGCTCTACCGACACTCCAGATGTCTTTCTAGAGCATTTGAGTACAAATTCGCAACACCTGGCGATTATGCAACCACACACAACGAGCATGAAAGTGTCCGCCATTTTGTATTTGTTCCAGATATCGACTTAATACAAACGAATTATTGTTACCTGGTAGAAACCCCATCAATTCATATCCATTTAGACCAACTTTCATTTAGCACATTATCCGGGACTCTCTACGTTCCTTTGGGGAATCCCTTGCCCGTGCATGGTAGGATTGTGAAACATGCAAAATTCAATACAGCAGGTATGACTTCTTCAGTGATTTTTTTACCCGCCCTCTTTACGTTGGATAGTTTCCGAACTATTGGCGTCCGAAAATCATTTTCCCACGCTTTCGGCACCTTGTAGATCTGAAACTATGCCCGATAGCCGAAAGTTCAAGAGAACTTTTTTTCTTGTCTCAGTGGCAGGATTCACCTCCCAAGAGTTGTAGCACTTATTTTGCAACACCCGATATATGTATATATATGTGTATATATATATATATATATATATATATATATATATATATATATATATATATATATATATATATATATATATATATATAATTATTTTTTCCCGACGAATTGTTCCTAAAGTGAGCTCGGGAGTCAAGAGTAACCCCTGCCTCTACATCTTGAAATGAAAAACCTTGAGATGAGTGTGTATAATTGTATGAATTTAGATGGCAACTGTCGCCGATCAGTAGAAATTGAATATGGGGGAACTATGAAATAAAGTAAAGAGATGCATGCCATTTTGTTTTAAAATTATCTGTTGAACGCATTTTATCCGATCCCACACGGTCATCGTCGAATATATTCGGTTAAAAGAGCACTCTGATTAGGTAAATTAAAAAGACCACAACGATTTATTCCTCTACAAGTGACGTTTCCTTCACTGCCTCTGTGGCGAAGTCGAAGAGTAAGCGCCTAGTAATTATAGGATTGGTGGTTCGCGCCCACCCTGGGATACTTGTTTAAACTTTTTTCTAGTGTTTTTTAGGTTCACTTTGATGTAAACGAATCACACATATAGGCGATTTAACATATTTTGTGGGATCAATTTTGTGATTGATTGCCGTTTCGTCGCGTCTCTGCCCCTGGTGGCATAATTTTCAAAAAGGAAATGGGGTCACTGCTGATCGTCGCTGCGGGGCCTCCAATTTTTGGCGAGGTGTTGCTAGTTTCCCATCGGTGGTCCACCGGTACTTACAGTGTGGGAATACTAGTTTCTCAGTGATGTCTTGACCCGACTACGATCGGTCCTATAGTAGTGGAACATGGAACTATAAACCTGTAAAGTTCATTTTTTCACCTTTTCGGCATCCTATGCACTTCCGACTAGTCTCGTAAAATTTCCGGAAATTTTGATCCTGATGGTAAGAAACCGCCTTCTTCCGGTTTCTTTCCAGAAAAAAAGGAAAAGAACAAAAATCTTTGTATTAGGTTAATTTTACTATTAATGGAGCCGTTTATTTTTCCAAACGAATGAAAAATGTAAATTGAGAAATTTCAATATTGCTAATATTAAAAAAAAAACACTCGATAATAAAACTACTGCAAATATTCTTAAAAATTAATAGTCTGCAGTACTGCGCTTATTTCCTTTATATGTTGTTTAGTCGTTTATTCGTGGATGTGCATTAATTACAGAACTTGTACAGTTATATACAAGTCTACCGTCATGAAGCTTTTCTGTTGCAACAAATAGGTCTCTTGAATGAAACTGAGTTCTTAATATGCTCTTTGATCTGCTGAAGTTGTGTTGATTTTAGCCAAGTTACTTCTTAAAAGAAAGAGCAGAAGGTAAATTTCACTAATACTCTCCACTAAAACATATAAATACTGTTATTTAATATTCTAATATAAACTTTATGTGCAAAATCTTGTGTGTAAACAAACACTTGTTTTCTAATGTGACAAATTATGTAAAAATGAAAATGACTATATTTGTTACTTAATAACACTTGAACCACCCGACCGATCTAGATAAAAGTTTCAACATAGATGAGATTCGGACCTGGGACGATTTTTATCGTTTCACTTTGAAAGTACAACTTGGGGGAAGGGGTGGGGGAGATATATCTGACCGTATTTGTATCGAATCCATAGTTTTCGGGATCGCGGAAATGAAAAGTGACAATTCCGATGCTGCTTAAATCCAAATTCATCTCCACAACTAAAGGGAGGCGGAAGAGGGAAAAATATAAAAATGATTTAAAAAATGGCTGATAGTGTCGAATCCGTAGTTTTCGGGGTTACTGAGATAAACAGTTACATTTCCAATGCCGTTTAGATCCAAATTGGGCCCCTACAACTTGGGAGAGAGAAGAGGAAGATATATAAAATGATCGAAAATGGCCGTAATGCCGAGTCTATAGTTTCCAGGGTCGCTGAGATGAACAGTGACACTTCCGATGCCGTTTAAATCCAAATTCATCCTCCATTAGTACTCCTAAGGGGGATGATGACATGTAAAAATAATTGAAAATGACTGATATTAGTGTCGAATTCATACTTTTAGATGTCCTTAACTTGATTGATGCCAGTTTTGGTGCCCTTTATGTCCAAAATTGTAATAGTAACGAATGGAAGTTTCACATATTCAACTTTTAATATATTTCTCGGTGCTCAAATTTACTCACTTGTTGGTGTATGTGTATATGTGTAAATAAAATCATATCTCTCTTTGAGTTGTTCGAAAAATATACAAATAATAAAGAGGCATTTTACTAAAACCAGAAAACTAAAATGTAAAATGTAATCTGTAAAATGTAGAAATCAGGAAACTAAAATGTAAAATTAAAACATGTTGCTTTAATTATTTTTTCTGTTAGCTAAATACATTATACACATGCTGCAGACAGGTTACAGCAAGTAAGATTAGCATCAGGTGAAGAAATAGTTTTAAAATTATATTTTCCGGTTTTTACCAATATCTCCGAACAGAAGATTTTTTTCTAATGGGTTCAAAATTACGGAAGTTTTACACAGCACAAGGGAGATATCTCTACAAAATATATATTTGATCGTAACACATTAACTAAAACGATTCTGGCCCCGTTATTTTAACCTTCCCTGCCACCAAGCGGGAACTTCATAAGATTGCTTTAGATTATTTAAATGTGTCTATATTAATTAATTCAACTAGAATTATATTTTAGTTTCTTTTATAGCCATAACTCCACTCTCTCACGGTGCTAATTTTAAAGAGTTTTAATGAGTGGTGCACATATATTGGTTGTCACAAAGTTTCCCTATTCTAATACAAGAAATATAAGTACTCAACGATCTTAACTGTAAACTAGTAAATATAAAGTAGTTTTCATTTTAAAAGCATAATGTAGTAAAATAGTCGAAAATTTCAGTTTTCCCCAAACTTTCCATTTTTTCCAAGCTTGGGAAAAAATGTAAAAAACTGTTTTTTACCCAAAATTTCCGGTTTTTTCTCTGGTCTTCACAACACTGCTTCTGACACAGGTCCATATGAACTATTTTTCTTATTTTGATATGAGGAATCTATTCCGAAAATATTTTTATAAAAATTTTTGTAACACCCTGTATAAGCAAAAGATACACTTAAATATACACTTTTCAAAATATGCACGTCTTAAAATATACACTTTTTAAAACTCAAAAAATCATTTTAGAATTGTGGAAGATTAATAACCACAATTGAAAGTAACGTACATTATTTTTCTGTGTTTAACATGTTTATTCCTGTTTATTTATTTTTTGTTAATGTTAATTATCTACGTATGTCAGATATGATTACATTGGACTGGGTCATCATAAGACCTTCCCTCGCAAACTTTATAAGCATTAAATCACCATTATTGAAGGTTGGAACTATCCCTTTAAATATCAAACTGACCTATACACACACCATTGGTAATATTTTTTAATACATTATATCAATATCTGTTGTTGTTGAAGTATATAATCGATGCTTCTCAGCACCGAGACATGGACATAGAGATGAAGATGGAATTCAAACCACCGTAATGTGATCAAATTTCAATTCTCTCCCATCGGGAGTAGAAGACGGGATGCTGTGCATCAAAGAAAGGCGCGCTAACATCTAGTCCAGCTGGAACAGCTATTTCTAAGTTTTAAAGTGCTTCCCATTGTTTGGATATCTGATAAAGCAAAAGTATCTCCAGATTGCGATGTAGTAAAATTCCAGGAAAAGGGATATACATGACAGTGGTGTAACTAAACGGCGTGACAAACATCTTGGCATTTGAAGGCGGCGCTCGAAGTTCCCTTTAAATGCTGCTAGCAAATGAGAGGCCAGCGGCATTGCCATGTTTATTTTGTACACATCCACGTCTATCCTCTGCCACCTGATCGCGCTGTAGTTTGTCTGCTTAGCCATAGCCACACCCCTTAGTATTCGGCAACGTCGCGTCAGAGCTTGCGTTTTATTCGTTTAGCTGAAATGCCAAGATGTTTGTCACAGGCTTTAGAAGATATCTGTACTGGCAAAATGTCAGGTTTCCACAAGATGAAGAGCCTACCTGTGACCTGGTATATTTGTTTACTTATTTCGCTACATTTTTCCAAGAAATCTTGTTAATATTAAAGAAAGTAAACATATGGTATTTTCATCTATAATTATTATAATGCATGCCGTTCTTAAATCTTAAAATTATTACAGTAACCAACGCGGTAGATTTCAGTTTTATGTATAATTAATCATAATGAAATAATAGTGGTTTTTTGCACAATATCAACTGTGGAATATACTTACCAATATTTTGTCCGGCACAGATGTCCAAAATGTAGCTCTTAAGAAATTTAATCCAATCAATAGGCCAGTATGGCTACAAGCATTCATACTACGAAAGTTTTGGCTTAAAAGTGATATTTCAAGACATTCTGAAGGCCATAGTTCAAATTAACGGAGGGATGGCGGGAAAATCTCCCCCTCGTAAAACATCATCCCCGGTTCATATCACAGAAATAACAAGATTCTTGTCTGGGATAAATATTTCCTTCTTTCTTGTATATATACCGACATTGTACAAGCATCTCCCTCTCGTCCGAAAGTTTAATTAACACACTGCTAAAAGCCCTTTTTAAGATTATTATGTTGAGTTCCAAATCTGACGGAAATTAAAGCTGAAGCGCTGAAAAAAGCATATTTTTTCTATTGAGAATCATAGCTGTATTTACTTAATGATTTTGAATTCAAAATATTCCAAATAATCAACGTTGTGTCCAACACACTTCAATCGAAAAACAGATTTATCAAAAGGTATTATTTTACCTTTATAATAGTGCCGTGAGAACAGAAACATTATCGACATAAATTTGAATATCTGAAGGACGTGACAAACATAGCAAGTAGCTGATCCATTAAGCCTGAATTTGTTTACAGTCGAGATAGAAAAGTGCAAACTTATTACGACGAAATTTTTCAGCACGAATGATTAAGGGATCCTTAAAGCTTCCTCCGAGCAAATGTGTCTTTTCGGGTGCTAAATATGATAACAAATGAAATGCAATGTCTTTCCAATAGTTTGAGCGAATTAATATTAAATTTTCGCATGCTGGAACTTAAATCACTGCAAAATCTAAGTGTCACTGATCTGCGTAAAGCTGATAAGTTCGCAGAAACACACAACGAAGATATTTCTTCAGTATTTTTGTGAGAGAAGTTTCAGCTGTGTGTTTGGCACGTGGTAATGAGATCTCTAATGTGAGAACAGTAAGTGAACTAGCTTCTCTTCTTACAGTTTTTTATATATAAAAAATCACTTCATTCCATCCAGATTTCCGGAAGTCTGTACAGGTTTTGTGTTGTTTCTAACTATTCTTGTCACAACTGCGAGTACGTAATGTTCATTTTCCGAACTTAGTAATAAAATAATAATAATAATAATAATAATAATAATAATAATAATAAAACTATTTTAGGAGTACCATAAATAAAGAAAGATTCAAAACATCAGCACTTCTTTGCATCGAGCAGTCGCTCGATGGAAAACTGCACTTCAAGGAAATAATGTAGAATTTCGCCGAAGTTAAAGAACAAAGGCAGGAATTTTAAGGTATAGAAATGTTATATAATACTACATTTATTAAAACATTAACCTAGGAAAAAGGTATACGTATATATTTTGCATATAAATTATATTCAAAGTTGGGTATTTCAATTATGCAGGGTATAAAAATAATTCAATTATTATAAAACTTGTAAGGAGCCAATTGTCAGTTGCAGAAAGTAGAAGAGGGGTTTCCAAGCACTCAAAAATGTTCACACGTCGTGAGAGGCTCTACAACACATTCAGAAATATTGTTAGTGACTTGAACGGTTCCGTCTGTAGACTTCAGGTTTCAGGAAGTAAATCTTCTGATTTTGAGCATAAAAATAGTACAAGCATGACACCAGTTTCACGTCAACTGAGGGATGTGAGAGTATTTGTAATCCGGAATTTCCAGTCAAAAGGTCATTGGTAACTGATTACCTGCGAAAAAGATCGAATTACAATAAACTGCGTTGACAGTTCAAGACAAAGTCAATGTCATTCTGCTAAGATTTTGAGTGATTTTCATGTTTTCCTCAGGAATTGTTATTGAAAGAGAAGAGAGCAACTTATGCCTATATTTAAGATCATTTTTGATAACCTTAATAAACCTTCACAAAGTTACAATCCTGGCTGTTGTGATTTTGTTATTTTCTGCTGTAAAATAATATCTCAATACTGCCTGTTTGAAAAAATTCGGTCATGTTTGAAAACATTCTTGAACGTGGTGCTTTGTTAGCTTATGAAATAATATTTGTAAATAATTATCCAGTAACTCATCTTAGAGTATTGATTTGCATTGAATAATGTTCTTTTTAACACTCAGAACATTATTCAATTTAAAGTATTTATTTCATATATCTTCTTGAAAATCTGTGATATAAATCATAAATTGAAGACTCGCTGTAGAAAACAATATATGTCACCTTGAAATTGTTTCACTTATTTTATTTCTTTAATACGTTTATGCCTTAGTTAGATTTTCATACATAGCTTCACTTCGTTATATGCTAGGTTGTATTTCTAAGCGATAGTATTTTCTATTTTGTGATGCTTGGGGACAATTTACTATGTTTTGTCTCTTCTGTTTCAGTTGCTATTGTTTTCTACAGCCGGTCTTCAATTATGATTTCTTGCTAATCATTCCCAAGACTTTTTTTCTGATTTTCTCAAGTTTATGTTCCACTTCCCTTTCATTATACTCTGTGTAATTAAGTGAACACGTTTCGAGAGTACTGGCAAGGACCTCTGTCATGAAAATGCAGTCGAATCTCAGCCGATGGAGCACACCCGGCTCACTGGTTTCTCTAACCTAGTATGTATTTAGTCTAAAACTTTTAATTAAATAATTAATATTTTTTCTGATCAGAGTATGTACTTCTTTATTAAATCAAGATAAGTCCTAACAGTTTCAATAATATATGCCAATTAACGTCTGATGAAGATAACAGTACATTAAAACTGTTACAACTTATTTTAATTTAATAAGGAAGTACATACTCTGGTTAGAAAAATATTAATTATTTTAGTAGTAATTCCAGAGTCAAGATGGATGGAACTATAACTAATTAGGAGTAGCAAGGTTTTGGCCAGGCTATATTGTGGTCTGGAAGATCTCGGCCGGAAGGTTTTGTGCCCAAACCCTGTATTTTGTCTACATATGTTAGAGGGAAAATACCTCCCAAAAGTTCTATAATTCCCTCAAATGCTTTGAGGACATGCAGTAAGTGTAGCATATAAATGATGAATATGATCTCTCCTCTAGAGCTTCAGATTTCCTCTCCTCCTAAATCGAGGAGACTGTGTAAAGGACTGCTGAAGTTATCAACCATCATTGGTTGTAGGTCTTTGGCGAAGTTGAAAAGCATCCCAGTTTTGGAAAAGATTCGCTTGGGATGAGTCACTTATTTGTTTATTTAGAAATTGTTTACTTGTTTCTAACGAGTGAATACTAACTTGTGGAGATAAAATGTGCTTGTATGTCAAAAGGTAATCACAAACACTTTAAACGTGTGAGCTGTCTTTTAGCCAGCTTAATTTACATTGTTGACTTGTTTCAAGTAAAAAGGTGAAGGATTGCAAATACTTTTGCATACACGAAACCTTGTAAAGAATGCAGGTCGAACTGTTTGTCAGACCCTGGGCATTCCTAAACCTCTCCCTACTATGTGTTCAGCTCTGCTTAATGGAACAGTCATTCAATGTACTCTTGCTTTGTGTATCTATAGTGAAATTAGGCAATGATAAATACATATGTAAGTTTAATAAATGATACCTTCTCGCAATAGTGTAGGAACTGAGGCTTGTCTTGCTTCATGAGCATCTACCATTAAAAGAGATAGAGATTCCTACATGTTGGTAAATAAAGTCAAAAGCAACATCAACGTTAGCGCCCATAGTGACATACTTCCCTATTACCACCAACCTTAACACAGAAACCTGCACAACATCCAGTTGGAGGACAAACAGAATAAATTAGCTACATCAATGTAACTTATCTACTAGCTAAGCAGCTTTGCAAGTTACAATTTTTAAACATTTTAAAACTATACAATACTCATATATATTCAGGTGACTATTTTCCATAATTAGTAAATGACAACTATGTGCCAATAAATCCATGTTATGACTCGATTAAGAAATAAAAATTGTTATGATGTTCAAACGAAAATCCAAATTTAACTCATAAAGATAACGGGATGTTTGAGGCACATTATGTAGCTGGCCTCGCCGTCACTTCCCACCCAGATTTTACATAAATTACAACATAATTTTGTTAGCTTTCAACGTAGGAAAACGAAACTTTGGTCTTGAATGGTCTAAATCTACCTATTAAAATGCTACAATGACAATAAAAGCGCCTGAACTCCAACTTCCAAGTTTGGATTTCAAACCTTTAATTTACGGTTATTTGTTATTTCACGTTTAATAAAGACATATATTTTGAAGTATGTGTACTTTAAATAAACTATTTAAATCTCTTTTTTTATTAAGTTTATGTTTTAAAATTATTGTTTAAAGCCTTTGTATTTTAATAAGCCTTCTCCAAAATCAATGTAAATGAATTGTGCTGCCATCTTTGGAGTTCTTTTAAACTATATGTGGACGTTTATATGTTTGTGGCCAATCCTTTCGACAATGAGATCTCGGAAACTACAGGCTCTAGAAAGATGACATTTTCACTGGTCGATTGCAAATTTTGCATAGATGTCCAGTTCTAATTGGAATATTAAAAAAAAAACATGACCACTATTTGTTTATTGCGTTTTACGGGCACACTGGAAGTGTTGAAATAAAAAAAAACTGAAGCATCATATCCTACGCATTATACATTCCAACAACACATAATTATATATATAGGGGTTGTATATGTTTTAGGCGTTTGATTCATGAACAAATAATAATGAAAAAGGAAGGATAACCATTTCTCAATTCTAAGATGAATCTTTATTTTTGGAGTGTTTTGCCCAATGAACACCATATATAACTGACATTACAATTACTTGTGTATGTAACGTATTTGCTTATTACATACTGCATGCAAGAAAAACAAACACTGATCATACATGAATTAGAAACTCCAACCGGAAGTAGTCTCAAATCTTGCAAATGTGCGAGGTATTGAAAAAATAATCGGAAAAATCTCCCCTTTATAGTATTATCCATTGCCGATTTTTATCAAGACCTCCTTCACTTGTGTCTGTAAAGAGACACGTACAGATGTGAGGAACGACAAGGAGATTCATGCTCATATCTGAATAATGCGCTGTGTAGAGAGCGCAGGTTCAGCTAGTTTAATTTTTAAAATGAATGAAGTATCTTAAATATTTCGTTTATAATATATATTTATGTAATGAAATATGGTGGTACATAGTTATGTTCAAAGTTGCTCAAATATGGTCTACACATATATTTCAAATCATAAGGCATTGTAGGAACCTTTTAGCGAGAAAAATGCTTTATACTCTATTATTTTCAATTTATTTTAGTATTATGTGCAAGAAATAATTACTATTTCAGAGAGGAGCATAAATTTTAAACAATTACAAAATCTATTTTCGTGATATCGCATGGCCCTAAGAGAACACCAACGCCGTTCATAATAACATATTATAAATGAAAAGAAGACGAACCAATAACAAATTCTATGTAAAATAAATGGAAAACTAAAAACACCATATCATTACCTTTTTTTACCTTTAATTATACCACCGTCACTATACTAGTGTTTAGTTCTTTCATCTGGTAGAGTCCTCGGGATGGTGACATTTTCTGTGGATTATCGGTGTTTATGATTATGTCACTTATTTAGTTGTATAGCTTGTCCTCCTTCTGTGGCAATTTCCAATAGAGATTAGATTTTTTCGCTCAGGTCACAATGGCTCTTTGTTTCTTTTTTCCGCGCCTATATTTTCTGAGAATATCTTCTTGTTCACCTCAACCGTAGGTTGGTGGGCAATATGGAAATTTTAAAACTTTTCTCTCGCTTGGGAGAGTTGTTTTATACTTTGATAAGGCATCTTCTTCGTAACTGCATCTAGATATTTTATCCTTGGTCTTCCTCTTCCTGGTTTTCCTTCTGCCTTTCCCTCTATCAACACGGTAACCCAACTGGAGTGCCAAATAAGATGGCCAAGCATATGTTTCTTCTTTTTCCTATTATCTTCATTATCTGTCGTCCTTCATTAGCTTTCTTTAGTACGTCTTCATTCTTTTTCCTTTCGGTCCATGATATGCGCAGCATTCTGCGCCAACACCACATTTCAAATGCTTCCAGCTTTAATATTTCAGCTTTTCTCAATGTCCACGTCTCTGATTCGTACAGCGCCACGCTCCATACCAGTGTCTTAATAAAAAATTTACGAACGTCCAGCGACATATTTCTTGATGTTAGTTCTGAGAATATAGAAAGCTGTTAAATATATATTTTTAGTATGTAGAAATATTTTAATAAATTATGATTCTTCGTTAATGTAGAAGATAATAAAATATTTTAGCTATATATATCTCTTAACTTGCCCTCTATTATCATTCTTTTTTAATTTATATGATCTATATTACGAGTTTTCTAGTGCAGTTACCACAAGAAGTTATATCAATGAGAACAATGAAAGTAGTTTTGGTGTGGTGAATTCTGAAATAAAGAGAAATTTCCATTACAAGACAACTAGATTTAATTACGTACATATTGTCACCCAAAGTACAGCGAAAAGAATATACTTGTCAGCTCAGGAGAGTGGCGAATCCAGACTTCAACAAAGACTGAAAACATATTTGCGCATACGATAGAAATAATGGCGGTAAAAAGGGTCGAACTATGTAAATTAAAATCATTTTATATGTTAGATTAAAATTAAGAAAGAATATTCTATTTTCTATATATAACTGAAGCCTGGAACAGTAACTGAAAGTCGTTTGGATATTTCATTTCCAAACTTTGAGATTCTCAAATATAGTGTGCGAATTCTTTTCAATTTTAGGTTTTCTGTCTCATTTGGAATATTTTCCGTCTTGCATGACTAATTTGGAATTTTGTATCCTATTCAGCACCGATGTTATATGATACATGAACCTAAAACTTCACATGGGATCCGAACCACTTGAGTTCCCATCAAAGAATCGAACGAGGGTCTCACGCGAGAAATCTAACCAGAAATGCTTCCCTACTTAGAACGGGTTTTGGATAATCTGAAAAATAGATTTCGATAATCCCCCGAAGGTGTAAAATATTGTGAAGTTGTAGGTACCAATGGGCATAAATAATAAAGTTATGGTGCAATAAAAATTTGACAAAAGTAAACTCCTCAATAGTAAAAGTTTAATATAAATTTGGTTAACTTTAAATATACTCGTAGTTTGTGGATATTTTAATAACATTATTCATAAAATAGAGGCTATCCAAAAGTATTATTGTCATGTACTGTAGGTATAATGCAGTGCTACCAAGCCAATATGCACTTTTTAATTTTCAAACGGCTCTGCGTCATGCTATTACATATTTAATATGAACAAAAATATATGTCCAATGCGTAACAGCGTCAATGCGTTTTTTCATGTTTTCGGCAGCCTGTAACTCCGAAAGGAAGCATTTGTGTACCCAGGTTCATCTATATTTTTTGTCTGATCTTGGTTTCAGAAATCACCTTTCAAACATTGAGGGTATTGTTTTGAAACACCCTATATATTCCTATACTTTTAGTGCGTTAAGCAAGTTGTAATGTAACGCCATATATTTCATGTTATATTTGTAAGACATGCATTTAGTTCTTTGACATCCTATTCGGTACACTGGTCTTAAACTTCCCCTTGTGCTCACTTTTAGGATTCTCCTTAAACACGTTCTAGTGCTGAAATTATACAAGCAGTTTCTATTCCAATGTATTAAAACTCGTCTTTATCTTATAGCTAAAAACTTCTCCATATTTCTAGGTTCTCTGGTTGAGGCAACATGATTGTGTTTAAAACTATGCTCTATCGAATGAGGCTTTGACATTATTATTGGAGTTCTGCCGATAATGGTTTGTTAGGCGTCTTCCGAATGGCATGTGTCCTTTGTTCGATGCTAGCTATTTGGAAAGGACTTCCTACGTGAACAAAAGAGCGAGTGCCAAGATGGGTCTGGTTACTTTTGCCCTTTTCTGCGCCACTGATTGGCCGAAAAATGGCTTGTCTTGGCTGGATTGCGAGGAACGTGGCCAATGGAAGACACTTGCTTACAAAGTAGTTCCAGATTATTAATTCTGTTCTTGGACAGACTTCATGGAACCTCAATTTTTAACTAAGGGAGATTACTTCTTCAAAAATATGGTTGTTTTATGTTTAGGTCAACTACTTAACTCACAAGTACTATTAAAAAAAACTAGATATGGTTATTGAGCTATTCTAGGGAAAATAACTTTACAGGGTCATTCTGAAAGTTAATGCATGCGGAACAAAACATCAAATGAACTTGAAAGAAAAGTGATTTGTTTAGAAGAGTGAATGTAGGAAGATGTTGAGTACGATTTCATAAAGCAACTTTGAAAAGAGTGGATGTAGTAACTGTTTAATTTCATAAAAAGAGGAAATGCTATCCATGTGAATAATTGAAGCAAGAATGTAGAAGGAAGATATTGTGTTGCCGTTGATATATATATATATATATACACGAGGGATGTTCAAGAATTATTGCACCGATATAAAAGGAGTTTCAACATGTACTCAAAAACTTCAGAAGCGTATGTGCCAAAGTACAGGGCGATGTCACTGATACTGTTTGTGTTCCCTGAGTCTTTCAGGCAGTAAGTGCATCCGGATTGTGAAAGTGGAGAAGTATGACCGGTGACCTATTAGCCCATCGTGGAAGCAAAATTGATCGGAATTGAGTCAGATTATTTAATCGCATTCAATCGACAACAATTAGTGTTTGATCGCCATGCATAGTGATGTAATACGCATAATTTTGTAGGGAGTCTAACAGGTTAACCTGTTAGCTCCCTCGTGAAAGCAAAATTGATCGAATTGGGCCAAATTATTTGATTACGTTTGATCGCCACGGGTAGTGACATAATATGCACAATTCTGTGGGGGGCTAACAAATTAACTTGTTAGCCCCCAATGAAAGCAAAATCGATTAGAATTTAGCCAGGTTATTGGCTCGTCGTTTGACCGCGTTTGATTGCCAACAGTCATCATTTGGTACTACCTAGCCCAACCTGTTTATTATCTTCGATTCCACCTGTTACATTTCTGATTACCTTCACGGACCGCCTCAGGTATATCAAGAATTCTGCTATAATCATTTCACAGCCTGAATATTATATTCCAAATAAATATAATTATTGTTTATATTTTATTCTGTCGTTAGTAAATAAATTAAATTAGAATAACATATTGAATATTTTGTACTACACAATATTGGGGAGACGCATTCCTCTCGTTCCCTCGCCAGAGAAGCCCATGTCACACTACACTTATTGAGATATGACATGCTCAAGCCCCAAATACAATAATTACATCGTGATAAACTGTACGTGCTGTCAGGGCGGACTCTACCATATGTGCAACACGTGCATTTGCGCGGGGCGGCAGAATCTATCATAACTATATTATTTAAAATTAATTGGGCTTATGCAGAGTCGTTTTGACATATGATTAGCGTCATGCTAAAGACCTGACTATTCCAGAAAACATATGTTAATCGAACTCTGTAGTATGGCACTAATCACGCGTCAGAACGACTCTGCATAAGGCTCAATATTTCTTGTTGGAAACAGACTTCATGATGACGGTAGTCAAATTTACGAAGCTGACCTTCTATCTGAATACTACATTCATAAATCATGTTTAGATCGCATTAGTTTATGGTCACACGGACAGTGCAAAAACAAATCCCAGCATGAATCGCTTGATTATTGTAATATAGAAGAACTCAGTTCTCGAACAGTGGCGAACACCTGTTCCATTTAGTTAGTTATCACAATTTTGATATGAAAAATAGTCTTGTCTTTATCACAAAGAAGTTCCCTATCATTGAAGGTGGAAACAAGTTTTTATTTTTTTATTTTTAACAGAAGTAAAAGGAAAATCAAGAAATAAAGGTAAAAGCGCTAGTTACACTGGAATTGCTAACTGATATATTGAGATTGAAGCTCAATATTGAATTGTGTAAAAAGGATTACAATATTTCCTCTGCAGATTTGTTTGCTTTATCTTTCACTATCATAATAGATTATTTTTTTTACAAACAGACCCAATGAGATTGTATTTGTGGTGTTTAGGCCTTTCTGAGTACGAGTGCCTTTTCCCTTCCCTTCGTTGTCCATGATGGGGTAACATACTTATAATCGTGTCTTTGAAGATTTGATATTTCTGGAAAAAGAGGCAGAAAATGATGCCATTGCACGGGATAGCAAATTTGTTAGGACGGGCCCTGCGTGCGATCACCGAAAAAGTATGTTTTTTTTTTCAAACAAAATAAGAATAATTTAAATAGGACACCTTTGTCGAAGTTACATTTAAACGGGTCAAATTAAGAATTTTCTCCTTTTTTGAACTCAATTATGAAAAAAAAAAATAATTTGCGTCTGTCTTTGTCCGGTAGGCTTATATAAATCTCCATCGTAGACTTAGCATACTTTAAAGTGATTTTATCGAAGAGAGTATAGTTTGGAAGAAACCATAATCAGTATAGAACTTTTTGGTTCCTATCCTAAGATAGGAAGAGGGAGGGCTTCAAATGAGAAGAGTTGGTTTAAAAGAGTGCGGCCAACAAAGCATTAGCCTTTAACCCCAATTTCATCTCCCAATGAATTTGGTCGAACTTCAGTGCAAGCGATAGCGTCGATGCATAGAACACGACTCTGAAGGAACCAGAGTGGCAGATGCACAGTTCCTGCGTTATTGCGTTCCAAAGTGCGGGATGCCACGAAATGGCACCAGTATCGAGGCACAGCTGCGAGATCGCCTCTTAACGCCTCGAGGGTATTTGTATATTTGTGGGTAGCTTTCACGTTATAATGGTCACAGATGTAACTCCGTATCATATTAAACTCGTTGATCAAGCTCGTTGTTGCGAGTCTGGAACATGTAAAGTAGAATGTTGTTTACATGGCCGCCATTATTTGGTATTTCTCTTACGGCCACAACTATGAGTTTGTTGTTCCCGGTCATCGATAGTCCAACGTTTCTCTTCGCATTGAAAATGCTTTCGACGATGATGATGTTTCTGATTGAGTTTCATAAATGAAAGTGCCACGTCGATCTCAATCTCGATGTTGGCGCCATCTCGTGGCATCCCACACATTTGGAACGCAATATCTTAGGAACGGTGCATCTGATCACTCTGGTTCCTTCACAGTCTTGTTCTACTCATCGGAAGCTATCGGTTGCAATCACGTTCGGCCAAATTCATGGGGAGACGAAATTGGGGCTAAACCTGGACGCACACTTTATGTAAAAAAAAAAAAAAAAGAAAAGAAAAGAAAAGAATATCTCACGATTTTTTTTTTTTTTTTTTTTTTTGTTACGAAGATGAAACTCGATATGTAACCCCATTTCTAAATTGATGTACAGATTAGTGATGGATAAATTCCCGGGAAGATATTTTTCGGGAATATTCCGTGGGAACGTTCCCGGGATCCCAAAATGGGAATTTATTCGGGAATTTATGTACAATCAGAAAGAAAATTGCATTCCATTACTATATTATGATTTCAAAGTGGAATTAATTTTTATATCACAGCATATTATTATTGTTGTCCACAGAGGACTCTTTACAATGTATATTTTGAATGGTACTATGTTACTTTATTAACACTTTATTATATTTAGAGAGTATGCATAAATATATATTTATTTACAATATGTTCTATCAATTAAATATGTGTGAAAACAGTTTAAATGTATATGTAAGTGGATTTGCTCAACTTGATTCTATTACTGATATTACAAACACATTAAATTTATAAATGTTATAAACCAATTAGATTAGGTGAATGCTAAAAGATACATGTCTCACCAACTTATCAACATTTGGGCATACATATTTATGTTCACAAAATTAGCAAGATACTTACTTAGTTTTATATTTTAGCACGTAACATTGCCATACACGACCTTTCATTCTACCTATTTCTCGAAATTCCATACGTTAATTCACATGTAAAAGTAGTCCGAGTACCTCTTCAGAAATCGGAGTCAGAGAGAGGAGATAGAGCGACGTCTGTTACTAATGGTGGTTCAGGGTTTATTAATAGCACTTCATCCCTATTTCTACATAATTCTAAATTACTTTAAAAATGATTCCTTTTCATCATTTGTAAATTAGTACTTTGCTAACTTTGGCTGTTCTTTAGCATTGGGGGCCAGCTTTTGCACCTACTTTTTTGCGATATTCTATTCCGATGCAGTTGTTTTATGGTTTCATACGTTAAATTACGTTACCAACATTAAATTCAGACAGCACTGTAGAGCGAGCGTTAGTGAATGAAGGCGGGTTAGAGTCTTCTATGGCACGTTGTTTTCTATCTTCGTTACCAACAATTCACTTTCTTTTCTCACATAAATCACTTCGAATTACCTTTCCGTTTTGTGTAAACCCCATACTGCCTTTAAAAAATTGTGTTCGATACCTTCTTGACTACTTTAACATCACTATCAACTCATTTCTTACGTAAATCATCCTACTTTTTGCTAGTTTTGCCCCCCCCATAAAAAAACTAAACAATTACCTTACTTTTTAGTGCAAATGGAAATGGAACTTAAAAAATCATATTATTAGTTTTATAAAGTACCGTCAAATAATTTTAAATTTTTTAACCTCCAAATTCTTTAAAACCTAGAAGTAAATCATAATATATTAAAACAAAGTAATTAGTCATATGGTTCTTATAATTTGGAAGATAAAGTAAACAAATGGAAATAAATTCCTTCCCGGGAATTTATAGGCCAGGGAAAAAGCCCGGGAATATTCCCATTTTTTAAATTCCTTCCCACCGGGAATATTCTCACCGCCCTCACTAGTACAGATATGACTTACAATGTGGGAAAGAATACTGTTGGGGTAAGACACTGCTAGGGGGTGGGAAGGGCGTGATGTGTAAAATAATCGAAAATAAATTATATTAGTGTCGAATCCATAGTTTTCGGGGTCGCTGAGTTTAATAGTAATACTCCCGACAGCGTTCAAGTCAAACTTCAGCCCCATATACATAGATGTTGGGGCATCGTGAAAAATATCATGTCCAAAATGACATATACTATTGTCAAATTCATAGTTTTCGGGATCTCTCAGACGAATAGTAACACTGCCGATGCCATTCAAGCCTATTTTTAACTCTCATCTTCATGGGAGGTTAGAGGCGTGAAAAATAACAAGGCTGTTCATTTATTTCACTCACATTGAGAGGGGAAACGCCGAAGGGTTTGCTTTTCCTTATTTATTTATTTCACTCATTCCTCCACCTTCAAATAGATATATTGCATAAACCTTATCCTCCCTGCGCGAAGAACGGGTATTTCAGCGATACGTTATAATTAATATATGGTTCATGTACGAAGAGATCGAAGAGGGGGAACAATTTCTCACTACCTTTCAGAATTACATTTCAGTACTACTTCTTTCATTTTAGTTGTTCAGAATTTTACACTGGTTTAAACAGATCTTTTTTTTAATGTTAATACCGTTTGTTCATTTTTTATGGCCCACCTCAAATATTGCGTTGACGCACTATTCAGCATCACATTACAATTTATAACATATGACTTATTATGAAAGTACCATTAAAATATAATTAATCATAATTATGCATCATTTGTTCTTAAAATTTTATATTACCTAATATATAAAATTGGTAGTCACTATGTAACTCTTGAACCATCCGATCGATCTCGATCAAATTTTCAATATAGATGAGGTTTGAACCTGGGATGGCTTTTATTATTTCATTTTGATAGTGCAACTTAAGGGAGGGGGAGGAGGAGATATATTTAAATATGATTAAAAATGACCGATATTATTGTTGAATCCATAGTTTTTGGGGTCACTCAGATGAACATTGACACTTCCGATGTAGTTTAAATCCAAATTTAGCCCCGCAACTTGGGAGGAGATATATATATAAAAATGATCGAAAATAACCGACATTAGTAACCAATTCACAGCTTTTGGGGCTGTTGAGATGAGCAGTGACACTTCCGATCCCGTTTAAACTTAAATTCAGGCTCACAACTTGGCAGAGGGGAAGATATATATATATATATATATATATATATATATATATATATATATATAAATGATCGTAAATGACCGATATTAGTATCAATTACATAGTTTTCGGAATCACTGAGACGAAGAGCAACAGTTCCAATGCCGCTTAAATCCTAACTCATATTGCATTACTATTTATATCCAAAATAAAGCGTATTCTTCCCGTGCGAAGAACGGGTATTCTGGTAGTTTTTAATATTATTGTATATATGCACATCTATCACTTTATTCTCTTTTGATGTAACACTTGTATTCCGTCCAGTAGTGTAGTGCTAGTTTTTGCAGGTATATGTTCTATTATTTTAGGAAAATGAAATGAAATCTTTAAGTTTAACGTCCCACGGTTATGCCGGTTAGGCTAAAGGAGACGGTGATAATGAGAAATGAGTGAAATGGTGGAATGAAGAAAGTGGGAGGAAACGGGAGAACCCCGAGAAAACCCACGAGCACGATGTTTGTCCACCACAAAGTCCACACGGCGCGAGCTGGGATCGAACCAGGGACCCCAAGCACCAGAGGTGAACGCTCTACCATTGAGCCACCGCGCCCCCCAATTATTTTAGGAAATATATAGTACACCCATATCCTCTACTGTCATTCTTTCTTAAATTTAAGATGATTATACGGTGGACTAGTAGTAGGGAGGCATACGCTGTACACTCCCGTGTAGCCTTCTATTACATTCCTCGTCCGGAGCGGGATCTGCCTCCCGTAAATGACTCTTCTGTAGCCGTTAGTGCCTCATAATTATTATCACAACTTACATAGCACATAGTCGACTCTGACTTGACATTCAACCTTTCACCTAACCACGCAATGACTCCTGAGTGATCCCTCTTCCACCAAATGAATTTCTGCTTTATATTAATACAGCTTTTCTGTATTATGAATCGCGTTAAGGATACTGCATATTAGAAACGATGTGAATTTCCATGGATAATGGGTATACGTTTGTTACGTACACGTAGATAGCGTCAACGCCAATAGCGTCATTTCAAATTTTTCTCTGTAGGGAAAGATCGTAGACCGAGACCGACATAGGAGTTTTGGGTTTTTAATAGTATATTAGTATACAAATTATATATATATATATATATATATATATATATATATATATATATATATATATATATATATATATATATATATATATATATATATATAATATTTCTCAAACTCACGGTGTACAGTTGCCTCCTGCCCTCCCCAAATGTACGCTCCTGATCGATGCCAATGAGATTGCCATCAAAACTCGAATACTTTGTTTACGCAGTAAGAACATTGATTCTCAGATTATATCGTCGGGTCGTTCAGCCAGTGCTTTTGTTTTAGAAGCAAGCAAGCCTCACTGTCAACTCCACGCGTGTGAACCATAGACGAAACGATAGGAACATACTTATTACCCTTGGCTCTGTTATCGGCAGGGTCTCGAGGCACAAATTTAATTCAGCACAAGTGCAAATATTTTGTAGGTCGTTGGCTCTGGTGTTTGTCGCGCCGCTCTCTAAATGCCTTTGATTCACGAAGTTTAAAAAAAATGTGTGGAAGTGGATTCCATCTACGACGTTTCTTTTTCTAGCAAAGTGCAAAGATCACCAAGTATATGCAATATTTAATATTTAAACTTTGGTTTGGTTATTACGAAATGGATCAGAAAACGAAACATTTGAAGCCCTGATATGTATGAGAAAATACACTGATGTGCTTTTGCCCTTTTAGCTTTGATTTAGTGGGCGTTAAAAGAGCCAAAAACAAATCAGAATGTTAGTGAAATACACGGAAACAAAAATCAATTAGATGCTGCTGCAAAAGTATATAAAAAAGTATATTTTTCCTATGAAGGAGAGCTTTCGTCTCAAATTCTATAAATTTCCAATTTTTTGCTAAATATAATTTTCAATAGGCCTATTTTATTATTTCAGAACTCTAATTCAGGATGTATATGTATATACAGGATGTTAAAAATTGTCACAATATTTTGGGAGGAGATTCCTCTCATCAAAATGAAAAAAAGTTCATATGGACTTGTGGTCGGAAATGCATAGTTTCATAATTATAAGGTGCCGAAAACGTGAAAAAATAAACTTTGAAGACCCATAGTTCCACTACTATAGGACCAATCGTAGTCGGGTCAAGACATCACTGAGGAACTAGTATGCGAACTATGCAAATATCCATGTTTAACAACCTCTGGTACTTGCACAATCATTTTTAGAGAGGTTGTTTGGGAGTACTTGATCACTTTCCACCTACCTCTCTAAAAAGTGGTGTGCAAGTACTGGAGCACTCTTAAACATGGATATTTGGATAGTTCACATACTAGTTCCTCAGTGGTGTCTTCACCCGACTATGATAGGTCTCATAGTAGTGAAGCTATAAACTTTTAAGGTTCATTTGTTTTACGTTTACGGCACCCTATAACTCAGAAATTATCTACTTTTAAGCACAGGTTCATATGAACTTTTTCTTATTTTGATGTGAGAAATTGTTCCAAAAGATTGTGACACTTTTTTGTAACACACTGTATATATATATATATATATATATATATATATATATATATATATATATATGTGTGTGTGTGTGTGTGTGTGTTTGTGTGTAGTGTGTGTGTGTGTGTGTGAAATTCTTGATATATATATATAATTGTATTTATTGGCCAGCTGGTTTATTAGTTATTTAATGTCTTTTTCAGCACCAATCCATGTGAGACGTGGAAGTTAAAGCTTAACGTGAGATCCGAACTACAGCACCAATCGGGTATCGGACCCAAGTTCCCCTTACCTAAGGTTCATATGCCAACTATACGTATAGCAATGGAAGGCTCGCCCTAATATCAATCCAGACTTTTAATAGCCTTACTGAAGACTTCAAGGCTAAGTCTGTAGGCTTGCACAAGGTTGCATTTACCGAGATGCACACCTAGGCAAGGCTACTTCACTTGCTAGTTCCTCGATTGCAAGCTTACTTCAGACTTGCCAATCATACATAATATAAAGCTAACCTTAAAATTCTTCGTTGAGATACCTGATAAATAAACAAGAGTTAGGTTACAGAAAGCTAGAAATCAATAGACGAAGGAGAAGTCTGTTAAAACTATTATGTCTCCCTCAATACATTTCGAAGTCAAAGACTTCATTGTGCTGATTGATTGGACAAAATGTAATCTGCGATTCCCCTCCAATGAGGTGAAGCTTGACAACAAAACATATTTTATCATTTATTCAAAATTAAACTCTGCCTAATTTTTGAGTTCATAAACTTTCCCTGTCACACTCAAACAGTGCAAAGAAGTGCTAAACTTGTGACGGAGGAAATTGTGTGGGCAAGATAACAGAAATAGCTCTTTCTCTGATTACACACTCATAAGGTATAAAATATGATACATGGACAAATACTTTTTATCTTGAATTGTATGTAACATATTTAAGTTTCTGTGTACACAATTAATAAATTTTTACGTGTGATCCTTCCGTTGCCGAAGGATATCTAGACGATCTTCCAATTCCGCTCATGTGTTGGTCAACATTACGTGAGAGATGGATATTATGACTTCAGAAATTCTGGGCCGTAATGCTGCGATGTCGTTCATTGGTGTTCGGTAAACCTGGTCCTTGACATAACCCCAAAGGAAGAAGTCCAATAGTGTTATGTCCGGTGATCGCTAAGGCCAGTTTATGGGATCATCACGCCCGATCCATCTTCCCGGAAATGTTGTATCCAAATAGACACGGACATCTAACTTCAATGAGGTGGCAAACCATTTTGTTGGAAAATTAAGTCCGAAATGTCCTGAATCTGTGGCATAACAAACAACTGCAACATATCAAGATATGTAAGATAGGTGTTGGCTGTGATCCTCATTTCGCTGAAGAAAAAAGTCCTTTGATATTACTGTGCATAAGACCGTACCACGCGTTCTGCTTAGGGCTGTCTCTGACGGTCTCAAACACAGCGTGGGGATTCTCGTGCCCACAGATCCTAGTATTGTGTTGGTTGACATCATCGTTCAAAGTAAATGTGGCCTCATCTGAGAAAAGAACATGCTGCAGATAATCAATATCTTCTTCAATCTCAGAAAGCATGGCAACAGCGAAGTCATAACGAGCACTGTAATTTGCTGGTTGTAGAGACTGCACGATATGGACTTAGTACACACGGAAAAGATGTTTATGTGGGATGCAGTGCATTCATGTCTTAGGAATCTTCAACTCACGTGAAGATCTGCGGACTGACTTCTTGGGACTTCTCACGAAGGTGTCTCTCACTATCTGAATTGCTTGCACAGTGCACACTAGGTCCAGGCCTGCCTGTTCTAGGGAGATCACTGACGCTGCTTATTTTCTTAAACTTAACACTCCACATCTTCATACTTTTAACATCTGGTAGCTGTCTATGGTATGCTGTCTGGAATTGTCTTTGGACTGTTTTCGACTGTCTTTGGAAGGGTGACTGTGTCTCGTGATACCAGAGGGCACATTAGGCTTTCTCCTTGTTTGAGTTATGATTCTGCAAAATGATGTCAGATTCCACTGTTGTAATGTCACTGAGGCCTGTAACAAACAAAATAAATGTAAGTGTGTACGCAAAAAAATTGAATATGTTACATGCAAATCAAGATAAAAAGTATTTGACTGTCTGTCATATTTTACGCCTTACGAATGTTTGTAATCAGTGAAAGAATTGTGGGAAACCTCTTATATATATATATTCCCATGACTCACGTAGCCTTGTTTGGATAGTTGGAGTCGAGTTTAGCATCTTTAGCAACGAAGCTATATGAGACATGAACACGAAGCTTAACGTGGGACCAAATTACATGAGCTCCCCAGCGAGGAATGAACCCGGGCCTCCAGCGTTACATATAACCATAATGGTGAAAAGGAAAGTTAAACTTAAAACCAACCAACCAATCTCCATTAGAATTCACGTAATATGATAGAAGTTACATCATGCCACCGCATATATTGTAATAATATGATCATCTAATCTAATATAAATAAAGTTAACGAGTTTGTGTGTGTGTGTTTTGTGTCTGTCTGTCTGTGTACGGCCTGGGGACCAGACGAGTGGACCGATAGTTACCCAATTTTGGTCACTGGTACTTTGGTTCAGGCCCCAGACCAAGACGAAGGTTTTTTTTTTAAAATTAGAAACAGGGGGTCTCAGGGCGGGGGTTACGGGGAAATGTAAAAGTAGTAGAAATGGACCGATATTAGTATCGAATTAAAGGTTTTCACGGTCACTGAGATGAATGGTGAAACTACGATCGCATTAGCTTCCAAATTCACCCCATTCGGTTGCAAGCCGGGGTCACCGGGGGAAGATACCGAGGTATGTCAAAATTATCCAAAATGACCGATATTAGTGTCAAATCCATAGTATTTGCGGTCACTGAAATCAGTGATGACACTCCCACAGGCGTTGACTTCCATCGGCTGGGAGCCAGAGGCGTTTCCTTTTTATTAGAACCAGGGGTCTCAGGGGGGCGTTTACCGGGATATGTAAAATGGTAGAAAATTACCGATATTTTTTCTTTCGTTGTTCAGTTTGTTTACATAGATATTTTATCTGACCCATGAGAAGAATGTGTATTTAGGTAATATAACAATATTATAACGTGGGCAGTACTATTCTTACCAGGAGTGCAGATTCAAAACATTTTATAAGAATTACTGGCGTTAGTTCCATTTGTTTTTCTTTCCAAAGTGTTGCTATTTTTTCGTCTAACTAACTCTGTGGTCTATAGACCCGGAGGTTTAATGTCGCGTTAACAAAAGCTCTCCACTGACTTCTATCGTTAGCCAACTGGATCCAGTTTCTACTTTGTATTCCTATTTCTGCGAGATCCATCTTAATATTGTCCTCCCATCTACGCCTAGGTCTCCAGGGGGACCCTAGGCCTGCGCCTAGGCCTAAGCCCTAACAAAGCAGGGCCTACTCGGTCGTCATCAAACGAAACCCCTTCAGGATCGGAACCTGGAATGTGTGATCGCTGTTACAGTGTGAAAAAGTGGAAAACCTGTAGAAAGAAATGAAATGCATGAAGATAGATATCTTGGGAATCATTGAAGTTAGGTTGCCTGATGGAGGAGACATGTGGAGCGGGGACTTTAGAATGATCTATTCAGGAGCTGTAAACAATACAGCAGGAGTCGGTTTTCTCTTGAATAAGATGGGACAGAAAGTTATAGGCAGTTGGAGATACAATGAGAGGATAGCAATGTTGAAGATAGCAACAGAACCGAGAAATATGACGATAATTCAAGTATATATGCCTACATCAGACTACACAGATGATGAAGTAGAAGAAACTTATGAGCAAATAGAAGAAATATTGATGAAAGATGAGGACCAGGACAATTTAATCATCGTGGGTGACTGGTAGGCAGTAGTCGGTGAAAGAAAAGAAGAGAATGTAACTGAGAATTTCGGTCTAAGGGAAAGGAATGCGAGAGGTGAAGGGTTAGTTGAGCTCTGCAAAAGCCATAATCTAACTGTAACAAAAACTTTCTTCGAATAACCACTAAGAAGAAGATACACATGGACAAGACCAGTAGACAAAGAAAGATGCCAAATAGACTATATACTGGTACGACAAGCATTTAGAAATCAAGTGGAGAACAGTGAGAGTTACCCAGGAGTGAACGTTGACTCAGACCATAATTTAGCTTTGATGAAGAGCGAACTCCGACTAGAGCAGAAAAGAATAGTAGCACCAAACAAAAAATGGAACACAATCAAGCTTAAGACGAGATGAGAACATGAAAAAGGAATTTGTAACTGTGACAGACAAAGAAACGTCTAAGGTAGCTTTAGCGGGTGATGACATCAACTCGAAATGGGAAGCCATGAAAGCAGGGATTTTAAAAGCAGCTGACGAGCACATAGGAAAAGAATCGAGAACCCCATATAAACCTTGGATAACAGCAGAAATATTGGAAGTGATGGAGAAAAGAAGTCAGTTCAAGATAACAAACAAAGAAGAGAAATACATAAGGTTGCAGAAATAGAAGTAAAGAAGGCCAGAGAAAACTGGATAAACCACTTGTGCAAGGAAATTGATGAAAATATTGTCAAAGTTCAACAGAGAAACAGCAAATAGAAATGTTAGAAAACAGTTCGGTGAGAAAAAGAAACACACAAACACTATCAAAGACAAGGACGGGACAACGCTAATAGAAGAGAAGCAGATAACAAGAAGATGGAAGGAATACATTGAAGAACTCTAAAAAGAGACAGAGTGAACGAACAAGAAATAGAGAAAGAAGATGTCGATGAAAATGAATTAGGACCATCAATTTTACAGTGCGAATTTGACAATGCTTTGGAGAAAATGCAACATGGTAACGCCCCAGGAATAGACCAAATACCAATTGAAATGATTAACTCGGCGGCACTCACGCGTGTTAATGTGAGTTGACTCCTAGTTTCACAGACCCATTTGTTAAATTTTAATCCTTTGCCTAATAATTTTTGTTTATTTTTTGTTGATTATTTCATTTTATCACAACTTAATAAATCATGTTCAGAAGTATCTATTGAAAAATAAAATGTTCAATTTGAACCCCAATGAAAACCAATGGTCAGCTACTAGTAACAACCTACAAAAGCAGGTGGCACGGGTCTGTGAGACTTGGCGCCAGTGCCACCGGGTTAAGAACCTCGGAGTAGCAATGTAGAAGAAACTATTTAATCTTACTAATAAAATGTACACTCATGTCCAAAATTATTGTCGCATGTGTCTAAATATGTTGTTGTAGGAATATAATTTGATGACGAATTTGCCTGGTATTTCTTATAATGTTAGTATGTGTATAATCGGCAAATACATGTATGTGGAAAATTTCATATCAAAAGAGCAGTAAATAAGAACAATAAAACGAAAATAAAACTTTCTTGTCCATTTAGTAACATTTTGTTTTTCTTATTCTAATTTTCGTATTTATAATTCTTTCCCATGAAATTTACCACAAATATACATTTCTCGATTATACACTTAATATCAATATTAATAGTACCCTTCAAAATCATTATCAAATTATATTGTTACAAGAAGACAGTTATAGATATGCGACAAACATTTTGGACATGAGTGTACATCTCGGGACGAATACCAAAAGACTTCGAGAAAAGAATATTGGTCCCTATCCCGAAGAGAAAAGGCGCACGGAAATGCGAAGAACACAGAATGTTAAGTTTGCTTTCCCATGCATCAAAAATACTGTGCAAAATCATCGCACAACGAATGGAAGAGAAAATCGAAGAATGGCTATCGGAGCACCAAGTTTGGATTCAGGAGGAAAAGGGGAACAAGAGAAGCAATACTGAGTCTACGGTTGGTCACGGAACAGCACACCGGCATAAACAAACCAATTGTGATATCATTTGTAGATATAGAGAAAGCTTTTGACAACGTATAGATTGGAATATCTTGCTCAGAGCGTTGAAGAATCTGAAGGTGGATTACAGAGACAGAGGAAAAATATACCAACTTTACAGGAACCAGGCAGCTGTTACAGGAAGAGATCAGAAGGAAGCAAGAATAAGTAGAGTAAGGCAAGGATGTGGACTTTCACCTCTCCTGTTAAACGTCTATATAGAAGAGGCTATGAAAGAATTCTTTGATAAAAACGAGAAAGGCGTAAAAGTAAATGGTCAGGTTTTCAGCACAATAAGGTTTGCTGATGACATAACACTGATAGTCGAGAACGAAGAGGACTTGCTGGGAGCACTTTCAAACTTGAACAACCAACTGAAAAGAACATGTAAAATGAAGGTATCTAAGAAGGAATCCCAAATGATAAAGTGAACAAGAGCAGGACAGAAAGGGGCAAACATATGGCTAGAGGGAGAGAAAATCGAAGACGTTAAGACGTTCCTCTAGGAAGTCTAATATCCTCGGACGGAAAAAGTGAAAAAGACGTCAGTTCCAGAATACCACAGGCTAAACAAGCATTCAATAGGGAAAAGGACTACTAACATCACGAAACGTGTCCTTGGACGTTCGAAAACGATTTATTAAGACTGTGGTATGGAGCGTGGCGCTTTACGGATCAGAGACGTGGACATTGAGAAAAGCTGAAATATCCAAACTGGAAGCATTTGAAATATGGTGGTGTCGCAGAATGCTGCGCATATCATGGACCAAAAGGAAAAGGAACGAAGACGTACTACAAGAAGCTAATGAAGGACGACAGATCATGAAGATAATAGAAAAAAAGAAGAAACAACATGCTTGGCCATCTCATTCGGCACTCCGATTGGATCACCGTGTTGATAGAGGGAGAGACAGAAAGAAAACCAGGAAGAGGAAGACCAAGGATAGAATGTCTATGTGCAGTTATGAAGAAGAGACATTATCAAAGTGGAAAACAGCTCTCCCAAGGAAGAAAAAAGTTTTAAAATTTCTATGTTGCCCACCAACCTATGGTTGAGATGAAAAAGGAGAAGAAGAAGATATTTTAAGCTTTAAATTTCTCGACAGAATTCGCAACGACAAAAGCTTTCGAACTGAATAATAACACAATTCCGTGCTTTCAGTCGACATTAAATATCTTCGTGAATATGGTTTTCATCTGTTAATATTGATCCTAGATATTTGAAAGTATCCTCTTTGTCGAAAGTATTGTTTGATATTTTAACGCATCCATAATTTGCAGTTTTACGATCTCGACGAATCTCAATGTGTTTAGTTTTCTCTGCATTTACTTCTAAACTCCAATCCCTAAAAGCATTTAATAAGACCTCTAAATTTCTTTCTCTTGTTCTCTTATCATCTCCTATTAAATTCACATCATCAGCATACAATTTCATTAACAAATAAAATAATTAATTGCGTTGAGTGTAGAGCTCAACTCCCTCATGTCCATATGGACACATACGCGCCTTTGCTAAAGGAGAAATGAGTTCGATTCGTAATAGATAGAGACGAAACTTTTTCGCATTAATTTTGATATTTTGTAGTATTAATTATCACAATTTTCGCACATACGTCGCATTTATTTTTTAAATGTAGCACAAGTTATTTTTTAATATGAAACTTTTAAACAGTATCTTTTTGGTAGTAAGGTGTACATCTAATACAAAAATGAGGGTTTTTCTCGGGATTCTCCCGTTTCCCCCACTTTCTTCATTCCACCATTTCATTCATTTCTCATCTTCACCATCTCCTTTAGCCTAACCGGCATAACCGTGTGACTTAAAACTTAAAGATTTCATTATAAAAATGAGGATATACCTTGATTAGGTGCACATTCTAGCTATTGTATTCACTGCAATATAGAAATTAATGCAAAAGTTTAAACACTTCCTCAAGCACATTCTTAGTTAAAGGATAACATGCAGCAAGACATTACCAATTTTTCTTTTAAGTTTATTCTCCTGTCAGTAACAATCATATTATACTTGAAAAAAGAATCTCTCGGCGTCAACACTCGAGACTGACAACCATATTGAACATAACGAGCTGACAGCAAAACACCTGTGGTTAACTTTTAAACTGTTTAAAAATGATACAATGTCAACTTCCTCATTTTCACTGTTGAGAACTTCAACAATCTTACTTTTAAATTCGCGGTAAGCAACCAACAGATCATGAAGATTTTCACCACAAAACACATTCAGGGATATAAACAACAGTTCAGTTTTGTTGATGTCTACATCTTTATAAAGTAAAACAGTTTCTCGATCAAGTAACTCCCAGAGTTTTTTCGTAAATGCAACATTTCTTAAGTTAAATGATATTGGAAATGGGCTTTTTAGTTATTATTAGCAATAATTAGCAATAATTCCACTTTTTCGCTTTTATTCGCATTTATCGCAAGTAATGCCGAATTTCGCGAAAATTCGCGATAATATAAACGTGATTTCTGGCACTGAAACGAAAAGTTTGAGGTTTCCTGAAATATATACGCATTTTTTTAACGTTTCCCATATACCACATTAACGAAAAAGTTTCGTCTCTACTAATAGGAGATCGTGAAGCGTAGATCTGACCTTTAGGTATAAGTTGTTGAATGTTTCATGCAACCTCGGTTCTGAAAAGGGACACTAAACCCCAAAATAACTAATCTTCTACTTTGAGTATAAAATGGACTTCTAATAACCAGTGTGAAACTTTGTTAATAAATAAATGATTTCCAGTTTTAAACGTCCTTATGTCGGCTGTAACCTTAACTTTAATAATAAGTAATTATTTCAAGCCTTAAAATAGACTCCTATCGAATGTACGCGTGCCGTAAGACTTTGCACTTCAGGGGTAACTTTGCACAAAATATGAAAAGAGTTGCACAGTTCTCTCTCGGTAAAACCATGAACTGTAGAGAAAGTTTCAACTGTCACAGTAAGATAGAACATCGAACTATATTTTGGCTGTAATATTTGCTGTTAACATCAGTTCTAATTACCCGGATGGTTTGTTGCTGTAGAGGTATGGAAAGCATTATTGTAAAAGCCGACAAAATTTGAAAGATATCACCTACAAGAATTTCCTTATAAGTTTAGTTAGTTTCGTAGAATACTACTGTGTATAATGGGACTTTGAAGCAATAATTGAAATTGAAATATGAAACGTTTTACTCATAAAAAACAAAACCCTGGGAGAAGGCAGTTTCAGCCTCTAATCGGGGTTACTTTGCACCGGTCCAAAGTAACACCTTAGATAGGAAATAATTACTGCTGGCACCTCCTGCCTTCTAATTTATAGGTAAATTTCCTATTTAGGTAGATGCCGGAATAGATTTCTTGTAGGAAAATAAATTACGAACAGTGGCGGATCCAGAAAAATAGTTTGAGAAGGGCTTCACTCAGAAAAGTTTGTTTTTTAAAATAAATCTTTCTTTTTTTTTGGGGGGGGGGGGCTAGAAGTTTATGCACATAGAAATGACTAACTACTTAATAATTCATACTAAGTACTGATATCGGTACCATGACTCTAATATTAATATTTGTAGACTGCATGCAGTTTTGTGTAGGAAGTGAAATGTATAAGTACTGAAATAAAAACATTCCACAGAAATATTATGTTCGTATGTTACATACTTCTTTGTATGTTGTGCAAAGTATCCTCACCTTTGTGGTTACTTTGCACCAAGTTTATATTTCAATAACTATGGTCATACTGAATGTTTACTTATGCAATTGCAGGAATGTTTTTCTTATATATATATATATATATATATATATATATATATATATATATATATATATATATATATATATATATATAGAGAGAGAGAGAGAGAGAGAGCTATTATATATTTAAAATGGAGTGTTCTAAATCATTAAGTTTGTAAGTTACATGCTATTTAATTTAAAATTCCTTAAATCTGGTGCAAAGGAACCCCGTGTTGCGGTATACGTATCTTTGTTAATAAATAAATTAAAGTTTAAGTAATTGTTTAAAATGAAATTATTGATATGTTAAACCCAAAAAGACTTTGAGTGAATGCTGAATTCTACTATATACTATGCAGCTTTCTATTGTTTGATTCCGTTCCAAACGAGTATATAGAGAATAGTTTGCATTCACTTTAGTGCCCTTGAGCAGTCCGGCTGTTCATCGCTCTGTTTTCCTAACGTACAAAGCTACTGCCAGGTATTTAGCTTTTTGGCATTGGAAATGTTTGTCTACATAGCTACTTGAATAGTGTGTCTCTACTTCTCATATTACGGCTTCTAACGTATCTTTTCTGAACATTGCCAATTACGTTTAATGAAAACTACAGGTGACATCGATTAATAAGGTACTATTTTACTAATTGTAGCACATCTTTGGAGACTACTCGTTAAAATTTGAAAGTTGTTTCTTAGGGATAGAATTTCATTTTCTTGCAAACAAACGCTTTATCAAACGTAATAACATCCAATTTAAGGAATTAACATTATGAAGACATAAGTAAAACATTCAATAAAATGTCTGCTTAAGATTTTCAGTTTCCTAGAGCACTTTTAAAGATTCTAATATTATTCATTTGAATATACAGTGTACAGGTAGTCTTATGTTTTGTGCTTCATTCATTATGATAATGAATGAATTAGAACGTCATATTCTTAATTGCTATCTCTATAGATGATGGTCGCGAAGTATCAGCCTGACTTGCGTCGAACTTTCGGTTTAACTTGATACAAATTTGTCGGAGGTTCCAAATTGGACCATCAGTTTTATACTATCATTATAGCTCTCAAAGTATTTGGACAGTTGCGAACGTACAGTCTCGGACGGGGGGGGGAGGTATAGGGCCCCGGCAGGAGTTTCACTTGGAGAGCCCCATTTTCCCTTCCCATGTAGCATGTAGGAGCCTCACAAGTATACCAAGTTTCTTTTTATTCTGCTTACTGTAATGATACTATTTCCAATTTGGTTTGATAAAATGCCAACTGAAACATTATCAATATAAGCTGAAACTAGAATTAATACTCACAGATTGAGCATTATAAATAGTTATAACAGAAAGATGAAATGGTTGCTTTACGAATGTTGTTTCAGTGGACACACAAAAGCTTTCAATTATATGTTGAAACATTTTAAGATTTATCTTATATTCTAATGTGTATGTGTACTAAATTCGATGTATAGTCTCTATGTCTCTAGGAAATCAAAACCTTTTATAAACACACAAAGTGGAGAACTGTTCTGTTTCTTTATGGTATTGCAATAACTCTTCAAACGACTAACGGAGGGCCCCAGCAGAACTGTATAAAAGTCAGTCTCATTTCGGCATTCATGGGGCCCGAATACACATTTAGACATTCTTATGTTGAAATATATTCTTCAAAACAAAGGGCCCCAAACAAGATTTTATAACACTGTTAGTTTCATTCCAAATGGGAGCCTAAGACTATATTCGATGCTGGGGGCCACCGAACTCTGGAAATGGAACAAATTAGAACGAGTAACTATGCTCCAACACAGCAGATATGTTTTATTTTACTTTCCATGTTATTCAATATTCATTATATATTCCTGTCACCACGACATGGCGCGTTCTCAGGTTGCGCATCAGGGAGAAGGCCTCTAGATATAGATGTTAGCTGCGAACATATTGAATAAGCAGTCGCGGACAGACGACAAGGATAGGTCCTCCAGCTTGGAGGTTTGGGCAAAGCTAACGACCTCATCCTGTAAAAAAAAAAAAAAAAGGCAGTTGTTCAGAAACATTCACAGAATCCTCGGATAAGGACTGATAACTTGGCACAACCTCAGCAAAGGAAAATATACATGAGATTTGGAACATAGAATATTACAAGTCTTTATAGGGCAGGCGCGTTATAATCCGTAACGATTGAGTTAGCGAAATACAGGAAGGACCTAGTAGGAGTGCAGGAAGTTAGGTGGGAAGGAAATGAAACTGTGAATTCCGGAAATTTTATGTTCTTTTACGGGGAAGAAATAATAACCGCCAATTAGGAACAGGGGTTTTCGTTCACAAACGAATAATATCAGCAATTAAGCGGGTTGGATTTGTAACTGATAGAGTTACTCTTAAGGGTTGGTGGAGTGATATTGTTTTAAATGTACTTGCCCCAACAGAAGATAAGGATGACAATATAAAATAGTTTTTTTTACGAAGAAGTGGGGCGAATACTTGACAAACTCCCGCGATACCATATGAAAATTCTATTAGGGGATTTCAGTGCGAAGGTAGGACGAAAGGATATTTTCAAACCGATTATAGGGAACGAAAGCCTGCATAAGAAAAGTAATGACAACGGTGTTAGACTCGTGAACTTTGCAACATCCAAAAATCTTATTGTGAAAAGTACAAAATTCCCACATCGCGACGTTCATAAGTACACTTGGACCTCACCAGACGTAAAAACACACAATCAAATTGATCACGTTTTAGTACATAGAAGAAGACAATCTAGCATAATTGATGTCCGGTCGTTTAGAGTGACTGATTGTGACACTGATCACTACCTGATAGCAGGGATAATATGAGAAAGATTATCGTTGAATAAAGGAAATATTCAATGTCCAAAAACGAAGAGATTTAATTAAAAGAAATTAGAAGAGAGCCAGGTAAGAGAGGAATATCAGATTGAAGTTTCAAATAGATTCTCGGCTTTAGAAGATTCGGGTGCACTAGTGTTGAGGACACTTGGATTGAAATTAGATATAACATTGAAATTTCAGCAAAAAAAAAAAAAAAAAATTGGAACACGCGGAAATACGTAGGAACAAACCATGGTTCGACCAAGAATGCACGAAACTAGCAGAGAAGAGAAAACAGGCAAAATTACGTTGGCTACAAAATCCGAATGAAATAACTACATGAAATTTCGTAGACATCAGGCGTGAAACTTCCAAAACTTTTAGAACAAAGAAACGAGAATTTTTGAAAGCTAAAATTAGGGAACTTGAAGATAATAGTAAAAATAAAAACATTCTTGACATGTATAAGGGGATCAACGAATTTAAGAAAGGCTATCAACCTCGTACTTATATAATAAAGAAAGCTGCCGGAACAGTTCTCACTGATACAGATAGCATCTTAAATAGATGGAAGGATCTCTTTGACGATTTGCTTAACAAGCAACCAAAAACTAATGTGCGTGGAGAAAGGGAGATACAGACCGCAGAACCGTATATTCCAGAACCCAACCGAATAGAAATAGAAATCACTATGAAGAAATTAAAGAAACACAAATCTCCGGATGTAGACGAAATTCAGGCTGAGTTCATTTTAGCTGGAGGGCAAAAATTATGGAACAAGACATACAAACTAATTCTTTTTATCTGGAACAAGGAAGAATTGCCACAAGAGTGGAAAGAATAAATCATTGTTCCAATTCACAAGAAAGGCGACAATTAATGAGGCATTTCTCTTCTGTCAACATCCTATAAAATTCTTTCAAACGTTCTATTAGCAAGATTGACCGCATACGCAAATGAAATTATTGGAGATTATCAGTGCGGATTTAGACAAAATCGATCAGCTATCGACCAAATATTTACCATTTGGCAAATACTCGAAAAGAAGTGGGAATACAATACCCCGGTACATCAACTATTTATTGATTTTAGAAAGGCTCACGACTTAGTTAGGAGAGAAACATTGTACAACGTTCTTACAGAATTTGGAATACCGATAAAGCTAGTTAGATTAATTAAGGTATGTTCAAATGAATCCCAAAGTACAGTGCGGGTAGGAAAATTTGTGTCCACGAGCTTTCACGACGAGAATGGCCTGAAACAAGGAGATGCGCTGTCGCCATTATTGTTCAAATTTGTTCTGGAATACGCTAGAAGGAAAATCAAAGATATCAACCAGGACCTAGAGTTGAACGGTGTTCACCAGGTTATGGCGTATGCTGATGATGTAAATTTAGTAGGGAGTAATAGGAGAACAATAGAAGGATGCGGAGGTCTTATTAAACGTTTGCAGGGAAATGGGTTGAGAAGTAAATGCAGAGAAAACTAAATACATGGAAGTACGTCGCGGCCTTAATGCTGCAAATTATGGATGCGTTAAAATATTAAATAATAGTTTTGATAAAGTGGATAGTTTCAAATATCTAGGATCAATATTAACAGACGAAAATCATATTCACGAAGAAATTAAATGTCGACTAAAAGCAGGGAATTCGTGTTATTATTCAGTTCAAAATCTCTTGTCGCGAATTCTGTCGAGGAATTTGAAACTTAAAATATATAAAACGATAATCACGCCTGTTGTTCTGTGTGGTTGGGAAACACGGTCGCTTACTCTGATTGGAGAACATAGACTGAAAGTATTTGAGAACAAAATCCTGAGATGAATATTCGGACTCAAGAGGAACGGAAATGGGGAATGGCGGAAACTTCCTAACAGTCCTCTCTGAAGCTTCGATAATTTAAAAATTACAGTCATATACAGAGTGATTCAAAAGTTTAGATTAGTATTAAATCTGCTCGGCTGCTATTGAGGTTAGGCTGTACTAATATGCCATGTAACCATATTGGCTGCTATCTTGAATTCAGCTAATTGAAGTCCGCCATCATGAATCTAACTGATTTCTTGTAATCGGAAAGAGATAATATGATATTTCGTTTGAGGCTAAAGAATCCGATATCAATCATGTATCCGATATCGGTTTTTAACTTACTTTACTCGTTTAAGGTTATTGATCCACATCTTAATTTGAAAAAAAAAATGAAATGAAATCTTACATCCCACGGTGATTCCAGCTAGGCTAAAGGAGACGGTGAAGATGAGAATTGAATGAAATGGTGGAATGAAGAAAGTGGGAGGAAACGGGAGGACCCCGAGAAAACTCACGGACACGGTGTTTGTCAACCACAAAGCTCACTTGGCGCGAGCTGAAATCTAATCAAGGACCCCATGCAACAGAGGTGAACGCTCTATCACTGAACTACTGCAGCCCTACATATGTTAATTTGGAAGATCAGCATATTAATGTATTCATTTTCTGTTTGCAGGTATACGAGAATGCCACTATCCTTTCAGCATCTATGGTCATAGACGCCGCGAGTTCTTCGCCTAGTGATGACAATTTGTTCAATGGCGATTAGATTTATTTATTTATTAACAAAACAGAGATATGTCCGATTAAAGTGTTGAAATATTATAATTAATTTTTACAACCGTTTTTTTCAGTGCTTTACGAACATTGTACATATATCAATTTCATCACGTTTTTGACATAATTTGTTATAGAAAGAACATATCCTCGAGGTTGTAGACTTCAGCATTATGGTGTTCCTAGCCTTTATGCAATAAAACAGCCCTGCATTATTGGTTCTTCTCCTGACTGAAGGAACATGGAAGTATAATGAAGATATAAAGTTTGAACAATCGAATTCATTTTGAACTTTTTTTTGGAGGAATACTAGATCGGTAATATTACGCCTTTGTTATATTGAATAAATATTAAAATTGTCTACCCGTGTACTATGGCTTTCAAGTAAGATATACATTCCAGTTATTTTGTTTACAAAATTGCCAGTCGAAAGGGTTTTGTGGTTCTAGCAATCAAGTAAGCAATGTCTAGGGCAGCCTCTACTTTCTCAGTTGCTAACTTGTACTTGTGGTGGCAAGATGACCGACGAAAATGTAGCTACTGCGCTTGGGCCGCTTTGCGCGTACGCAGCCACTCAGTGGTCGCCTGGTATAATTACTTGCCTCCACACATGCCATTTTAATAGAAATCCTACTGCCTGGCGATACCTACTCACTCGGTAACCTGATGGATCGAATGAGCTTTTCAGTCGGCCGAACCAAGCCGAGCCGATGGCTCACCCCAACCGAGCCGGCTCGAGCCAAAGGCTCACCTAAGCCAATCCGAACCGAGCCGGTAACTCACCGCAACCGAGCCGAACCGAGCTAATTGCTCATTCCAATCGACCCGAGCCGGAGCTTGAGCTGAGTTGGTTGCTCAGGGCTCGAGCCGAGACGGTTGACACCAGTGGCTAGCGGAACTTATCCCAACAGTAATCTTTTCCAGATTGTAAAAAATATGTGTAGAATATTTGGTTAAAATTGCTCCAAGTGTTCCAGGCTCATGCTGAAATGCAAACACATATATTCAGTATGTATATACATAAATATAGATAGTAAATGACTCGAGCGGTTCGTCTCACGGCTTAGTCACCACCGAGCCGAACCGAGAAGTGAGCCAAGCCAACAGCTCACCCAACCGAGCCGGTTTGAGCCCTTGGCTCAGTTGGGCCAAACCGTGCCGAGCTGATGGCTCACCTGAGCTGAGCCGAACCGAGCCGAGCCGATGGCTCGTTCCAATCGAGCCGAATCGGTTGACACCACTATACTCATGTACTATGAAAGAGAATGGACCCCTATACTCAACTATATAACGTTATGAACTCTCATCAAAAAGGACAAAATAGGCCAAACCCTCCATTTTTTTACATCTTCTATTCATAAAAGGGAACGAGATGAACCAAGCGAACTTTATCTTAGTTTTGGCAATATCCAGAATTTAAGAAGTGGTCTTGTGCACCTCTCCCGAAACTTAAGCAGAAAGCTAGCGTACCCATTGTCAACATTTAGAGGGGGCGGTGCTACATACCTAGGGTTACCAGATGTCCCGCTTTTGCGGGACAGTTCCACTTTCAACGAAGTAATTAACTGTCCTGAAAAAGGCGTTCGGGACGACTGTTTGTCCCGATTTTTCTTCTTTAGATTGAAAAAATCAACCTGAAAGAATTAGTATGTCTCACCTAAAACGGAAGGTTTTCGGAAAATTTGTGTAGCCAGTTAATTTTACAAAACAAACAACAGGGATTTTGAAATCACATCCATTCTTTCGTCTTATGGTTGTTCAACATCCAGAAGGGGAAAAGAAATTAAAAAAAAAAATATATTCAATTGGGGGCATATGTTAATGTAAATAATTTCTTGAAAATCACTTTCAATAGAAAGAAGTATTTTTCCTTGTGACGGGCTTTAACTACTAGTTATTTTATGCTTTCATTGGCAGCGAAGAACTGCTTCATTGTTGGAACTTTAATCAGCAATGGCGATACTGCTGTCGGTCCCCTCATGTTAACCGCTTTTAAACAGTCAATTTCGTCGTGTCTGCCGTCTTCTTAGGTACTTCTTCTGAGAACTGAGTTGTCTTTAGTATATTTTCCCATGTGTGGATAAATATTTCTAAAGATGCTGAACACTCAATCAATAACTTTGGAGTTACATTTTTCCTTTATGTGATAAAATTTTCAGTAATTTTCAGGCCACAACTCCGTAACAACTTACTCTAGCACAAGAAGTGGCAGTTAAATACAGATAAAGATATGTGTCTTGTCTTGTTTAATTTTAATACTGTATTTTTTCTGCCAAACTTTTGGAGAGCCTGTGTGTCTTTCAAGAGATTTAGTTTATCATTCTGAATTTAGCGTAAATATATTTTTTCTTGCTAAATGCTAAATTTGTATTTCATTTAGGATAATGTTTGGTGATGACACAACAAAGAAAACAGTACTGGTATCTCTTCAGTCATAAATGGGAAGACATGTCGTAATTGGCGTAATATTTAGGACCTGTTAAACAGAACAAATCGGAATTCGGAATAAGGAACCTAGGCAGCTGTTCGTACATTACCTTTTCACATTCTTTATACATCTCTTGTGGGGCTTCATTTGTGTTAACTATATATAGAATGAACTGGAAAATTGTGAGTAGTAACTGGGAAAAGACAGCTAATTAATTGACTCTGACCAAATGAGTAGGAAACCTGACCTTATGTGTAGACTGAAATTTGTGTCGCGATTTTTCGTTTGTAAAATCTGGCAGCCCTATACATACCCTTGTGTAATGGATCCTGGGTTCTTGAGCAGGGACTGTTAAGAGCAAAATCGGACTAATCGGGACCAGTACTACTATTACGCAGTGCCGTCTTACTGTTTCTCACGTAGTATGAAATTTGCCGTTACACATACTTGTTAACCTTGACGTGTGACGTGTTTGAGCTCCTCCGTGGCTAAGCGGTTAGCATACGCGCCTTTGGCTAGGAGACCCGGGTTTGATTCATTGCAGGAGCTCATGTGGTTCGGATTCGACGTTAACCAGTAGGTCCCGTCTGATATAGTCTTACTGCTGAAAGGGGCGTTAAATTCAAAGCATGTATGTGACGTGTTTCCAACTTTAAGTGCTTCTACTAATTTGATTTAGCACTTTAAGTGCTTCTACTAAGTATCTCTATGTTGCCGGCGAATGTTGGATAATTGTATTCTTGATGATTGAAAAACAAATTGTTTGTGCCCTAGTTAAGGGATGCTACTTCGCTGAATATTTAAATGGAGGAAATGTTAAGAATATTTTGTTTTCATTGTGTGTTCTGGTCTTCAGCTCATAGGCTAGTTATAGAACTGTAATCGTGTGTACCTATTCTCGGATTTTGTGAAGTTGAGAATTTTATGGAATATATAAATGTTTTTAAAGAATTAAGTGTTGAACTTTGAAGAGGGCGTCTTCCTACGTTTTGTCTCCGCTTCATATACTCATTTAATTGTTTGAATTGAATTTATGAAATCTTTCCACGAGCCTTCTGTTTACATGTCATTCTGAGTACATACATGTCATATAAGGAGTATCTCACTATCTCCTGAAAATAAGGAGATGGAACGGCAGATGCACTCCTCATTAAGAATAGGTAACTACATACTTCAACGTTTTTGAAAATTCCTCTTCTAAGTGGGAAAGAAGGACATATATATATATATATATATATATATATATATATATATATATTTAATTTCCAATTTTATGTGAAACAGCAGAAGTGTTTGAAATGACTAGTTAGCACTTGTTTGTAGCTGTGTTTTTATCATTTCATTTTTATCGAAATGCTTACGCTAGAGGGAAGGATGATCTTCCTCCCTATATAGTGGCTAGTGTTTCCCCATTTTGGTGCACATAATCCCGGGTTTTGATCCCAGGAGAGAGAGAGCATTGAACGGATTCGAGCGTTCTGGATTCCACATCTCAATAGTCTTTGTCCTGTAAAGAGACGTTAATTTTTAAAAAGCAAGTAAAAATAAAGGAGATAAAATTATTTGCTAATAATAGAGTATGTTAAGAAAATTTCTAATTTTACGTTCCATGATTATGCCTTTTAGGTTAATAATAGAATAATATGCAATGAAACAAGAGAAAGCCGAGGAAACTCACGGAAACAATATTGTCCATCAGAGTTTGCAAACAAATGTAAATTATAATAATTGTACTAAGTATATTTAAATACAAAAGTACAAAATTTACGTTGCGTAAATACTCTGGTTACTCCGTGATAGCGTTCTTCTTACTTTATGACATGTTCTGTTTGTCTGTGATATGCTTAATATTTATTTGGTGTTGTATTCGCTGTCAGAATCACTTGATCAACCAGCGAACATGAAGGTCACCGTATTGTACACATTATGGTGCAAACAATAGTAACCAACACTCAATTCATTCGCCGCAATTCGTTTCTTTGACATCTGCATTTCAACTTTTTCCACAGAAACCACAGACATTTATGACATTTATTTCCTTCCCCTAAATCACTTTGATTTGATTTTTGAACAGGAGGACGAATAGGCGTGGGAACACCATCGTTGCTTGTGGCATTTTCTACATGAAAGTCAGTTGACCTACAATTTATGGAATGTACATTCATTATCTTAATTACCTTACGTCGTTAATAACGTTCTATAGATGCACCAGTAGCTTCTTCGCGTGATATCTAACAGCATTAAGTAACATATGCTCCAACAAAACGTTACCTCTAAAATTGGTTTCATTTTTTCCTCAGTGATATCAGATACACACATTTGGACCCACACAACGAATAGAAATTTCATAGATTTTTATGAATTGGTAGCACTGGCATGTTTTGGATCATAATTTCAAATTACATTTTGCTAAAATGGTATAACCTGATAAATTGTATTATTTTACTTGAATAAAGTTTTTTGTATCAGTTTCAAATTTCCTTATTAATAAATATGCATGATAGTGGACATAAAATCGAATTATTTTAGCAGAAGCGATTGAGAAACTCAAGTTGAAGAAATAGGATGAGCAGTGTTGAAAATGTTTACTTATTTTTCACTTCTTAAATACTTTGAATTCCTTGCATTCAGTAAAGTATTTAAAACTAAGTTTAATAATGCTGTATGTAAGACATATACTGGATATATGATTTTGCAATGGGAAATTCATTGTGTTTTTTCCTGTAATACTTGTGCCTCACATCGAAACTATGAATGCCTTGAAAGAGAAAAATCACTAAAAGCCCCAAAGTCGCTAAGGGGTGGATTTTGTGTTGGGGAAAGACTAAGCCAGCTCCACTATCATTCCTAAACTAATTAGTCAGTGGTGACTTTCCTATTGTCAAACTAATTACTGACCACTGTGTTCATAAAGATCGTGTTGTTCGAGAACCAAACACATGTATTTATGAAAAAAAGTGTACTGGGATATAAATGCAGAGAAAATGTCCAATGTATTAGTCTTGAGATTTCCGCCTTGACTTATGTTACATCGTATAGTTTTCTTCCTAATTTTGATGCTTATCTTGCTTTTGGGTACAAGATAACCTATTGTGTTGTTTGTTACATCATTTTTCTTATGCTCGCCAATACGTTTATTTGATTTTTAGTTTAGCGTCCCTTTAAGCAGCGAGGCTATATGAGACGTGGACCTACAACTTAACGAGGGATCCGAACTATATGAGCTCCCACCGGGGGTCGAACCCGGGTCTTCCATCCAAAGGCGCGTACTCTAACCGCTTAGCCAGGATGGAACTCCGCCAATACGTTTAATTTATACATTCACATCCGAATTTTGAAACTGAGAATAAAACATTACAAACACAAAGAAGTTAAATAGTCTTGAACACAGAATAAGATAATTAACTCGCATGAAATAATCGTGTTTGAAATCGAGATTAAACTCACATTCTAATTAATTACTGTTATTTTGTCTGAGGTATGTAGTTTCAATTGTACTGTATGAGTATTTAAAATTGTGTGTGTTCTTTCTTGATAATTACCATAAGTAAACATGTGGTCATACATTTTAAATAATTCTTTGATTAATTGCCTGCTCTTTATTCCAGGCGTACCTTCTCACAAGTATGGCACATATCGGAAAATGAACACAGCCACCATACGAACAATCAACATACAAACATCAGCAACTAGTAGTGATGTGACTGTAGATCTTACAGACGATGGTAAGTACTAACAGTGTTGAGTTCATAAATTTTGTCTTGGATGATGAGGATTATTGCTGCGGATTAAGTTGTTTTTTTAAAAGATAAAAATTAGCATATTTTCTAGGTATTACTTCTTTCAACACATGGACAACTATAAACTATGGAAATTCTGTTCTCTGAACCTAACCAATTTTCTTGTAAGGCACTTTTGTTGCAAACTAAAAACAAAACTTAAAGCATTACTTTGTATATAATAACTTGAAAAGTTAGCATAAAGTGAAGGAAATAATTTGATAAAGTGCTTTAGGTGTAATGTAACTTGAAAGATAAATTATCCTTTCCTTTGCTGCTGCAAATTCATTGATTAGTTTCTCAAAACTTATGCTGTCAGTAACTCTCTATACCCTACACTCAGCCAAGGAAGCAATCTTTCCTCTCCCATGAATGATCTCAAGTAGAACAAGATAAAGACCTTTCACATGTGACGATGCATGTTGAGAATTAGTAAAATATAAAGCTAACTCTCAGATTTGGAAATCCATCATCCCCAAAACTGTACAATGAAGCGAAGCAGTCCTCTGTGTGAAGCGTAACATCATCCCTTGTCTTGAGTAGCATTGCATTATTTCACTGAGCATTTTCTGAGTCACTATCATAATAGCTTCCCATGAAAATGCATCTCTGTTTCAAGCTATTTTTATTAGCTGTGTATGTCAGTTTCGTTGTCTTAAAGAATGCGAAAACTAGAGTCCACTTTCTTTAAGCTGATGAATCTGTCTCCCATTTCTTTGTATATTGTCTCAATCGTATTTTCGTGATCACTCGACACAGGAACTAATGTCTTTAATGAACTTAAGTACCCCTGTCAAACGACGTCGCGCTGCTGACTTACCTTATCTATATAAGATTATCAATGGTAAAATTGATTGTGAATTCTTATTATCGCAGATTAACATTCGTGTTCTTCCGAAGCGAACTCGTTCTCTAAATTTACTAACTTAGGAGAGTCCTAGGTTATCAGTTGTTCAGTGCTCCTTGTTTTACAGACCAGCACATGATTACAATACAGTTTTAACAGATGTCAACATTTTTACTTCTGAACGAAATTTTAGAACTCAGTTGAAGACAGGGCCGTGCTTGGGGGGGAGCGGGGCGACGGGCCCGGGCGCCGAAATAAGGGGCGAAAAATTCGGGAGGAAAAACGAAAAAGATAGGAAAATTACTTGGAATATATGTATGGGGACGCCGTCGTATACTCTCGCCCCGCGCGCTGATTTTCCATGGCACGGCCCTGGTTGAAGAGAACATTGTAAATTGAAAATTGAACCTTCTTTATTTTTGTATTTGTTACTTTTTTTCCTTATATTGTTCAGTTTCAGCCAAATGGTCTTGTGCTGTATGAAACAGTAAATAAATAAATAAATAATGGAAAACCTATGTGACTATGTGCGCTATGTGACAAGGGTGACCAGTGACTGCTTTGGAATTTGTGTTTGAGAGGAGAGGGAAATGTTAAGAGACGAAATGATGTCTCGTGGGTGAGGAAAATTAATGGAGGAAGAACTGCTCTTGTTTAGGTTTGAAAAAAAAACGTGGTAAATAGATGCAATGAATTCTACGTCGTGACCTATGTTGGCACAAAACCAAAATTCAAGGAACTTCATGTTAGTAACAGAAAGAGAATAGAAAGCTTGCAGTCGTAATGGTTATTTTGTCAATGTTTTACAGTTTGAAACAAAATTTAGTATGCATATCAAATTGTTAACTAAACTCTTTCCAATAAATGCCAGTTTTTTGCAAGTAAAATAGTAAAATGCCATCTTTTTACAAATTGGTGAAAAAGTCTCTTTAAGGATGCCCAGTTGTGATGACACCAAGTGTATTCTCTGCGTTTGATGGGAAACAAGCAATCTTCCTTTAAACTGGACGAAAAGCATGGCTGGAAATAGGCCAGGAGCGGTTCAAGTGTATGTGGGCAGCAATCACTCACTCATATACCCACACAAAAGCTTACACACACTTATATTAGGGATATTCATTGTCTCTACTGATGGGCCTATCCGTCAAGATAATAATGAAATTCTCAGTATAACTGTCACAAAATGCTACTGAACTGAGCGTAAGTGTAATTATTTGGGCAAGAAATTTGATATCTGCGCTAAGCAATGGAATTCACAGAAAACCAAGGAGCTGCATGTTCCCTAAATAAATTGGCCGTGTTTATGCAAATTTGAGAACAGTGAATGCAATAGTCTAATTATATAAACCACATTACCAGTTCTTCATAGTGCAAACCAAGATTTTTTTCAAGCCAATGCATTAGTCAACTCTGTTTTTGAACCTTGTGTAAACTATTTCGGGCCTTTACTAAGACATTGCTTGAAAAGGTATATTTATCGTTGTGTTAGTATATTGTCAGTTAATATTCTGTACTTCTGAGACCAACTTTTTTCCTTTTAATTTTTATTATTTCTACAGGAACATTTGTTTCCAATCGATATTTCGATTCCAATCTTAACTCGTGCTTAATAATTTAACACGTCTTTCAAACCATTTTAAATTGTCCTTTGGTGGCTTGGAAAGAATTAAATGAAATATTTAATATACTATCCGACAGCTTTGTTTTCAGGCTAAATTAAAAAGATGATTATAACGAGAGTGAATAATTGGGAAAGAATTTGTGAAACAACAGTATGCAAGGAACGGAAGGAAGACCACGGACGGAATGGGCCATGAGTCATCGGGTTATTTGGATTGCGACTTTATCTGGGTCTCGCTTTTGAGACCCTATCATGGCCCCTGACCCTGACAGACCCAGATAGGCTTTGTGGCCCAGTCAGAACCGGCGACCCGGAAGTAGCTGAAATATCAACTTTGGAGCATTACTGCAGAACTTTATAGTTGGTTAATAATGTTCACTCTTGAACATTCACTTGTTTGATTCTCGGTTTGATATCTCTTAATAAGATATCATGTCTTGAAAATCTAAATATAATTTCGTGCTTATTCGTCTTCCGATGCTCTAATTCGTGCTGTTTGAACCTAGATTATACAAAAAGATTTAACAAAGCACTTTTTGGGCTAAGTAGCGTCTTTTATATTCTCAACGACGGCCTGTGAGCAAACCAGGAACCTCCTTGTACACTTCTGGTCACGAAAAGTTGGACTATTCTCCAGAGAGTAAGTCCAAAAAATTGATCCTAGATCTTTACGTCCCTCGGATTTCCTTACAGCGGAAATCTATTTTCTCTCCATTCTATTACGGAGCAACGTGCGTATTCTCTAACAGAAATAGACCATCTGGACATTGCCTCCAACTAAATATTCAGATCATATGTAGAAAACAATCTTAAACCAGCTAAGAATGTTCCAAGAGAGCATTGCCAGAACGAACTTAAAAAGAACAGAGAGAGGGAGCGGGAAGGATAACTGATTGTTCCTATATGTAAAAGAAAATCTTTGCATCCGTACTTCTTCCCTTTCTAGGAAAAAATCCTAAAATATCATCTCTCTATGACTTACGGTTCGCGAGACATGAATCCTTAAATCTCCCGAAATTCGAACTTTTTGGCCAATATCTGAGTGGCTACCAGTTACTGTTTGGTACCAAAATGTTTACCTTCCTCTTAGATATTGATCAATACCGGTATGATTTCTCCATGACTTACGGTTTCCGAGATATGGCTGCTTAAATCTTCCGAAAATTTCGAACGTTTGAAATTTTACCGTGGCACCCCCTAAATTTGTTCTCCTTTACAAATAAATAACACTTGTAAAATTTCAAATCAATAGCTCAATATTTAGAGATTGCGCAATCGACTTAAAGTTTAACAAAATTAGTGCTTTATTGTCGCTATATTGACAATGGGATACACTCTGGTTTTGTGCATATATTCTCCTATATCCAGTTCGTGTAATTATTTATTACAAATCAACTATGCCACTGTAGGAGATATTGTTTCAACAATGATCAACAAATACTGTCTTATCATTCCCTTTGGTGCATCCATTGCATTTTGTATTTATCACGCCATTAGAAATAATGTTAACTTTACAGATTTTAAACAATAATTCACTGCAATGACGAATTTGTCGGTGAGACATTTGGTGACCATTTGTGGCACCCAGAGCTATTCACCATGCCAAGTGAATGGCAAAGGAACTGTATGTATTCAAAATATGGCTTTTTAGAGACCAACTCAACCTTACTCTTCAAGAAGAAAAAGAGTTGATTACTTTGTGTACGTTCCTTGTTAAAGTTTATGTGAAAGCGTGGTACTTATCACCAGTTCCTGCATCTGCTCCAAGAAATGATCTCGAATTCCTGGGAAACCTTCTTAAATATGAAACAGACAATCTAGCCGTTTACAAAGCCCAGGAAAAAAGTCATGGTCATCTCTGGCACTTGAGCGAAGAACTCATTGAATGGCGTTCTTTGATGACGAACTGTCCGCAGAAACAAAGCAAGAAATGGTGAAAAATATGAAGATACCAGTAATGATGAACCTCCAGAACGCTTGCACATATCTTGAGATGCTCTTGTTTCACTACAGGATGCCAAGATCGAGAATTTGGTATCGAAGAACGCGACGCAGTTTTTTAAACGTCTGAGTATTCGAACATTTCTTGCACAAAATACGGAGACATGGAAATCCAACATTGACTACTTATCTGATTCTGAAATATAACGGTAACCAAGAAAGTTCTGTCGCTTTTTCAAAAACCAACCTTGAACATCGATATGACCCCCCTAAGACGTGTCTACAAGATAAAAAATAGTCCCCATCAGCATCGACAACCTTCTGCCAACGTTCTGGAAAACCATGGATTCCATCGCGGTAGAACTTGCTGGGCCGTGAAGCGAAGAAGGTATCAAGTGCATTTTGCACCTCTACTAGGGATTTGAACTGGCGTCCTCTAAGATGATTGTCCAAATAATGAAACATGTGATAATCGGACCGTGCAATGTCCGGGAAGTATGGCGAATGCAATAGTGTTTCCCATCCAAGGTGTAGAACGGTGTTCCGGGTCATCTTAGCCACGTGGAGCTTAGCGTAACAAGAGAACTCCTTTGCAATTCAGAAGAGCTGGCTCCATACTTTTGAGTTTTTCTTGAACACGACTCAACTGCTGAGAGTATACAGCTGCATTGATGCTCTGTTAGGCTGGTAGTAGTTCCTGATGCACTATACCGCGAGTAGCCCACCAAACACACAGGAGAGCCTTCTTCTGGTGCAGTGTTGGTTTCGGCTCTTTTGGAACCGGTTCATGGGATGCTAACCAATGATGACGGCACCGTGATGCTTCGTACAGGACTCACTTTTCATCACATGTCAATCAACACCCTGTCCAGAAATGGCTCCTTCCTCAGACGAGACAGCAAAGAAACACAGGTGTCTGCTGGCATTGTCTTCTGGTCCGGAGTCAAATCATGTGGGACCCATCGACCCAACTTGTAGTGCTTCTCAAGTTGACGGAGGTGCTGCCAAATGGTTTCTCTACTCACACTGAATTGTAGTTCCAGTTCCTCACATGTCTGACCACTGTTCGCCTCAATTGCTGCCTGAAGATATTCATTTTGTACATGTGTTTGTCTTCTGGCACATGGTGCGTCTTCGAGTGTTTAGTCACCGTTTTTAAACTTAAAAAACCAACGCTGCACTGTCCGCGTACACACGACACACTTACCAAAGGCCTGGCATATCTTTCATCCCGCTACAGCCCATTTGACAGAGGTTTGAACTCCTACAGCATACACGCCCTTATGACGCTCTGTGGCGGTCCCATTTTAACGTTTACTGTGTAATTGAACTATCACAACCGGGTAGTATGTCGGATATACCCACAGCAACAACTGACCTTCGCTTATCTCCATTCGCATTCAACTCATGGTGTGAGGGCCAATGGAACACAGACTTCCACAAAACGCGACAGAGCTTTCTTGGTTACCTTTACAGTTAATGATCACGCAGAACGGGAAGTTGGCCTCATACAACAGTATAGATCTAACGGTATTATGACAAAGAACGACTAACAGAAACAGTACCTATTTCAAGTTGTTGTGGAACACATGAAGCAATACCCATATTGTTCAAAGAATACCCTATCTAAGTAAACACAATATGTAAAACTGAATGTACAAATAGGTAAACAAATAAACTTCACAAAGTTTTAATAATCCAAATACAATCAGCAATAATGTGCTTTTATGTATATTTTTGTAATATGTATATAACATTGTGTATAACAAAGTATATAACAATATACGTATATGTATATGTATAACAATAGTATTCAAAATTTCAATCGGCTTGCGCAACCATTAAAAATTGTTCTAAAAATTTTAAATTTTACTAGAGTATCTATTTTCAGTCGTGTAATAAATGTTAGGGGTGCTGCAGGTGAAAATCGGAAAAAAATATTTTTCCCTAATTTTTGAACCACCCTAATATATATATAAAACGATAAAACTATTGAAAATACATATTCCACCAATGACTCAATAAAATAAACGAAAACCATTTTTTTTAATGGCCGTGACTACGATAACATTGTAGCAGATTAGTCGTAGCAGTGAGTTGGTCATAATGGTAAGTTGGCATGAGTCAGTTGGTTATTATGGTGGTTTGATCAGTTGTCGGTGGATCTGCTGAAAAGGGGGCAGTAGGTAGCTCGACACTCGTACTTTCACAAATTGGCGTGTATAGGGTGGCCCAAAAGTAGGTATACACCACTGCATTGATCAAGTAGAACATTCTAGTTTATGGATTTATTTGCTTCGATTGTTCCGGGTTTAAGTTATAAGTAAAAAGACGTTAAGAACAAAAAGAAATGATGTCTACCTGGTTGATAACCATTAGAAATTATATAAAATACAGTTAGATGATCAATACGGGTCTGTATACCTACTTTTGAGTCACCCTGTATTTATTTATTTATTCAACAAATACCATATACAGCCCGGAGGCCATTTTACACTGGATATATAACAACAAGGGAAAAAAATAGGGAAAATCCCAGTTAGAATGGTCGGCGGTGACCATCGAACCCACGATCTTTCGAATGCGAACCCAACACTCTTCCAACAGAACTATTTTGCTTGGTTTGAAGCAGTATGGCCTACATTAGCACCATTTTTGCTTCGGAAAGAAGTCAGTTACAGCTGACATCGAGGAATCTTCGTTTGTTGTTGAGTGACTTCATTTAAAAAAAAAAAAAAAAAAAAACTTTTAGCTCAAGACAAGTTGGGAATTGCTGAAGAAATGTCACTATCGCAACTTAACCGATTTCTGATATCGATAAACCTTCAGGACTTATATTCTAACATAATTATTTGCCTTAAAGTGTTTTATGTACACCAGCAACTAACTGTCTGGCGGAAGAATCATTTTCTACACAGTTAAGAATCAAAAAACTATTTGAGATCTACTCTTTCTCAGAAGAGACTGGTCCATATAGCTGTTTTAGTCATCGACTGTTAAACATGATTTTGATGACGTTATTGATGATTTTGGCAATGTAAAAGCAAGACGTAAACAGTTTTGATGCACAAAAGATTGAAAAACGTCATCATTTAGGCAGTGTTGGGTAAGTTACTTATAAAAATGTAACGCGTTACAAGTTACTTTACTTTCTCTTAAAATGTAACGCGTTAGTAACGCGTTACTTGCCTCAAAAAAGTAACTGTTACTTTACTTCGAAAGTAACGCGTTACTAACGCGTTACTTTTAGGTCCGAAACTTTGAATATGTGGAAAAAATCTTATTACTTCAGTTTTCCGTACTGCTATTACTACCACTATTATTATTATTATTATTATTATTATTATTATTATTATTATTATTATTATTATTATTATTATTATTATTATTATTATTATTGCACGTTCTGAATCGATTTATGTAAATGCAAGGACAAATTTTTACTTGACAACTATATCAACATTTTAATGTAATGTAACATTGACTAAAATACCATACTGCGTTACTCGTAGGGATGGGCACGAGTGAATTCGAGCAAGTTTTCTTTGAAACTCGATTCGACTAGAAACTGACATCTTTGAGCTCGACCTGAGAACTCGGCTTGAAAAATTTCCTCCAACTCGACTCGAATTCGGGTCGAGTTTCGAGTCGAGTCGAGTCAAATCTGGTGTATAGTTTCGAGTACTCTCTTCAAGTATCTTACATAGAGAATATAATTATTATCAATGGTATTACTACTACTACATTTTCTTTTTGTTCTTCTTCTTCTATTATTATTATTATTATTATTATTATTATTATTATTATTATTATTATTATTATTATTATTATTATAACAACACTGTGTATAAACATGAAAGATAGGCGGTTTATATATGAATACTAAAAAAGTACAATAGTTGATTGCCAACCTCGGTAGTCGTGAAGTCTAGGAGTAAAGGACATTGTTCACGAGCTTCTGAATTTGGGTTGAGGATCTAGGTTGAGTATTCGGGCTCGAGCCAAACGTTGTTAAAAGTTATAGGGCACTGGCCAAATATCTTCAAAACTGCTCGGCCCGGGTTTAGAATTGTCAACGACTCGAGCAGATCGGCTCACAGCTCATTCACTATCGACTCAAACCGAGAAGTGAGCTGAGCCAACAACTCACCCAACCGAGTCGGCTAGAGCCTTTCGCTCAGTTGAGTCAAACCGAGCAGATGGCTTATCCCAACCAAGCCAGCTCGAGCCGATGGTTCACCCCAAGCGAGCCGGCTCGAGCCATCGGCTTAGTTAAGCCGAGCCGAGCTAAGCTTGTTATAAAAAATCTCTTGTAGTCTCGCTATCGAGACTACACGAGATGCGAGCAGTGTCCCCTCTCGTGAGCAACACTAAAAGTATTCCATATTACTGCTTAGCTTACATTTCTCATGGCTTTCGCTTTCCAGTGTAATCAGCCCATGATTTTAAAACGAGTTAAAACGAGCGAGCCACTTATCAAACTCGACTCGACTCGAAACTCGATGCCAAAAACAGTGAATCGGTTCGGAACTCGACTCGAGAATATTACTTTTGACTCGACTCAAAACTCGACTTGGATTCGAGTCGAGTTTTAGCTTGACTCGTGTCCATCCCTATGCGTTAGAAAAAATGGTTGCTTATTATTATTCTGCTAAACTAATTATATAATAATAACAATGTTGCTATGTAAAATTAGAAATACAGCATGTAGAGAAACATTACACTACAACTGACAAAATGAGAAAACATGGGCTGGGGGTGAATCAAAATTGCCAATAACTCTAAAATCGATACATGCTTTTTAAAGGTAGTTGTTCCAAACTCTATAATCAACGGGACTGAGGATATGCAATCTGATCTAAAAGAACCCTAATATTACATACCATCAACATTACATCAATAAAGTAGGCCTGCTCGTCAGAACACCGTTTATTCATATTAAACCCTTACTGAATGTCGTTCATTATGGCACCCTAATTGTTGATAAATATTTCCCGCCGGGGCCCCACTTTACTTTTAAATTCTGTTCAGCAGTGGTGTAGTTACGATTTTGTTTAAGCAGGGCTGTGCCTGAAAATGTGAAAATTCTGCAAGATATTTTATATACTTTACTATAGTAAGTAAGATTTCGGGGGGGGGGGGAGGAGTTTAAGCCCCACCCCTAAATACGCCACTGCTGTTCACCATCATCTTCAGCTTTTAAGAAAAAGTATTCCTTCAAATGTTCGAACGATAAAATATTATCGTTCTCCATCTTTATAAAAACAACACCATTCAAAGTAAAATAGACTACCAGTACCATTGCACTCGTAGTTCACTCACTGAATGTATTAATTTGGAGCTGTCAAAACCTAAAACAAAATCTTCCAGGTGCTTGCAATCAGTACACGTGATTTCCCTGAGGCTGTCCTTATCTTCCAAAAGCAGCAAGTGGCACTATATTTTGTTATGTAAATAAACAAATCAAATTGTATCTATGAATGTATTTGCAAGCCTACCAACGTAAAGTTCGTAAGGCGAAACGGGAAAATGCACATCGAGATTTCCTGTTTCGCCTTGCATTAAGATAACAGGTTTTACATGCTAATTTCATTGCTAGAGGTCATAAGGCGAAACGGGAAAAGGCGAACAGTGCAGGAATTGTCGGTCACTGACATCGTTCATGCTCCATTGTTCCATTCTGAGAAATTCACTTATAGGAAAGAAACATTTGTTTCCGAAAAAAATATACATATATTGTAGTTACTCATCCGAAATGTAACGCGAAAAAGTAACGCAAACTAGGTACGTTACTTAAAAATTTATAACGCGTTACCGTTACAGTTACTTTGGAAAAAATGTAACGCGTTACTAGGAAACGTTACTGAAAAAGTAACGCGTTACAAGTAACGCGTTACTTGCGTTACGTTACTTCCCAAGACTGCATTTAGGATTGTTTTATATTTTACTGAAATTTACATCATGTAATGTTGAATAGATTAGGCAGGAACCAGGTAAGTTTTAATGAACCTACTGCAAATGCTGGCCAGATATAGGAATTAAAATATATTACAGAAAATGAGTAATAAGAAATAATAACAGTAATAAGTAATAATTAGTTTTATATATATATATACAGTGGCGGATCCAGGATATGATCAAGGGAGGGGCTAAACCATAGTTTGTCGTTTTTATCCAGTGTAAAGCAGGATTGAATCCCATTTTATCCAGTGTATACCTGAGCGTCAAGGGGGGCTATAGCCCCTATAGCCCCTCCTTGGATCCGCCACTGTAGATATATATATATATATAAAATTAGTAATATATATGCACTACCGTTCAAAAGTTTTCGAACACCCCGGATTTTTGTAAGCATCTACTGAGATTCTGTTATTTTGGCACGAGAACTTTACCGCTCTGTATGAGAGATACTCCTGCCTAAAGCATAGAATTTGACGACAAGTGAATCGAGATCTGAGAGGTACTGCAGATGATATGTCAAATTATAATTCTTAAACTGAAACCAAAAAAGACAATTCGATATAGATATTGCATAGTATAAACAAAAGTGTCGAACGCGAGAGAAGACAGACAACTTTGAAAAAGAAAGTTGCTTTCCAAATTTTGTAGCTCTTTATATCTTGTTGATTTGCTAACGTTTAAAACGCCAAAAATACTACTTTGAAAAGTCTTTACGACTTTTTGTATGCTGAAAATTGTTCCTTGAAATAGTAATGACGAGCACTGCATATACGCTTCCACTGAACAATAGTTGAGTCGAGAAGGATGTATATTGATCATAGTAAACATTTTTCAAAGAATGGCGTTTTTAGCTTTTATAAAACCAGCATATCTATAAGGTATAAAGCAAAGAGGGAGTGGGACAGTGGGTGGTGAGTCAAGAGGATGGGACCGACTGCGGCCCACTCTGACCCACCGTATTACTCTGACCTACCGACCCACTTTGCTCAGTGCATATTAGACAGCATTTTCTGAACACTGGTAAGTTTGTCTGCGGTTTACTATAGTGCTGCCAAAATGTCTTGAGCCGTGGCAAAAATGCGAACTAAAGCTCACGCTCGACACACCCACGCGTTGAGCCAATAAGGGTTCAGCTGTTGCTAAGCGGGAGAGAATTAGCGAAAGAGAGTGGAATTCCTTCTGTCGACAGCAGCGCTCAGAACGGGAGACTAGGTGTCAACTCAACGTGGTATATCTATACCTCAATTTCTCTTCCTTCTTTATTTGTTTCTGTTTACTTACCTGACGTGAGATGAGTATAAGTGAAGAAAAGAACTTCAGGCACTTCTGGATATTGATATTTGTATTTGTAATAATAATAGGACTTACTACTTGGCTTTGGAGACACATAGCCTGAGAGTTTTTAGAGAAGCTAACTACTGGAAAAATACATTTTTGAATCACTTGTAATATATGAACTTCTATATAAAAAATGAATGTAACTATGTCTGCCTGATCATCACGTCCAAATTGCAAAGTCAAATGAAATGACTTTTGGTAAATAGTTAGGCCTTATTCCAAGCTGGGATGTTACCATATCGCTTTCATTATAATACATATCCTAAAGGGGTTCTGAGGGTCCGAATTTTTGCGAAAAAACTGAGTATCTTACAAGCCGTTCAACTTAGGGAGCTGAACTTTAGTAGTATATTAACTCTATTAAAAATAAACAGGACGTGTCCTAACATTTTTTAAAATTCTCTTTTATGCGGGATGGGACGGTTTCTATATATGGTAAATTGGTAGTGAGTTGATTTGTAAAAATAATCGAAAACGATTGATATTACTTGAGAAACAAATTCAGAAACAATTATTAATTGAGAAATTATAATAATTGCTGAAACTTGTGTTTATTATATGGAGCGCTCAGAACACAAGGTAATCAACCCATAAAGTTGTGGGAAAAATAGACATACAATTTGTACTGTAAGCTTAATTACGTGGAAATTTTAAGTTTGTACTTTACACTTAATTATATGGAAAATTTTACACTTTTTTCTCTTTACGTTGATCTATTTACCTTGATTTCTGACTTTCAAATTTCATCCTTTTTCCACTGAAAGGTATCGGTAATTTAACAAGGAAATAATTATACCATGATAATTTAATTGAAATTCATCGTAATTTGGTCCATGACAAACACTTTACCATTTTATATTGTAAAGGTCAGATTCACCGTTATTGTAACAGAGCGGTGCTTGAGCGGTGATTGACCGTAGAAATTCAAACTCCAATTAGTGAGAATTTCACAGCCTTGTTTTAAGAGGGCGTGGATCATGGGTCAGAGTTGATGACGATGGGTTTTGATGGGTCGGAGTGGATCACAGTGGGTGAGTGGTTCATAGTGGGTGATGGGTGGTGGGTCACGGTGGGTGGTGGGTCAGAGTAGGTCACGGTGGGTGATGGGTCGAAGTAGGTCGTGGGTCAAGTTTTCATTGACCCATGCCATCTCTAGTGTAGAGAACTGCAAAATCAGGAAAACTGATTTTTCTTTCGAATTTCTGTCACTGCATTTCCCAGCTGTATCTACATCATTCAACAAAACTAATTTGTGGCCTTGTCTTACACCAGTTTTGTTTATTCTATGTAATATATATATGAAATATCATTTTTAGCCTCAGTTTTAAGAATTATAATTCGACATATCATCTGCAGTATCTCTCAGGTCTCGATTCAACTGTGGTCAACTTCTCTGCTTTAGACATACATCTAATGCAGGGAGGTAATGTTCTCGTGCTAATATAATAGGGTCACAGTAGATGCTTACAAAAAATCCGGAGTGTTCGAAAACTTTTGAGCGGTAGTATATATATATATATATATATAATATATAATATATATATATTGAAATTATACAGTGTAATGGAACAAAAATGTGTTCAGTGTTGAATCACCAAAGCTTTATTATACTTTTCTAAGGTGATCATCTCAGTGCAATTTGGAGATTGCGCTTGAGTGTGTGTGGAGGGTACGTCAATGTAGAGACAAACAAAAGAAAATGATGCTAGGAGCACTAGCCGATCTGGTGCTAGGAGAGATTGTGGTCAACGAGTGCCTTTCCCTCCACCTATCTTTGGGATTAGAAGTGGAAGGCGACGCTGGGTTTTGAGACGGTTCCAAAAGCTTGTTACTATTTCTGAGTTTCGACCTTCATGTCTCTTGCAAGCGCGGTGTCGCACTCTTGGCAGCGAAAGTTCTACTCCCACTCAGGTTTACGAATTCCACTTCTTGAATTTCTGTAATTTTAGAATAAATATTTTTTAATACAACAAAAAGCAAAATATATTTTAATTGGTGTAACAAGGAAATATAACCAACGACGCATAAAATTGAATCAGTTGTTATTGTGTGGTGAGTGTAAGATATACAAAAGTATTGAAATACCTAGTGTAATGTTCCTTTTTATTCAACCATAAACTGTACAATCTTAAATGTGCATTACGTGACAAATGCATATTTCTGGAATATCTGTTAAGATATTGCTCTTCACTCCCGAAATTGGTTTCATGTAAGTAAAAACGGTAGCATTGGCGGCCATATCAAATAGTCAGAAAGGCACATGCCCTCCCAATTACTAATTTGAAGAAAAATATTTAAAAGTTAATTATATCAAACGATTTCTTGTATGCGAATGCAGAACCATCAAACATAAATCTGAATATGGAGTCTACTGTCCATGACAGATTTGGCAAGAGTGTGAGAGAACGTATTTCTGGCTTGCCTCGGTTGAGTTGAGTTGATTTTGAGTTTAACGTCCCTTTCACCAACGAGGCTATATGAGACGGGACCTACTGATTAACATGGAATCCGAACTGCATGACATCTCGCCGGGAATCGAACCCGGGTCTCCCACGCCAAAGCGCGTACGCTAACCACTTAGCCTCGAGGGGGCTCAGGATTGCCTCGGTGTAGCGTCCATCTTCAACACAAGTGCACACAGCATGGGCGTCTCTGGCGGGGAGGACGAGGGGGACACGTCCCCCCCAATATTTTGAAATACAAAATATTCCATATTTTATTCTAATTTAATTTATTTACTAACGACCGTATTTGGAATATAATATTCAGGCTGTGAAACGATTATAACAGAGTTCAGACTTCTAAGGGGTCCGTGAAAGTAACAAATGGAATCGAAGATAATACATAGCTTAGGTTAGGTAGTACCATTTAAATAGCTTTTTTTATGTCCCCCCCAAAATTTACATGCCAGTGGCACACAGGGTTCTATATAAAGAGTCATCCAGTACTGCCCCAACGTCAGGGAAAGCAACGATCTCTGCTCTTCGTTTGGAGGCGAGAAAACTAGACAGTGAATTCTAGGATGATTATTTTTGCTTCACGATGACCATATACAAGTTGTTATAAAATTAAAATTATTTATTATTGCATTTTGTAATTGAATGGACGAGTTAAAAACAAATACATATTCCAAAAACTCCAATGTGTGGAGAATCGAAGAAAGATCTCGCCAAATACATTTTTTAAATAAAAAATATTACGCAGCGTCAAATTTTATTTACTACTAGTTGAGTGGTTTATATATATATATATAGGGGAGAGGTGGGCAATGGGATCACCTAAGAAAAATGGGTTATTACGCAATTCCATTTGCAAAATACATTGAAACAAATTTGTAAATACATACTCCAATCCTTCTACAATAAGTGTGTAAAATAAAAAAGAGGATCATTCTTTCAGATCGGGAACACGATGGAAAAAACTCAAATTGCTACTTTGGTCGCCATTTCCATCACATGTTGGTAATGGCGATCACAGTACAAGCTTAATAAACACACATAGTTCCAGAGGCATTTCTTTTTCTTTTTTTCTTTTTCTTTTCTTTCTTTCTTTCTTTTCTCTTTTTTTTTTTTTTTTTTTTTTTTTTTGCTAAACTGCGCCTTTGAAAGACTAAAAAACGTTAACTGAATGTTTTATTGACATTTTTTCAAAGACATGTCATAGATATATCCATGTGGCGAGTCCACAGCAGTACAGTCAGCATGCACCCACAGTCCACAAAGGTTACACCGATACCGAAGTTTCCGTGTTTGACTAAAGTAGGCGTATTACCTATCTAGCGTCTTTTATAATTTTTTTGCTGGAGAAGTATTCCAAACGTTTGTTGGGAATGGTGATCACCATGGTAGTAAACCGATCACGTTGATCGGCATTCCCAACATTGCGCCATTTTGAAAATTGAGCTGGTTATACTGTAAAACGTAGCTTTTTTGAAATATAACTATGTGTCGTGCATTAGACGTAAAGTTAACTTTTTATGAATCTTAGTAACTTCAAGATCTTACAATCTAAATTGTATGTATCGTGAGTTGAAATATGCAGATCCTTGTAAGAAAATCAACAAAAACAAGTTTCAGCACGCTGTAGACTTCAATCTACTCTGACAACTTGCTCGACAACACAAAGAAACCTTGCTACAAGAGGCAGATGGCAGGACTAGTTTGACTTCTCCTCGGGTCACGCAAAAGGGCAAAGTGGGCTGATTGCCATTCCCTTCCTCTCCCCTATATAATTATATATGTAATATTATAGCTAAAACTGCATTCAGTATGTTTTGGAATATGTTCCTTCTTCCACTCAAACGTTTTTGAAAAGAAATACATAACAGACTATTTAGTAATAATATTAAAGTATATTAGTTAATGTTAGATTAAATTAGTTTCATTTGGGCAAGTTAAGTTGTGGCGGGGTTAAAGAAAAGAAAGAACATTGTAATATTTTACCCATTCCAGTAATGTTTTTTGTAAAATTTACACAGAGAAAAAACGTATTTCTCAAATTAAACAAAGTGTTAGTCAGACGTTGGAAAATATAAAAACAAAGAGCAAATGATTGTTGAACATACTAAGTTTGTCATCCTTATGATTACTGTCGAGGTTTGAGTTCTGTTTTCTCGCCAGGTAAATCGTTTTGAAAAATAAAAAAAGAAAAAGATTAGCACCAGTGTTTATTTGGTATCTAGTGGATGACCTGCAAATTCTTGAATTTTTCTTTCTTTATGAAAACTTTCCTGCTCGAGTACGCCTTGATGATATAAAGTGCAACAGTGTTTGTTTTTATGAACTTGATAGTTGACTTTAGAGCACTGTCAATTTTCATTTGCCTGGCAGGCGTGTTTATAAAATTAGGTGACTGAGATGCTGATCTTGAAAGAAACTCAATGCATATCATAAAAATATTTCGATGTTTTTTGGAAGTTTGAGAGAATGCTGTGGAACCAGTCTTTAAATTAATTACGGAGTCAAATTAAGAATTTGTCACATGAACTGATTAGACACGGCATATTATCTAATTTATGCCTTTCGACATACTTCTGTTTGCGTTGTACATTTCTAGTATGCATATAGTGCTTGAAAGATGAATCATGTTTCTTTAAATGATCTATTGATGGCTTATGCCTAGCAACATCAAATCTTTCAATCAGGATCATTAAAAACTTATCCTGTTAATTTTTAGCCCTGCAGTTGTACAGATTTTTAACAATATTATCTTTTTTTTTCGTTCATTAGCAGAACAATCCATATATTTTTTCCTATACTCACAGATCGGTCCGTTTGTTTTGGCTAGAACTTGGAACTTTTCAGACCGGCCTTTAGTTGACTACAACTAGTGCTCTCAACGGGTCGGGTCGGGTCGGGTTGAAGACCGACCCGACCCGACCCGTGACCCGAATTGACTGACCCGACACGACCTGGCCTGAGTGACCCGACCCGTGATCCGATCCGATTGATCTGACCCGACAACCCGACCCGAGCTGACCCGATTAACCCGACCCGACCTGACCCGATTGACCCGACCCGACAACCCGACCCGACCCGAGCTGAACCGACTGACCCGACCCGACAACCCGACCCGACCCAATCCGTAACCCGACCAGAGCTGACCCCATTAACCCAACCCGACCCGAGTTGACCTGACTCGACTGACCCTACCCGGCAACCCGACCCGAGCTGACCCGATTGACCCGACCCGACAACCCGACACGAGTTGACCCGACCCGACCCGTTTGAGAGCACTAACTACAACACATGACAGGCGAGTTAGCGTTCAGTACTGTGACCAGATCCACGATGTCTCGTGCCGCATATTCATTCGAGCAGGTGCTTGTGACTACTATACACAATCAAGACACTCAGGCCTTTCTCTCAGGATCCTCTCCTGCTTCCTTGACCTTGGCTTGTTAAACCTTCCTCTGGTCAATATGTGTCTGACCTTACGAGGGAACATCTGATATTGATAGGATTATTTCCTCAAGAGTTTCTTTCCTAAAATATCCGAACCAGGGCCATTTCCTACCGTGTTTATCTTTCTTCTTAGCCTGGGGCTATCAATGCGTTCGCAAAGCGATTTTATCGGTTATGCGTACGTTTGAAATTTGCTGACCATGTATTTAACTGTGCATGGCTAATCGCAATGCGCTGCAAACGGGAAAGCAATAAAAACGCGCAGAATACGTCGACTTGAACGTATTTGGTACGTTTCGGAACAATAGACCACCTGCTGTTTCGGAATCAGTAAAAGATGTCAAAAGGAATGAAAAAAAGGAAAGATGTGTTGTCAGGCAAGGGGATTTTAGCAAGAAACATCTGCTTGGAAGATACTTTGTGCAGAGCATTGGAACTCAGCTATTATAAAGTATGTGCGTGTATAACAAAAGGAAATTCACAAAACTACAAGAAAATTTCGAAAAATTAGCTAATCACAGAAAAATGTATGTGACGCAGTATGGTTATTTCTCGTGATTAGCATGAATTTGAATAAGGCAGTAAGGCCTGGAAACCCTGACTGACTCACAGCGTGATTTATAACTCTGGCGAAAGTAAAATTAGTGAGTAGCCACCTAGGTCGCGTTCGTTGCGGGGGTTAACGTATCGGAAACGCATTCTCGTAAGCCATAGCCTTACTACCCGGCTATTTGAGGCGATCGCAAAACGTATTTATTGCTCATGCGTACTCTTGGAATACGCTGACCATGTATTTAAATGTAAATGGCTAATCATAAACGCGAAAGCAATAAAATCGGTGAGAAAACGTCAGCTCGAGCGTATTTGGTGCGGGTCGTTGCAATAGACCGCCTGCTGTTTAAAAGATTTCAAAAGGAAGGAAAAAAAAGGAAAGACGTGTTGCCAGGGAAAGGGATTGTAGCAAGAAACAGCTGCTTGGAAGATGGTTTGTGCAGAGTTGCTATTACACACCTGGACCTGGCAAAAAGACCTGGAAACCCTGACTGGCTCACAGTATGACTTACACATCTGGTGAAAGTAAAATTACTGAATAGGCACTTTGGCCGCGTTCGCTACAGGGGGTAACGCTTTCTCAAATAGCCTTAGTCTTAGAGTTGCCCCTTCATGTAGCGGACCGTCGTCGTGGAGAAAGGGTGGAGCTAAGAGGATAGTGATTGTTTCCCACGTATTTATCACCCTTTTCCATCTACATGTCTATGTGTGCCCTATCAGCAGCGAATACCACGGATTCGTCGGTGCTTGGAGGGAGCCATGGGAGGAGAATGGTCTGTGGAGGTCTTTCTCCATCTGAGGAGGACGTGCTTCCATCTCAGTCAGCGTTTGTGTTTTCGATGTACTACGTCTATGACTAATACAACAATATTAAAAAAAAATAAGAAGCACAAAGAAAACTTTCAAAAACTATAAAATTATAAAATAAAAATCTGGAAACGTAATGCAATACAAAATATCGCACTTTTAGGTTTCGTTGTGGGCTGGTGTGGTTTTGTCATTTTGTTTGATAATCTTTTTTTGTGTTATTTTCTTCTTTTCCCAGGGCTACATATTTTTGTCCATAGGAATACTTTTGTTACACCCCATTCCCTTGACCATGTCAGCTCCACGCTGCTCTTCTGATAAGGGCGTGCTAGGGTAATAGCGCAAGTTCCCGCTGTAAGCGCTCCGGTCGGCGTTCACATACTCTTTTCCTTATAAATATATCACACAAGCCTCATTTTCTGGGTAAAAAGTCCTTTTGGCCTGGGCTTACCGTCACGTAAAGGCCCTGAACAAATCGTGAATGAGATCGAAACTTCACACATAGAGAATGTGGAAAATACAAGTATCGCGACTCCTGTCGTCCGATACCTTATGATTAAACACAAGGATACTGATAGTGTTATTGTTGAATCCAATTGTCCGAGTGGTACGAAGGACTTGACCTCTTTCGTTATTAATAATTTTTACCTACAACGCCGGACAAGTTAAAGACATATACAGTACGTAAACTACGAAATGACACATTATTGATGGAAACAGTAGATGAAAAAAATAGCAAAACTCCTTAAGTAGGATGCGATTGGAGCAGCAAACGTGTCGACAGAACCTCTTTGTCTGTAGAACGTATCCTGAGACATGATTTGTAACGCCACCACACAGCTGATCTGACTTCGTCCTTGTAGAACTTCAGAAACGCTGTTAAATAGCAGGCTATCGTAAGTTAATGCTGTTCATGCTATATTCAATGAATTCTAATAACGTATCTGATATATTGTGTTGATTTTTGGAGAGTATGACTGTATGACATAGCTAGAGCCTATTGCAAAGTTTGTTCGATGCGTTCGGCTTTTCCTTTACTCTTAATGTTACAGTAATTGTTAATCATTTGGGTGTTTTGATGTGTATATTAATTCTTATGATTTTGTTTGATGTTATTCATGTTCTCCAAAACTAGCAACTATCCACTAGTTCTTTACAGCTGTGCCCTGTTAAGTATGTTGTACACAGTGCGTTCAATAATTTCCGAGACTACTTCGGGATAAAATACTTAACGATGCAAAAAGAAAAGCATTACCAGGTTTGTTTTCCACGTACACTTATGTCCAAAATTATTGTCGCATGTCTATAAATATGTTGTGTAAGAATATAATTTGACAACGAATTTGCCCGGTGTTTCTTATAATGTTAGTATGTGTATAATCGTCAAAGACATGTATGTGGCAAATTTCATGTCAAAAGAGCAGTAAATAAGAACAATAAAACGAAAATAAAACTCTATTGTCCATTAGCAACATTTTGTTTTACTCATTCTAATTTTCGTATTTATAATTCTTTTCCTATGAAATTTACCACAAATATACATTTCCCGATTATACAGATAGTATCAGTTTTAAAAGTACCTTGCAAAATCATTATTAAATTATATTCTTACAGGAAGACTGTTAGACAGAAGAAAGAAGTTACAAGAAGACAGAAGATATGCGACAATCATTTTGGACATGAGTGTACATCCCTTCCTGCGCCACACACTCAAGGGATTGGTCATAAAAGCCCTGGAACACCCTATGGATGTCGTTTAGTGGAATGTTCAACACTTCCTTTATATTCGTGTTTGTTTATTCGTTGTTAGTGTTGACAGAATGGAGTAAGCTGCTCCAATCAAGTTTAGTTTTAAATGCGGTGAAAGTGCGAATGAACGTGCAGAATGATGCAGAACATGTATGGGCATGATAGCAGTCGAATCAAAACGTTTCAATAGTTTACGCGTTTTAAGAGTGTCCAACTTTGGCCAAAATAAAGATCACAGTTCTTTATCACCTCCAGATTTGCCTGATTTCGCCCTAATGGACTTCATGCTCTCCCAAAGATGAAATTTGCCGTCAAGAGGAGCGTTTTCGAGATGTTGCATCGATTTAAGAGACTGTGACGGCTGTGCTGAACGCATTCCAGTGGACGAAATTTCTAAGTGTTCCAGAGCCTCTGTGACGTGTACCGCTAGTGTGTGATGCGGGAAGAGGTGTATGTAGAAAATTATCGTGGTAATAAGTTTTTCCGACATTCTGAAGTATTTTATTTCGAGTCCTGAACTTGTTGAACACACGGTGTATTTGAGATGTTCTAGAACATTATTTGCACAATAGTTATCAAAATATTGGAAATGCCTGCAGAAAATACAACTCATTGATAAGGCTTGTGACCAACGTTAAAATGGAAAACAACTGTAATTCGTCGTAGAACGGATTATTGGTCGTGTACTGTATATCTTGAGTGTTTCCCATAGGAATTTTGTGCCATTCCTAATACAAATCATCAATCATTTTCGTCAACATGAATGAAGGAATATATCTGCTACGAATTCAGAGTTCCAGAACTGATCTCAGGTGTTCAATAATACTGAGGTTAGAGGATTGGGCGAACCAGGAGAGGTATTGAAATTTCACCGCATATTCACATGGGATGTACGTTGTGATTTAAAATTCCACATTGTCACTTGCAATATTTCATCCTGTGACCGTGATCACACGCAGAGAGAAAAAATTGCTGCGCACAACGTCACAGAGTCGCAGCCATATTCCACGGTAGGAACGAGGCAAATCGGGTTTAAGATTCTTCTTGCGTCCACCATAAGTAGGCGGCTATTCGAAGCGTTCGCAACGAGTTTTTATTACTCACGCGTACGCTTGAAATACGCTGACAACGTATTTAAATGTGGATGGCTAATCACAATGCGCTGCAAACGCAAAAGCAATAAAAACGCGCAGAAAATGTCGGCTTGAGCATATTTGGTGCGTTTCGGAACAATAGAACGCCTGCTGTTTAAAATATGTCTAAAGGAAGGAAAAAAGGAAAAACGTGTTGCCAGGGATTTTAGCAAGAAGCAGCTGGTTGGAAGCTGTCTCAGCACTATTTACTGCCAGGCACTGGACACCAGTGATGCCATCCTGAAACATTATGAAATCCCATTTCGAGAGCTAAAAACTTCCGTTTTGCGTTTGAATTTCCCACGTCATACTTATTAAAAGTGTGGTATTAAATGAAAAATGAAACTTCTGTGTCTTGTTCACTTTTTTACAATATCTAAATGAATTATCCGTAAATTTGATCATCTATTTTTATCAAATTGTTTGTGAATAAACGTTTTCCTTAATCAAGAGCCAGTTATTATGAGAAAATGAATTGTCTATATCATGATTTTTTTTAAAAATCAACTTGTACTGAGCGTGGCGAAACTGTAAACTACTTCGTTCTTCACTTATTTCCGAAACGTCTTGAAAGTTGATTACTTTTCATTTGGTACTTTACATTTTCTTTCAATCGTTTGTTCATTTCTTTTATTTTCTTTTTATTTCTTAAATACTCGAACAGGGACAGATCAAGAACGGATTTGTGGGGGCGGGGCGGTGGATTGTAATACTGATACTTAGAGCTACTTTTAAGAGTTCCAAACTCTGGGATAGGTTTTATTTATATATAAAAGAAGAAAGTTTCTTCTGCTGGGGGGCAATTGCCCCGATCGCTTCCCCTAGATCTGCCTCTGACTCGAACACAAATTGCTCCTTAGTGCCTGGTTTTTGAGCATTACATACAATTAACTCACTCACAAACTACTTCCACACTAATATGAATTTTCGCGATAGCAAAGGAAATACTTAGTGCAAAAACTTCGAATTTGTCAATTAATATTGTTTTCAAGCTTATCATGCTTTATTATGTCTATATTGCGCCCATAGAACTTCGTTGTGTGCATTTATGAAAAATCCCATATTTGTTGCTTTTTATCCCTTTCCGAAAAATTAAGGAGCTCCTTCGTGGATAAGCGGTTAGCGTACGACGCGCATTTGACGTGGGAGACCCGGGTTCAATTCCAGGCGGGAGCTCATGTGATTCGGAACTCACGCTAAGCTGTAGTTCCACGTCTCATATAGCTTCGCTTCTGAAAGGAACGTTAAACTCAACTCAACTCCGAAAAATTAGGAGAAAGAACTCACAAAATGAGATTTTTCCCTAAGGTTGGCATCACTGCCGCACACGCGTCATTAGTGTTTCCACCTCACACATCATACGTGCTGCGATCTTCAGGTGTATTTTTTATTATTATTTTGATAATCAATTGTATATCTTTCAGTCTTAGTATAAATTTTCCATTTTCTGCTACTTTTAGATATCCTGGTAAACGCCCCTGAGACTCTGTTTCGATTTTTTTTAAATGCCTGTAGCCCCCAGCCGATGGGGGCTTATTTGGAAGTCAACGCCTGTTGGAGTATCACCATTCATCTCGGCGACTACAAAAATTATGGATTTGACATTAATATCGGTCATTTTCTACTACTTTTACATGTCCCGGTAAACGCCTCCACTGAGACCCTCCTGGTTGGAATTAAAAAAAAAAAACGCTTCGCCTTGGTGTGGGGTCTGGACCAGGGTACCCGTGACCCAAATTGGTAACTCTTGGTCCACTCGTCTGGTCCCCAGGCCATACACAGACACACAAACAAACAAACTGTTTTATATATTAGAATATTAGATATTTTGCTTGTTCTAGAAAGCGTTTGAATCATGGGTCAACTATTATTTTGTTATAAAATAACTGTCTTCTTAATGAAAAAAATAGTAAATAATGCATTTTATGAACTAAGGACAGCACAAATTATTACATAATAATCTAGTTCTGGTAAGGCATAAAACTAGAATAACGTATAGAATAAATGGGTTTTAGTTTTTAGAAAAGTTGAAGAGAGCCTTTCCAAGTGACTCTGATTCGTTGTTTCCAAGAACAACAACTCAACATTTAAATTTAGAATGGAAGTTGAGAATTTAGGTCAAACTTGTGTCGTCAGTGGAACAAAAGAAAGATCGGATGACTCTCTTGTTCATCATCTCCAACAGTATTGCCTACAGATTCCTACATGGCTTGAATCTTTGTATTTCGATGTAATCTGTAATGTAAATTAATTTACTTTTGAAAAGAACGCAAATAAGTTGCTAATAACTTTATGTTAACAATTGGTATTTAATATTTTAAATTGTCTTTTGATTCTGAATGTCACCACTTTTCTAGCAATCAGCTTTTATAATGTTTAAATTCCAGCTTTTCATATAAGAAGTATTTACGCGCATAAAATAGATTAGTGTAACGCCACGGCGAGCTCCTGTGAGCCGAGCTGGAACGTCGAATAGTGGTAGGAATTTCACAGAACCAGAATTATGAGACACTGCTTCTACCGCTTTATTTAGGGAAAAATGAGAAATTCTTAAAGTAACCATACACTCAAACACATGCATGAAGAAACCTTCCAACATGCATGAAAAATGATAAAACTACAGGCAAGTTGATCGTGTATGGCCTCGTTCATGCATGTTGAAAGTTTTCAAAATCTTATGTAAACATCTATGATGGTTTTGCCGTTCTTCATGCATGTTTATCGTATATATGTGCTCATTCATGCAAGTTGGTTGTTTTATAGTTAGGTTCACCAATCACACCAGCGAAAGAAATCACGTGACTTTTTCCCTTCATTCATTCTTCTAGTAAGTTGGACAGCAAGTTGGTACGAGTGTGTACAAAAAATTCATCGAATATGCATGATGAAACAAATCTTTCATGCATGTTGGTCATGTAAGTGTGTGCGTATAGGGCCCCCTTTACTCTTAATCCGTTTCTCAGAAACGATCTTTGGCCTTGCGGTCTTCAAGGCAGAAAAGGACACGCTATCTTAAAGACAATGATCAATATTTAGTAATTCACAACCAGATTTCTGTAAACCCATATGCATTCAGTTTTGTCCGTATACTGTGGTTCAAAACAGAGCTTTAGTTCTGTGTGCAATTTGCATTAAAAAAAGAAAAAAAACTTTTTGTTTAAATTCATTAATTGCTTAAGAGTCTTACTAAAAATATTACAAAATTTACCATTTTATCTTTTGCTTGTTTTTCATAAGTGAAAGGAGATAATGAAACGCAACTTAGCATAATTATGGATAATGTTATTCTACAACAGAAAATATGAACCTGAAAAATTTTCAGTGTTGCCAACAATAGAAATTACAGTCTTCCCAGACTAACATCTCCTCCAAAATCTAAGTTAAGGCAGTGACTAGAGGAACGAACTCAACTGCATTTGATTACGTATCATGTTGTTTTGGCATTCTGTGAACTACCTTTTAAATAACATTATTATATAATTTTAATAACCGCATATTAAAACTGTTTTGTTTGTTAAAAACTAAATACAATTATTATTTAAAAAGTGGTTCCAAAACAACATGATACGTAATCAAATGCAGTTGAGTTCGTTTCTCTGGTCGCTGCCCCAACTTAGATTTCGGGGAAGATATTATTCTAGGAACACTGTAATTTCTATGGATGGCGACACTGAGAATTTTTCAGATTCATATTTTCTGTTGTAGAATAACATCTATGATTATGGTAAGTAGCATTTCATTATCTCCTTTCACTTATGAACAAACAAGGAAAAGAAGAATGGTAAATTTTGTATTATTTTTAGTAAGTCAGGGTCTTAAATGCTATAATCGGCAGCCCAAACGTTAGATAATAGGTATAGTCCAGAATTATTCTTGCTCGTTATTTTTAAAGCATAGAACCTAAGACAGTTGTCGCCAAAAAGCAAGTTCCTAACTTTCTTTGTAATAGAATCATCAATTAGTGAAATAAAAGATGCGCACCCGAAAATAATTTTGATCATTTATGAAGTTGCAGAGTAATAAAGGCGACAGAAACATTTAAGAGGCCTAATCACTGCGAAATTAAAATACCGCTAATTTTACAGTAATTATGTGATATCTTCAAATAGATAAAAGATTGTCGAAATGTGGAACAAGAGCGCGCTAGACAATATTATTTTGCACGTCGTACCGTTATCACGAGTCACGTAGTAGCTTTCCGTTTGCAGCCATTTAGAAACGCGACAATAAATGCCGAAGCATCCTACATAATTTCCCGGGCTACTTGTTCCCCCCTCTTGATTTTCTTTAATTCAAACATTTACCTTTATTTATAATTAAACGATGTAAATATTCCTTTGCTATCATAACTAAAGTTCCGTTATGTTGATATCCGTGCAAGTTGGTGTGAGACATTAGTTTCGCTTATCAACTCCTCTTAGTTTTGGTGTTACTGACGACGGCCGACTTGAATCACAACCAACAATGGTCGAAAGTATGATAGGAGAAACGAAAAAAAGTAACAACTAAGAAAAATAAACAAGAGTAGAATGGACGGAAGAAGGAAAAAAGAACGCAGTTCTTACATGGAATGAAATTTTACACATACAGTATTATTTCTGAACAAAGAGCATAAGAAAATGGAAAGCCAATGAAATTCTTAGAAATGGTAGGGAGTTTTCTTGTTACACGTGGAATGCGAAAAACAAACAAATTTATTTCGGGGGCGAGGGCTTAACCCCCCTAAATACGCCACTGAGAATGAGCCTTGTTCATTAACTAATGATTTTGTGCATGGTAGAAGTGAAACTTTATTATTAGACTTCCAAATTATGCTAAGCGTAAGTGTCGGAGGTCTTTAGAACGACTGTGTTCGTCCGTCTATTAATAGGTATCAGAGCAAAAGCGGTATAGACCTACAGTATATCAAGAAGCTGTTTTTAGAAAAGGGTCATTCCATGTCAAATCACCTAGAGCACTGTGCTTCAATGTCTCAGATTCTTTTCAAAATTTTTTCATACATAAATACCAATGAAATTATGCTAAATTATTTTTTTCCTATGTTAGCTAAATTAGTTATGGGAGAAATTTTTGAAAAGTGCGAATTTTGCTTCATTTTCACTTTTTGGCACTCAGCATCATGAAACTAAATTCCCATAACTTCCTAATTTTTGAATTTATTGGGCTCATCCAGGCATCAAATGAAAGCTTAAACTTTGTTCTTTCAGTAGATTCTAAGCAAGCTTGAAAAAAGTTACACTGTCAAACATTAATGGGCGCACAAAGCAAATTTTAGGGTTTTTACAAATTGTGGCATTACTCAAAAGTTACAACTACGAAACTTTTGAAACTCTTTTTGTACATTCACCTTAATACGTACATGGTATGGTTAAAAAAATAAAGAGGGTGTTTTTTATATTTTTGTAATTATTACTTTTTATGTACGGAAATATACAGTTTTAAATTTTGTTACAAATAGTGTTATTGCTCGTAAGTTACAACTATGAAACTTTTGAAACTTTTTAAATAAAATCATCTTAGCACATACATGATATGGTTAAAAAATAAAAAAGGTGCTTTTGGTATTTTTGCAATTATTATTATTATTATTATTATTATTATTATTATTATTATTATTATTATTATTATTATTATTATTATTGGTATTGGTATTTTACATGTACGGAAATATACAGTTTTGTTACAAATTGTGCCATTTCTCATAAATTACAACTGTGAAACTCTTGATACCTTTTTTATACGATCAGTTTAGCACATAGGCCCTACATGATATGGTTAAAAAATAAAAAGTGTGTTTTTGGTATTTTTGCAATTATTATTTTTGTACGTCAGAGTTAGATTCATGAATCGCTCTGGACCTTCTATATTCTACTGGACACAAAATGAAGACTTTTGTTGGATACCTTTTAAAAATATCACCTGGGAAGTTCCTTTTCCATCTCTTACAAGCCAATCAGCCCGGACTTACGCAACTGAAAGCAAAATTAAAAGAAGACATCATATCATCAATGAAAAGAATGAGCTGTGAAATATAGGTCAAAAAATGCTGTATGTAAATCTATGTAATTCTAAGAAGTATTACTGGTATGTATGTTTTATTGTTTTCATCTATGTATATTAGTCTATTATTTCTTATTTCTGTTGATAGCATTTGTAATAATAACTGAGCCTCTTACATTGCTAGGCCTATATTTTCCTTTCACAAAACCGCAAGATTATTACAAAAAGGTATCCCTTTTTGTTATTTAATCATACCTAGCAAATACAAACTAAGCTTATAAAAAGTAACAAAAGTTTAATAGTTGTATGCGATGGTACAATTGAGAGAAAAAAATGAAAGTCATAGTTAAAGTACAAATATATAATATTAGGGTAATACCAAAACTACACATTACACCAGTTCTATTTTTAAGCATACCTAATATTTACTAAGATGATTAATTCAAAAAGTTTTAAAGTGTGACAGTTGTCACTTCAGAGTAGGGATGGCCAAAATTTACCGAAATCGGAAATTTCACTTTTCGGAAATTTTCTGAATTCCAGGATTTTTCCGAAATCGGAATTTTTCCGAATTCCGAAATTTTTCGATTTTACTTTCCGGAATCCGGGAAGTAAAAATTCCAGAATTGACCATCACTACTTGAGAGGAAAGGCATAATCTGTTAACAACAGTAAAGCTGTATATTTCTGTACATTTAAAACACAAATAATAATACTAATAATAATTGCAAAAATACCAAAAGCACTCTTTCTATTTTTTAACCATATGTATGTGATAAAATGATTCTATAAAAACAAGCTTCAAGAGTGTCATAGTTGTAACTTATGAACAATGACACAATTTGTAACAAAACTGAAAACTGTATATTTCCGTACATAAAAAACAATAATTACAAAAATACAAAAACACCCTCTTTATTTTTTAACCATAACATGTACGTGTTAAGATGAATGTACAAAAAAGTTTCAAAAGTTTTATAGTTGTAACTTTTGAGCAATGCCACAATTTGTAAAAAAAAAAAAAAATCTAAGATTTGCTTTGTATGCTCATTAATGTTTGACAGTAACTTTCTGCAAACTTGCTTAGGAAAGAGCAAAAATTAAGCTTTCATTTGACACTTGGATGAGCCCAATAACTTTAAAAATAAGGAAGTTATGGTAAATTTTGTTCCATGATGATGAGTACTAAAAAGTGAAATTGAAGCATAATTCACATTTTTCAAAAATTTCTCCCAGGCCCATTTCTCATCCAAAACATCGGAAAAAAGTAATTTAGCATAATTTCATTGGTATTAATGTATGAAAAAAAAAATTGAAGAGAATCTGAGACGTAGAAGCACGGTCATATTTTAAAATTAGGTGATTTGACATGGAATGATCCAAAACGATTTAGTGTCCTAAGAATAGACGAATTATGTACTCCATTAATCCTTTATTCAAACCGGAAGAAGTAGAAATGAACAGTTTTCGGTTTCATCGTTGATAAAAAAAAATAAAGGTAGATTGTGACCGACGGTTCCAACAAACTTAAAATGTTCGTTACTGAATTCTCTCTCTCTCTCTCTCTCTCTATATATATATATATATATATATATGTGTGTGTGTGTGTGTGTTATTTGCGATTTTTTTAAATTTTGAGTCCTCCATTTGATAGAGTATAAAAAATTATCTGAGAAAGTGATGGAATATTTCGCGCCGCGAGATATTGGCCAAGAAAGTTCCGATTTCTGGAGATTTAAGGAGACATATCTCGGGAACCGTAAATTATAGAGAGATGATATTAGAGTTGGTCAATACCTAAGAGGATGGTGAGCATTTTGGTACCAAATAGCAACCGGTGGCCGCTGATTAACTGGCAACCGTTCCTCAGATATTGATCAGAAAAAAGTTCGTATTTCGGAGGATTTAAGGAGCCATATCTCGGAGAAGTCACAGAGAGATTATATTTTATGACTTTTTAAATTTTGATCCCTCCATTTTGAGCATTTGTCTTCGTAAAACAACTTATCGTACAATGTTGTTAGAGATTCGGGAAAATTTTTTTTAGAAATTTGTGTTCTACTTTACTGTCTCTTCTGGCAGTTTTAGCATTACTGTGTAACATTTTATATATAATATGGAATCAATGATGGCTCATACTTTCTTTAGCTGAATTATGATCAAATTTTGATTCGTTGTTGCATAAGAAACGAAGAGAAACACATGCATCCGAGACCTAAACATGGAATTATCTTATACCTTTACTAACCTTTCATTATAAATATGGGAATGAAGTAAAGTCGTGTGCATAATAGCTGAACATTGCATGAAAAAAATCCTTAATGTCAGATTAAATCTTGCAAGAAGCGATGTGCATACTTTCTCAATCTTCTATTTAAATACTTTAGAATATTAAACAAAATTCTTCGAAATCGGATAAATGTTTAGTACATGCTAGCGATTTTCCAATAGAATTTTTTGAAGAATTTGATCTACTTTTCTTTACAAATTGAATTTAACGAGATATGAAATAAAATTTTTAAATTGCGTCTAGAAATTCTCATGGCATAGACAATTTTTAAAATATTTTAGCCCGCTTTCAAACAACGTTATTGTCCTGAGTCATATGTTTACATAAACCATGCATTTCAAGAAATGCGGCTCTGTAATAAATTATTTACAATAGTCTTAAATTATGTTACAACAGTATAGGAAACTTTAGCTCATACAGCCTAGTTTTACTTCATTATCTTTTGGTGTTGTTCACCCAGCCATGCCCCATATTCCAAGTTTATTTTTGTTCTTGCGCTGGTAATGCTCACCGAAAATATTCCCATCCAGGAACACGTAAGATTCCATCTTTTCTCTGCAACGCTGCCAAAGATTGTAGAATCCATGCTTTGAAAGCAATATACAAGCATTTGTCACGGTATCTAGCGCGTCCTTTATTTCATCAGTCGAAATATTTAGAGCGTGCTATGTTTACGCTAGTTTACGGAAGTGGTTTCAAGCTGAGCATCATAGGAGGAAAAGAGCCGCTGATTTTGCTTTTACTTGTAAACTTATAAATATATATTTGATGTGTTCAAACGGGTAATCCATCAACGTCTTTGACACACACTCTATCACGCATGATCATTTAGTTTCAGTTTGATTTATACATTATGTATTTCTAGAACGCTTTAAAAAGAAAATTGATTCCCACCGTTGGCTTCACTGTTTAATATGGTTATTTCCAATCAGAGAATGTGATGATAGAAAAAAAATATAAACGATGCAGATTTCTTTGGAAATGTGTGAAATTCAATCAGACGTTCATTATTGTTTTTCAGTTATATGATATTATCAATTCAATAAGTATTTTCTAAATAATTCGTAAATTCGGATTCTATGAATCAGCTGCCAATCCCAGATTACGTGTAAATTGTCCTTCAATTTCTCGGACATCCAGTGTTCCTCTACTTTTGAAAGTAGACCTTCAGTACACTGCAGACTAAAAAGCAAAAAAATGAAACCTTTGGTCTGGTACTAAGTACAAGGAGTTTATTTCGGTATTAGACGAGCTTTAAAAATCTGTCTTCGTATACGGTACGCAAATTCCTGTACTTTCTGGATAGACACGTTGTACGCTTGCTTCCTTGGCCACTGGGTTAATATTATCTCTTGCTGATTGTACACGTCTTGTCCATGATTGCCGAAAACTTTGGACACTAGAGAGCTCCTTCAGCTATAGTTGATGAGTTCTGACAACCTGCCGTAGACGCACTGTTTGCTTTGTCCCAGGAGAACATCCAAAATTTCATCGTCTCCATGTTCTATCCTATCGCAGCCGTTTTGATTGCCAGTGGTGAAACCATATGATGCTGATCCCTGCACTTTCTGCTAAACTATCGTACGTCCCGTTAAACAACGAGGCTATATGAAACGTGGACCTACTGATTAACGTGGAATCCGGACCACATGAGCTCCGCCGGGAATCGAACCCGAGTCTCCCACACCAAAGGCACGTACGCTAACCACTTAGCCACGAAGGAACTCTGCTAAACTATTGTGGCGCTGTCAGAAAGTAGTATAGAGCGGTCATTATAGTAATTTCACAGTTGTATAACGACATTTAGTAAGATTTCCTTCTCTATTTTCGAAAGAAAGTATGATAACCGTGTACAAAATCGAATTCGAGATTTCAATGAACTTACACTCTTCATGGACCCTGAATATAAAAAAAATATATAAATTCTTGATACGTGGGATATTCATCAAAGATTTCGTCTCATCTAGTTGCATTTAATGTAGAACACTGAAATTTTGCATATGTATTTATACATATCTCTATAGCTTATGATGAAAATTTCATAATTTAACTCCTAATATTTTGTTTATTACAGACATTTTACTGAAAGTGTATCAGTGCTCCACCTATACACCTATTGAAACCGCTCTTACGCGAAAAAAGCTAATTAGCGGGGAAAAAATTCTAAATAGAATTTATGTGATTGCATTGGCTGAAATCTTTTTATTTAGAATATTACTTCTCCAAGTCTTGGTCCAGGCAAAAACCATGCAGAAAAATCCAACCTTTGCTAAGGAGATGGTCAATGTAGAATGATTCTACTGTATTTGTGCTTTGATAGCTATAAGTAATACTTTCCAAATTTGTAATTTTTCATGGATATAATAATAAACGATTGGTTTATGTGGTGATCCTTGCGTGTTGCTTAATGTCAATGAGTCCGTTTGGTTTATTAACATATCTGACAAAACATTCGCTTCGCCAAAGTTGTGTTTAACCAGAAATTATATTTGTGGCACTAGTATTTTGTTTTCGCATCATCGAAAAAGCAGCAGATGCCTTGCAAAATATTTCGCGGAAAAAGTCACTCAATGTAGGTTCACGGATTAAAATGTACGCAATTACTCAGTAGCACAATCTGTGACGTGTATTCGTTTGTTAGATGTTATTTAGAGCTTTATCTCCTGTGAGTGCTCAATGAAGCCAAATGTGAGTCAGCCTTCACTGTTCTGAAGAATAGGAAGAGAATGCATTGCTGACTGCCATTTCAGCTTTCGGCCAAGTGAAGTTTCCAAAATAGAAACCAACTCATCCCATTTAGTTTTTGGTTCACTCGAGAAGTTTATCACTACACAAGAACGCACCTACACTCATCTTTCTGTGCAGGTGTTGAAATATAATCTTTCCGCGTGACTAAAAGGAAGACGAAAAAATTCACATGTCTTCTCAAAGGTTCGTTTCTTTTCTCAAATATGTCTTCCTAGTTTGCGCTGTAATTGAAACCTAGTATATCATAATACTTAATCTCGTTAATAGAGGTCTTATTTCCAGTATTCATTCCCCCTGGTGAGACTATATACCTCTTGATAGAAAAGATTGATTTTTTTGTAGAATTTAATCTAATATACATGAAAGTTACGTTTTTGAAAGAAAATAAAATACGTATACGCCCGAAATTAACTAAAAACTAACTTCACGACATTTTTGTTTCGAGAAAACTACTTGAGAATGATTCAAGAGAGAGGTAAAAGTGAGGGGGAACGCGAGACCCGTCCCTTCACCTCAAAAAATATGTACGGCGTTCCCCCAGTTTCTAAAAAAAATTACAATGGGCAAAGATAGGCAGGGGGAACGGTGTGACGTCAGGCCCCATCCTTTCAGGTCCACTTTTACCCCTGTCCAAGAGCATTGTCAAAATGAACTTAAAAATAATTTTCCTTTGTTAACTTCTACAGGATTTATACCGATTGTTCTATGTACTTTATTATTATACTCATTAAACAATTCTTTTAATATATCTAGCCCTTTATAATTTCCTTGACTACTAAATTTTTTCCACATATTCTGTTTAAAAGTTCTGTTAAAACATTCTACGATATCTTGTTTTACGAAGACACATGCTCAAAATTTAAAAAAAAAATCGCAAAATATCATATCTCTCTGACTTACGGTTCCCGAGATATGGCTCCTTAAATCTCCGGAAATCCGAACCTTTTCTGGCCAATATCTCGGAAACGGTAAGAGTGACACGAAAAATTCCATCACTTTTTTCAGATAGTTTTTGATGCTCTATCAAATGGAGGGCTCAAAATTGGACACACACACACACACACACAGACATACAGAATTTTAAGTCTTTTTAAGTTCGTTGAAAATAATGACCAATTACAATCCGTCTTCATTGTTATATACTGTTTATGGACGTTTCTAAGAATTATTTACATTACGCATACATTTTCCATTACGCAGGTAGTAAAATAATATTACTCGCAAAATAACAACGATAGTACTGAATGAAAAAATACATGGAACTTTCTTAAGATAAAAAGTACAAAGAAATATGCCACTGGTTTGTTGGTTGTATTGAGGTTTAGCGTTCCTTTCAACACCGAGGTTATGTGAGACATGGATATATACCTTAACGTGAGATCCAGAGTACATTACCTTTCGCAGGAAATCGAACCTGGGTCTCTGACGCATAAGATGCGTACGTTAACCATGTAAAGAACACTGCCAAACGAAAGGCAAATGCGGAAGCTACGTTTCCTCAGACATAAGTGAAAGATAAAGTACCATTAGGGGTTCTTTCGTTTCGAAACTACGAGAACATTTTCATGTATGTGAAGTATATTATGTACATCTTCCTGCTATGAACACAAAGTGCTTAAAAAATAGCCCTAACTGGTAGAACTATGGGGGGAGACGCACACTGCAAGAAGAGAAAAACCTTTTTATGGGGCCTGTTTATAGACACTAACTCTAACTTACGGTCGCTTATCAAAATTCAAGAGAAAACAATATTTTAAAACATTGTAAAAGATAACAAAATGATTAAAAACGAAATATACAAATTTCTGTTGCATACAGTGGCGGATCCAGGACGGACTTCTGGGGGTCAGTGAGTTGTAATACTGCTACTTAGAGCTACTTTTAAGAGCTCCAAACTCTGGGATGGGTTTTATTTATATATATAAAATAAGAAAGTATATACTCCCCCCCTGGATCCGCCACTGGTTGCATACAAGGAACAAACATATCTTGATAGTTCAAGCCAGATTCTCGAACTGGTCGCCATTTTGTGCGATGCAAACCCTGACTATTCGGGAATGCATTCCCAGCTCGAAGAGGTTCGTTGCGACTTAAGAGATTGAATAGATTCTCCAATCTGCAAAATTATACTTTCCTTCGTAGTAGGACGTTGACGATAAAATAAGTCCTTTATTCTGCCCTACAAATAATAATCGAGGACAGTAAGGTCCGCTGATGTGGATGGATAAGTAACAGGCTCATATTAAGGTATCCATCCATTGAGAAAAAAATTACATTTAGTGCAGCAGCAGCAAGGTGTGATGTATGCGCTGGATCTGAGTCCTGTTGAAACCACATCTTGCGACGCAGCTGGAGTGGATTTATTTTTTTAAATAAAGCAGGAAGATATATTTTTATTAGTTCTGCATATCTCTGACCACTCAAATTCTCCTCAAAATATCGGAACTTAGAATACGGATTCCAATAATGCCACACCAAACGATTACTTTCCAGACACGTTAATGATTTACTTCCCTTAACCAATGAGGATTAGCTTGATATCAGTACCGAAATTTCTGCCTATTAACCTTCCCATCACTATTAAATGTGTATTCATCAGAAAATAGAACATAATGGTGAAAACATTTCAGTTACTGGCTAGTCCAGTTACAAAATCAGTCCATTGAATATCATTTTGTGTCAGATCCCGAAGAAGACATATTCTGTATGGGTGAACTCAGTTTTCTCTCAAAATACAAAATACTATGGTTTTACTGGCACCAGAATCCATTGATTTTCGCCTTAGACAACCATGGGATAAACATTTGCCAATCCGACAATATCCGACGTTCTTTCATCTCTAGCTAAGTGGCGAATCTTTCATCCTTCATTATGATGAGGCTGAATGATAAAATTTCTCGCTCGCCTAGTCAGCAGCAAAACAACGTTTCATATCGCTGCTGAAATCATTCTTAACACAATCTTGCAGCTTTATTGTAATTGCCTCTACATTCTCCTAAAATTTTCATAATATCGTATGCTTCTTGATTAAATGAAAAACGGCTTAAGTGAAAAAAAAAAAACAATATATTGTCGTGTCACTAAGGTCGTATGCAAATGCACAAGTAATATCAGTTTTTTTACATTTACCTTTTACTTTTAGGACAGTACAATATTTAAGAATCATTACCGCCAACCAACATGAAGCATACTACCATTAACTCTCACTACTAAATGTAAATAATATTCCACTTACCTACATAAAATCCAGAAGTATTTATTCTATATCAAGCACAATTATAATTATAAAAGAAAATTACCTTAGTCTATGAATAACGCCAATTCCTAATAATTAACAATCGCCCTAATGTCACTATATACGTACTCTGATCTAGCGGCAGGGAATTTGCAGGTTTAAAATGACTAGAGCCACCATTTGAGGTATCAATCAACATGTTAGAACATTCCTATAATATAAAATAATTCCTGTAGTGAAACACAGCGACTCTGTTATTTTATGATTGTGATGATTTAATTGTAAATTAAAAACTACACTGCTCCAACTATTTCAAAATAGGATAAGGAGCGTAACTATGTTTAGATTTGAGCATTAGTATTTCGTTTAACCAACCCACAACGTCAGCTAATAAGTTAATTGGGTGTATTCGGTATAGCTATGATTTGGTTAGTACTATAGTGCATTCTTATTTTGTTCATGGATGGAGGGCAAAAATATTTCATGCGTTTTTTTGGTTCACACGTATTTTGATGTGTCTCTCTTTTTCATGATGCGTTCTTTCTGCTGTAATATATTCTGACGATTTAAGTACAACGTAATCTATGGTGATAGTTTAAGTGCAACTTGATCTGCAATCGTATGGTGACGATTTAAGAGAAGCTTAGTATACAGTAACGATAGAGCAGTTTAATCTGCTCGCGGGCATGTCCAATTTGAAACAAAGGGTGGCCCAACCACAGAGTGCGTACTGGCGTCGAATGCCGTACGCCGATATTTTCAATTCAGCGTAAGAGATTGTGTAAGAAATATGTTTTCAATAACGGGCCAGGCGCGTCGGAGGAAAGGGTTCAGCGGGCTGACTGTTGCATATGGCTGCTTCTGGCGATTTAATAACAACCTAACTGTGTTGAAGTTAAATTCAGTTAAGCGCCACCACAGTACAGGAAACCTAATCTAACCTAACCTAACCTAACGGATACAAACGTCACAAGTCATTATTGTCATGATTTTGTGTGTCTTACTTTCTGGCGGGAGTTGGAATTTATGACTTTTTTTTAAATTAAATTTTAAAATCGATAGTGATGAGACTAAATATCCGTGTACTTTTCAGTTTATTATTTAGACTCGCACAATGCCGGATTTACGTATAAGCTAAACAAACTATAGCTTAGGGCCCCACGCTCTTGGGGGCCCAAAAACGTAAAGAAAAATTTGAATGTACATTTCCAAAATATGACAAAAACAATAAATAAAGTAAAATCTACATATAGCAACAGTGTTTCGTTTATGTAGACCCTATGATGTAAGTAATGGGGCCCATTCTGCTAACCTGCTTCCTAAAATATCACTAGTTTCTTCATTTCTGTACCGCTGCCATGAGAACTTTGTGGTGGACAAACACCGTGTGCGTGGGTTTCCTCGGGGTTCTCCCGTTTCCTCCACTTTCTTCATTCCACCATTTCATTCATTAATCATCATCACCGTCTCCTTCAGCCTAACCGGCATAACCGTGGGACGTAAAACTCAAAGATTTCATTTCATTTTTTCATTTCTGTATATAGGATCCTACGTCCATCTGGATACATAAAGGGCTCCATTATCTTCAGAGCTTAGGGTCCCACTAAACCTAAATCCAACTCTGCCGCTCGCATGTTATGTTCTCCAGGCTTCATGTTAGCTGTTGAGGAATTTTAATCTATCATTTTATTTTTGTTACATAACAATATTAATCTTAAAAGCTATTAATCCTCACCAAATGAAGCCGAATAAATGACAGGAACTGGTTGACACATTGATGCCAGCTAATATACAATACCCTTTTCATTTTAAACTGATCAAGCCATACTTTGCTATCACAATTAACAAAACACAGGGACAAACAGTTGAACACGTTGGTATTAATTTGCTAAGTCGAGTGTTCACTCATGGACAGATTTCGATATACAACTCTAGACAGCATTAAAATATATTGTTCGTTAAATTATTATATCAACACAATGTTGTGTGCAACGAAGTGCTTGAATGAATGCACAAAGATTGTATGCAATTTGGGGTGGTTTGTGGACAAACTAAACTTTAAAAAATTACATGTAATCAATTTTGTATTATGCAAGTGACGGCATTGTTTGGTATACTCTGTGATGTCATAAGGCTATCAGTGTTGCCATCTCAACATAAGTTGTATTTATTCTAATGCCACTACGTCAGATCATTCAAATTTCAAATTTACGTATTTCAAATTTACATCTCAAAAGAAAACATACCATGTTACATTTCTTATTCAAGGTTGCAAACTAAGGATCACAAACATCCCTAAAGTATCACAAACATCCGAATTTCTATAATCTCTACAGCAATCACAGCGAAAGTGAGACAGATAGGGAAATACACATCCAAAGTACTTTAGTCTATCAGCTCATCCAAATACTATGACCATGGCGGATATAGCTCGAATGAATACGAACGAAGTTACAAAGGATTGAAAGTTTTTACTGAATTGCTTATTTCAGTTTAGTTTATTTTTGGGCAACGAGGCTATATGAGACGTGACCCTAGAGCTTAATATGGGTTCCGAACACATGAGCTCCCACCGGGAATCCGGCCTGGGTCTCCCACACCAATGGCGCGTACACTAATAGATTAACTGCGAAGCAGCTCATTTGATTTTTTTTTTCGAAAGCTTTTATTCGACAAACTGCTCAGGTGAGAACCTCATCCAATTGCATAGATAATTTTCAATAGATGTTAAGATCACAATGCCGTTTATACTACTCAAACTGTTTTGAGAATATGCTAAAAACTATTAAAGTTTGCAACCTTCCTTAAATTATATAATTCCGAAAAATTCTTGTAATTACACGTACCAAAAAGTATTGTTGTAGTGTTATAGAAACAAAAAATATTTGTTAAAAATATTTTAAAACGTTTCTACAAATACGCCATTTTAAGTAGTAATTTACATTTTTTTTTATATCTTCTGAATTGTTTGAGATATCAAATTGCTGTAAACGACATCATAATGTTCATGTCTATTGGAACAATGTACGTAATTCGATGTAATACTTATCTAAATACTTTTTCGAAACAAAGTCCTTTGAAAAATGTCCCAAACTTTAACATTCTAATCAAAAGAGACGTACCGGTATACTGCGCGTGCCAGATTATAGTCAGTCGCTGTTATATAATACTCTGCGGAGAGACTTTCTGAACGCACTGTTTTAATCTCTAACTCTTTTTATTACTCACATCTTTTCTTCCCTTCTAGAACAAGCATAAAAATTCACTGTGACATGTGTTTGATTATTTTAAATAAAAAGCCCAAATACCAATTTTTATGTCTCTAAAGTTAAGGGATTCTGAGATGTGAACATTATATTATAATAATTGTTATCCTCTCTGTTTTTTTCCAGCCCGTTTTCTTCCTTTCTGTTTTAAATATTAACAAATGCTGAAACACGTATCTAATTATTTTAAATAAAAAGTTCATATACCGAATTACATGTCTCTAGCCCTCAGAGATTCCGAGGTATAGACATTTTAATATAATAATTGCCATCCCTATTTCTTCCCTCCACGTTGAACTTCTAAAAATGGTTCCTTAGTGACACCTTACGTTAGAAATCCTATGCATTGTCCAAATTTGAAGTTTTTGGCTTAAGCGAATTGGTCTGGGTGTTCATCAGTCAGACACTCACTGACTCAGGACTTCTTTTTTTTATATACCTAGGTAGAGATATATAATCCTGTAGACCTTGGTGCAAGCTGGCTGAAAATGTGGGGCCCATCACAATTTTTCCTAATTGGACCACGCATCTCCTAGGGCCGGCCCAAGTCAAGGGCATGTTAACCATCAGTTCTCCTATTTATCAACAAACTTAAAAAGTTCGTTACTAAATTCTCGATGTCTGTGTATATATTTGTTATTTGCGAAATTTTGCAGTTTTAAGCCCTTCATTCGATAGAGCACCAAAACTATCTGAAAGAAATGATGGAACTTTTCGTGTCACTCTTGCCGTTCCCGAGATATTGGCTAAAAAAAAAGTTCCGATTTTGGGACATTTAAGGAGCCATATCTCGGGAACCGTAAGTTATAGAGATAATATTGGTGTTGATCAATACCTAAGGGGATGGAGAACATTTTGGTACCAAATAGTAAAAGATAACCACTGGTTATATTTGCATTTTCAGTACATATACGGTGATAAAAAGTGACATCTCAATATAGGTAATTCAATAGGTCCCTTAATGCGCAAGTTCCAAATATGTAAGTGTATTATCTATTGAATTTAATCAATTCAATTTAATATAAATTTCGAAAAAAATAATTCTTCGTTCGTTCCGGCAATGCTTCTTGAGCATTCCTAACTGGTTTTATACTGTTACATCTATCTAGTTCTTATTCGTAATTAACTGAAAAAAATCACAGTTTTAGAAAGGAATTTACAAATTTGCGATGAAAGTACAACCGCAATAGCATTAGGGTTGCCTAGGAGACAAGCATTAGGCTGTCTAGTCTTTAATTTGTAATTGAATTTCTATTTAATTTGTAATTGAATCTGTTGATTTCTTTCAATCTGCCTTATGACGATTAGAGAATTACAAGCAACACATAGAAGAGTTCATGTATAAAAAGATCTAATGTTCTTTGATGAACAATCATTTTAAAATCTTAGGAATAGTATTCATCATTATCATCATCATTATCATAGGTATTCTGTCATGATTGGCAGGTCACTTGCTGCAACTGAGAAGCTTCCATGCTCCACTATCTTCCGCTAACCTCTTCGTCTTCACGTACAATTTTTCTCTTTTGATATCGTCCATTAATTGTACTCGCCTTCCCCCTCTCTCTCTTTCCTGCCACCATACCCTCTAGAACGTCCCTCATGATACAGTTCCTTCTTAACCAATGTCTTAACCAGTTTCTCTTCCTCTTCTTAATAATATCTAAGTTCTTTTCTCCCCCACCACTTCCAAGACCTCATTCGTTTTCCTCTCGATCCAGTTAATTCGCTCCATTATATTCTCCACAGCTACATTTCGAAAGCTTTCAGTTATTTTTCATCAGTATTGTGTAAGTCCATGTTTCCGACCCATACAGTACAACACTCCACAGGAAGCATTTTATGAGTCTTTTTCCTAACTCTTTATTCAAAGTCCCACACAATAGTATTTTCTTCCTCGCAAAGGCTTCTTTCGCCATTCCTATTCTTGCTTTTATTTCACGTTCACATTTCAGATCAGTACTAATAATACTATCCAGGTATCGAAAACTAGTCACCTGTTCTATTTTCTCCCCTCCTACTTCTATATTTGACACCGACACCTTCGTTCCAATCATCATGACTTTTGTCTCGGATTAATATTGTCAGCCTAAAATTGGCAGAAAACGTCAGTTCGTATGTTACCTAATAGCAATGGAAATAACATTTTGCATTTTTTTTTTTTTTGGCCAAATGTGGACAACTACGGAAGAAAAAAGAAATTCTTATCCTCTAAGTTGGTTCATTGAACGGTGCGCATGATGTACTTAACCGAAATTGCTGTCATTTGATATTTTGAAATAGAAATTGCTTACAGAAAAAGTCGTACAAATATGAACATCTAAACATTTTTAAAAATCAAAAATTTTAAATATTCGTTTGAAAGAGTGGCTTTAGCTTAACTATGAAAGGTTCGTTCACTTACGATACGCGAAATCAGGGTTATTGACTATAAAATTGGTTAGACAAGAATGTTTAGAGACGTACGTACCATATATTTAAAATCCCTCCCAAGAAGTTGTTTATACTTTCTTATGCAGATAGTCAGGCATCTTTTACATAGTTTCCAAAGGTTTATACTTTCGGGTGCAATGCGTAAACTGAGATAGCGCTAAAGGGTTTAAAAATAACTTCACAGCCAACTTACGACAAACAGAAACAAATACGAACACACATTTGCTTCCATTGTGTGATTCAGAGGCATTTTAATGTAATATACCTGTAGAAACGCGGAGTTGCACTTTAAGTCTTTAACATGATTATGTTGTATTTTCTAAAGCTAAAATCTTTTATTTAATCTTGCTGCTTTTTACATATTTTCTTTGATCCATTGCATAGTTACCAATTTGTGGGAAAAGTCGCTAAGTCTAGTGGATTCAAAAAGATAGCAACAAAGAATCATTTTTGCAGTTGGCTACTTTTTATGGTGATTTTTAAATGACGATTTGTGGCTTACATATCTAATGACTTTTCTGCAGCAAACAACCTGTCCATTTGCAGTCATTCACTATTGGTTCAAAGCTGTTTTTATGTTTCCCTTCGTCTCTTTTGTTATTTTAATCATCGCAATCAATGACAATTTTAGAAGTACATCGCAACACTCCTCCATATCCCTGAATTGTTTTCTGTTATCCTTCGCCTGTCACGGAGAACAATTCCGACCTTCATGTCCTTTTTATAAAGGTAATCAAGAAAGTTATATCGCTTTTTGCTGAGGTCTGTGTTCAATTCGCCCTCACACCGTGAGTTAAATGCGAATGGAGATAAGGCGAAGATCAGTTGTTGGTGTGGGTATATCCAACATACTACCTTGTTGTGACAGTTCAGTTACACCGTGAACTTGTGTAAGGACAGAGTGAACATGGGACCTCCACAGAGCGTCGTAAGGGTGTGTATGCTGTACGAGTTCAAACTGGGGTCAAATGCCGCTGCAGCGGAGCGGAAGATATGCCAGGTCTTTGATGAGGGTGTCGTGACTACGCAGACAGTGCAGCGGTGGTTTAACAAGTTTAAGGACAGTGACGAAACACTCGAAGGCGCACCACGTGTCGGAAGACCAATACATGTACAGAATGAAGATCTTCAGGCAGCAATTGAAGCGAACAGTGGCCAGACATGTGAGGAACTGGGACTACAATTCAGTGTGAGTAGAGAAACCATACGGCAGTACCACCATCAACTTGGGAAGCACTACAGGTTGGATCGGTGGGTCCCACATGATTTGATTTCGGGGTGCACAGCACCGTCATCATTGGTTAGCATCCCATGAACCGGTTCCGAAACAACCGAAATCAGCACTGCATCACAAGAAAGCCCTCCTGTGTATTTGGTGGACTGCTCGCGGCATTGTGCATTGGGAACTGCCACCGGCTGGTCAGTGCATCAATGCAATTGTGTACTGTCAGCAGTTGGGTCGTGTTCAAGAAAAACTCAAAAGTCTGTAGCCAGCACTTCTGAATCGCAAAAGGGCCTCCTGTTACAGGACAACGCTAAGCCCCACGTGACTAGGAGGCACGCCTTGGATGGGAAACACTATTGCATCCGCCATACTCCCCGAACATTGCACCGTCCAATTATTACATGTCCCATTCCTAGGACGCCAGTTCAAATCCCTAGTAGAGCTGCAAAATGCTCTTGACAACTTCTTCGCTTCACGACCCACCAAATTCTACCAAAATGGAATCCCTGGCCCTCCAGAAGGTTGACAGAAGGTTGTGGATGCTGATGGGGACTATTTTTGATCTTCCAGGTGACATGTCGATATTCGAAGGTGGTGGGTGAAAAAGCGACAGAACTTTCTTGGTTACTTTTATAATTCACCGAGATTTCGTTGAAGGACATAAGTAATTCAGACTAACTAATACCAACGATATTGGCTGTAGAATCATGGATTAAAGCGAAGTAGGTGTTTGTTATACGCGCACGTGTCCTATTTTATTCTTTAATTATTGTGCAGTTAAAAAAACGCGCATAACGAAAGTACTGTAGATTTAATTATTTTGGAATTATTATAGCTCCAAAATATGAACAAGAATATCGGAAACAATGGGAAAGAATCTCTGAATATAACGGTTGGTTGAATCTTGTTGACAAAGGCTAGACCATATTGTTTATTTTGCAAGTCTGAGGTATACGCAAAATTAACAGACTTAATAAAGCATGATGTCACTCAAAAGCATAAAGAGTGTGCAGATCTTTTTTTTTCAGCAGTCGGCAACTGATATTGGATATTAAAGCTGAGGAACCCCGCATTTCATAAGGTAAGAACACTGAAAGCCAGTCATGTATAACCCAATTAACCTCCTGTGTATCAGTAATTTAAAAATGAAATGAAATCTTTCAATTTAACGTCGTAGCATTATGCCCTTAGGCTGAGGGAGACAGATGATTAAGACAAGTAAATGATAATGGAAGAATTAATGGGATGAGAATGTGGAAGGCAACAGGAAATTCCTCGAACATGATGTTGTCCACCACAAACTTACTTGGCCGAGGATCGAATTAGGGACTCCGTACTCCAAAGGTAAATGCTTTACCACTGACCCATCGTGCCGCCGTTCAATAATAACTGAACTATGACATTTAATGGTCCTCATACAGGACTGTACGGCCGGTGCAAGCGTACCTACTTTAGCTATAGGAAAATTTTTGTTCAAAATTAAATGGGAGTTATTCTCAAATTGTAGTTTCTACAATGTTTTTCTTTCTTTAAATGAAATTTACGAAACATTTGTATGCCTTTGTACCCAAAAGACCTCCCACCTGCGACTATTTTATTACAATCCCGAGTCTGATCACAGGAACTCCACTTGTAAAAATTCTTTGCAAATCGGCGTCTCTTGTTTCAACTTACGGCATTCTTCAAGCTTGTAACTCAACTGAGTTATGCTTGGGGAGATATTCCAAAGACATCTTCAAGAAACACAAAGGGAGAACGTGCTTCGAAGATAAATAAGTCATCTTACTGTAAGATGGGGAAGCAAAATGTACGTTGTTTCACGGATTTTCTTCCATCATGACCGAGCATTGCATCTGACTAATGGAAACTGACACTGCGGCTTGAAGAGACGTAAGCGGAAATGCTCTTGTTGAGCGCACGCGATCTAGCGCATTGCTTATCCATTCTTTCTTCTCCTGCATCATCTGTCTTCCACGTACTTTTTTGTCGACTCACGACGGCATATTTCTATTTATAAAAATCTCCAGGGTTTGTTTAAATCTCTCCTTCCAACTGAAGCTTCTGCGTCTTCATTGCACTTTTTCTTCCGTAATTATATTCACATATGCGTGTTTTTAGTAAGACTGACAATTTTTTACATAGATCAAACAGCGAACCTTGTGTTTTGTATACCTTAAATTAACGAGGCATACGAGAAATTTATTTTCCTAAAAATTTAAAATTTTCAAATGAATTTAAGTTTACTTAATTGCTAAATTTCGTTCGGGAGAAACCATTTTTATTAACGTTGAAGCTTATATAAACTATTTACTTCACTAAGCAAGGCTCAGTAATAACAGGATTCTAAGGGAGCTCCTTCGTGGCTAAGCGGTTAACGTATGCGCCTTTGTTGTGGGAGACCCGGGTTCGATTCCGGTGGGAGCTTATGTGGTTCGGATTCCACGTTAAGCAGTAGGCCCACGTCTCGTATCGGCTCGCTGCTGAACGTGACGTTAAACTCAAAATCAACTCAACTCAACGATTCTGGGGGTGGGACACGCTGGCTCAGTGGTGCAACACTTACCTCTAGCGCGTGAGGTCGTTGGTTTGATCCCCGTCTAAGTAAGTTTCTGGTGGACAACATCTTATCCGTGGATTTCTCTGGGTACTCCACTTTCCTTCTATATTTTCATTCCACTATTTATTTAATCATCATTCATTTGCCTTAATCATGAACCGCGGTGGCTCAGTGGTAGAGCGTTCAACTCTGGTGTGTGGGGTTCTTAGTTCGATTCCCGCTCACGCCAAGTGAAATTTGTGGTGGACAAACATCGTGTGCGTGAGTTTTCTCGGGGTTCTCTCGTTTCCTCCCACTTTACTGCTTCCACCATTTCATTCATTTCTCATCATCACCGTCTTCTTTAGCGTACCCAGCACAAACGTGGAACTTAAAACTGAAAGATTTTATTTATTTTCATTCCTACCTGAGTCATTGTGTCCCTTAGCCTAAAGGGCATAATCGTGGAGCGTTAAACTGAGAAATTTTATTTCATTTCATTTCAAGCAGGGATATATTTCTTATTTAATGAATTGGTGACATGTAACGTGTATCAAGAAGCTTAAAAATTTATGGCTGTATATATATTGGGAATGGCCAAAATTTTCCGGAATTCGAATTCCGGAAAATTTATTTTCCGAATTCCGGAATTTTTCGAACTTCGGAGTTTATCCGATTTTACTTTCCAGATTTCGGAAAGTAAAAGTTCCGGAATTGGCCATTCCTAATATAAATACGATCTTTAATTTTTAGCGACTGTTTGGAATTTAATGTGGCTCTTCGGCAACGAAGCTAATACGTAATATGTAGATGAATATCAATATAACGGAGACAATTGAAGAAAGTGCAACTTACATCATTATACAACGGCGTGGTTGTATAAAACGGCGTAGAAATCATTAGAACTGCTATGATTCGTCGTAGAAGGGAGTAACGAAAGTCATAAATGTTTCCAGGGAAATGTTGTACCATTCCGCATGTAATGCAGCAGTTCCGTCAATGAGGTTGAAAGAGGTATTTTGTACGGATTCTGAGTTCCAGAACCGTTACAGGCATTCAATAATGTTGAGATCTGGGGATTGGCAGGACTAGGGAGTTGTTTAAGTTCATCTTGATGTTCATGAATCCTAGCCTCTACAGCTCCGTTAGAACGAATTGACGTTTTGCCACCTTGGAAACTTCCGTCATTGGCCGGAAATGTTATGGACCATAGGATGAAGATGATTACTTACAACGTCTACATAATCACTGATAGTAATGCATCTTGTGAGTGTAGTCATAACACCACGAAATACCAGTAAATGGAGACCCAAAACATCACAGAGCTGCGACCAATATTCAGGAAGGGACGAGGCAGTTCGAAGCATAAAGCAAGCCTCTTTAGTCGTTCACCATATATAAACATAATTTGTTAGAAGCAAGATGCAAGAAGACTTATCAGGCCATATTACGCGTTTTAATTAGTCGTCCACTTTGCTTGTTCTCGACATAACTTTCTTCATGTTAAAGCGCTTTTGGTGTTGATAAGTGGTTTGGAAATTTTAAGCGGATCGCGAATATTCAGGTTAAGTAACTTACGTCAAAGTTTGATTGTCTCAGTACGCTGTTGCAGGTTCTAATTGAGTTGGACAATCACTTTCGCCACATTCGCTCTACTGTCTTTGTTGACAATCTTCTTCAATGCTTGGCGATCCCTGTTGCTGAAGTTTTCTTTCCATCCACTATTACTCTTCGCCGATTTGTTTTGGCATGAGTTCTGTAGACTGTCATCACCTTGGACACTGTTGCTGGCAATAACAAGCCCCCTTTTGATATATTTCAGCCAGCTAAACGAGTATCAACAATTTGTCCACTTTTAAACTCAGAAAGATCTTCTACTTTGCAGCATCATCGTATGCCCTCTTCAAAACACACTTCCGTTTGACGTACTCTAGAAGATCAGCTGCGAACGCTGAACTGTAGTGCATTCTCAATGTTACCACCTCAAAGATCTAAGATATTGGCAGCTGTGTTTCCATTGCATAGGTATTACTCATAGAGAGGAACAGTACCCAAAGTAGATCGAGTCATTGAAAACATTGGTCACATGACTGAAAGTTCTAATTTAGACCAGATTTTGTCGGAAATGAACGGAGTAAGACGAGACATTCATGAAGCAAAAAGAAACGAGGCGAAATGATTACAAAATAAGGCAAATCGAGGGTGATATTTGTGTTGTACCCTTCCTAAACTGTCATGTTTACATTGTGTAACATATCATTTTGGTTGAGCTTCGAAGCATCTTTAATCTACGATCCTGCTTTTTATAGTCAAATCTCCCTGTCTCCTCTTTTTTCGGGTACAACGTTAATACAAATTCGAGTATCTGGCCCGCAAAAGAATAATTGTCAAAGATAGAAATGACGGATATGGCGGAAGAGGCGGATATTTTGGGCGTTCAGAGAACAAAGAAATCAAGTCCAGTTTCCTGGTTATGAAAAAAGATTCATAAAGTTTGTATGGTAAGCTAAGGTACGTGGAGAAATTAACATTGAATTGTACATTATGAGAGGTATTTGCAATATCCGAACATGAATCCTTTAAGTTCTAGAAGAAGCTTCAGGTAGAGATCTTAAAAATGAAATATGTCTAAAATGACCAAAAAGTGGACTTGAATCCCATTGTGCGCTGAACGCTGCTTGTCGAGACTTACTGGAGTTGAGTTGAGTTGATTTTGAGTTTAACGTCCCTATCAGCAGCGAGGTTATATGAGACGGGACCTACTGATTAACGTGGAATCCGAACCACATGAGCTCCAGCCGGGAGTCGAACCCAGGTCTCCTCCCACGCCAAAGGTGGCTACGCTAACGAGACTTACTAGAGAGAAAACCAATACAGACATTTATAATTCGAGATGAACCCAAGACCGATTTCAAGTGTCTCAGCTTGAAAAATACTCAAAATACCTTTACCATTTTCTTTCGCTGACTTAAGATGGTTGAACAGTTATTTAAGAACAGCATCCCTTATAGGTGTGCGCACTGGAAGTAAATGGGAAAATGTCACTATTCAGTACTGCGTATATTTTAAATTGTTTTAAACTGCATACATATATGAACTGAAATTCAAAGAGTTTTATTTTCTTTCGAGACTATTAATTATTCGAAGAACAATGTTGGACATGTATCCAGAAAATGAATGTTGTAAAATTAACACTTTATGCCTCGACTTCCTAAAAGTATAAACTAATTATACATATAGTTCTGGAAGCTGCTTTATGTAATGTCTAATGCGAATATAAAAGCAATTTTCCTATAGACATATGTTTAAAAATTGTTTTCTATTTTACTGTAATCATTTGTGTAAGCTATGGTTCCCACTGTCTTTGAAATAATGGGTAAAATCTTTAAATTGGAATTATGTAGAAGCAGAGATTTCAGATTAGGAAATGGCAAGAACATGGAAAAGGGGGCAGTGTTAGACTAAATAAAAGATGAGGTAGAACTTCATATGAATCAAAATACCAGTACTTTGCATTAAAAAGTTCTAACAAAAAGGCTTTTGTAAAAGTTTATTTATTTACCAAAAATGAGATAAAATTGCGACATTTTAATGTGATTGATATGTTTCTCTCGCTCTTCGCTTTTTGATCCATTATGTCTATTTAAATTGCACCTTTATACGTAACTCTACTATTTGTAATGAAATTAAGAATTCATGTTGGGTATTTTATAAGTAGACATCGGATTTTTATGCAAATGCATATTTTGTTTGCTTATATGCATTTCTGTTAAAGTTGGTAGGGGTTTCTAACAACAATAATACAGCTAGAATTTGAAGTTTTATAGTGCATATTTTAAAGTTAGAGCTTATATTAATGCTTAAAAACATATTCAGCATATTGCATTAGTTTTTATTTCATATGTATGCTTAGCACATGAAATAAATCCAGTTTTAGTTTACATTTTCAATGCATTTGAATGCCTATGCAACAGAACGACTTTTTGCATGAGAGGAAGGAATAATGCATACCTTACGGTGAACCAATAATGTTAGTAACCAATCAGGAGACCGAAGATGCTTACAGTTGCCAAGACGTTAAGAGAAATCTGATAATGATAAAGATATTGTAATATTATGTCGACATGAATTCAGAAATAAGAGACGTGGGGAATGCTGCTCATCAGCACGAGGTCCAGTCAGATTCTTGGTAAATTCTGGCGCTTTGTGAAGAAAAAAATTAACGGATATTATCACCAAACACTTCGACCACAACACAACTGAAGCTATGGGAAAATATCTTCAAGGGTAAATTTCAATATGTCATAAAATATAGATACTAAACTTGCTCCTCTTCTTAAATATTGTCCAGTAATATTTACTGATGTTAACAGGTCATTTATCTGGCTACAAATGTACAAATCGACACCAAAAAATAAAAGGTGCATTTTGTAATATTTTGTAAGACTAATTACGTGAAAAAGTAAATACTTAAAAACGAAAACTTTTCTGGTACAGTGAAAACTTGTAGAAATGTGAGGCTTGCATTACTTCATGTAAAGTAAATGCACTTCGCAATACAAATGTGAAGAAAATCTAGAGATCGTATTCTCATATCTCTGTTTATTTTAATCACATAATTTGTGTGTGTTTTAAAAAGTTAGGAGTATATAAACTGTAAATGTCATAAAAATAAACTCTGGATAGAAGTCTCTGAAAGATAAAGTATACTTTCGATGTTATATTTTTCATCTGCAAAACTTTGTCACAATTTTGCTGTATGTTTGAAAATGCTCTCTTTCAGTGAATTGTTAGTACATATTAAGTGCATATTTTAACACATTTAACGGCATAGTTGCTTGCATATTTCATGAATTTTAAGTGTATAAAAATCCGATGTCTGTTTATAAGTACATGTTTTAAACACAAAAATGTAAACCTCAATACATTCGACTCTGTTTACAAACGTAACCTAAAACCAATAAGGAAAGCTAAAAGCTCTTACTTTCTATATTCTTCTAGTGCATTTAAATTTTCGAAGTTCATTTAAAACGGTATTCTCTAAAACGTTATTAACACATATTTTTGAGTAGTCCTTTTTATTATTATTATTACATTTTCAAGCTGAAAAGAGAATTTTTGGTACAACTGCCAAAATATTTTCATAATATATATGTCTGTCGAATAATTTAGAAAAATCTAGACTTACTTCGAAAGGGGCTTCTGTGTGTTCATGAAATACGGGCACATATAAGGTTCTGCTTCTTATAGTTAATTTGCACTATTCTTCAACTTATGAAGAACTACGGCCAAAAAATTCGTACTCGCGAAACTGGGTAGTGCGTAGTCAGTGTATTTACTCTCAGTGCTTTATTTCTGACTTTTAAGATTGGACGCCGCCGTCCTCTTTAAAATATAAAGGTAACCAAGGAAGTTCTAACGCTTTTTAATCCAACACCTTCGAACATCAATATGTCACCTAAGACGTACCTGGGAGATCAAAGATAGTCTCCATCAGCATCGACGACCTTCTGCCTACGTTCTGGAAGACTATGGATTCGGCTGTTTTGGAACCGGTTTATGGGAACCTAACCAATGATGACAGCACCGTGGAGCTTCGTACAGGACCCACTTCTCATCACATGTCAACAACCTGTCTAGAAATGACTCCTTCTTCAGACCAAACAGCAAAAAAACACAGGCGTCTGCTCGTGTTGCCTTCTGGTCCGGAGTCAAATCATGTAGGATTCATCGACCCAACTTGTAGTGCTTCCCAAGTTTATGGAGGTGCTGCTGAATAGTTTCTCTCCTCACACTGAATTAAGTCCCAGTTCCTCACATGTCTGGCCACTGTTCGCTTCAATTATTGCCTGTGATCTTCATTTTGTACATGTGTTGGTCTTCCGGCACGTGGTGCGTCTTCAAGCGTTTCGTTACCGTTCGTAAACTTGTTAAACCACCGCTGCACTGTCCACATAGTCACGACACCCTCACCAAAGGCCTGGCATATCTTCCACCCTGTTGCTGCGGCGTTTGACTCCAGTTTGAACTCGTACAGCATACACGCCCTTATGGCGCTCTGCGGAGGTCCCATGTTCACTCTGTCCTTACGCAACTTCACGGTGTAACTGAACTGCCACAACCAGGTTGTATATTGGATATACCCACACCGACAACTGACCTTCGCCTTATCTCCATTCGCATTTAACTCACGCTATGAGGGCGATTTGAACACAGACCTCCACAAAAAGCGACAGAACCTTCTTTGTTACTTTTATAGATCCCATGTTTTACCACTAGTTGCTGGATTAACATGAAAAACTCTGTCCTAACCGAACTCGGGACTGTGTGTATCTAATATACGCATGTTAACCGCTCAGCTGTCAAATATCCTTATTGATTATTTTCAGTATTACTTCCAAATCAATGTTAATGTCTAACTTAACAGGAGATACACTTTCCAATAAATAACCAATAGGAGACGGAACCTACTGCGTGAAGTAGAATCCAAACCACTATTCGCGTGTCACAGGGGCTTAAATAAAAGGTAATGGTAGCATTGTCATAATTTATATCTGGCTTTATACACAGAATAACACGTGTTACATATCTTCAATGTAATCGCTTCCCATGCCTATTAACTTCTGGCACACGTGTGGAAGGCGTCGTCCTGCACCAGTGCATCCATCTTTGTCGGTGTATCACAGGGATGGCCATACGGCATGGATGATGGTGTCTCTTGTGTCGTAGCACCTTCCGCGAAATTGTTTCTTCATTTTGGCGAAAAGGTTGTCACGAAGTTCCTGAAAACATTGTTGTGATTTACGCCCACATGCCACTTTAATCTTAATCCACTCATGTTATTCGCCTTTCCGAAACACATTATGGCTGTTCCATTTTCCTCCTCCATTTCACGACAGTGCTGCTCTTGACTGAATAACACACAGCGGTTACCACTCGCTACACATTCCCTTATCAGCTATGGAAATCTTGTAGTGTTAGGATACAGCCGTCTAATGTGAGAATAGTGTTGCCACTACTTATAATCCAACCTATGTGTATTGCAGGCCAGTGGTTCCGAATCTTTTTTGACTGACGAAACACTTTGCTGACGCCATGCCACCGCAATATACTTAATTGAGTTTTGTGTTAATAATAATATAAATTATAGTAATGAAAGACTATACGTTTCTATGAACTAGTGTCAATATACAGTACTGACAGTGAGCATTGTTGCTACCTCTGAAGGCGTTGACGCGTACAGACTGTCTCAAAATATAATTTTAACTACTTATTAAATATTTTATGATTTTTGAATTCGAAAATTTCGCGATACACCTTGCAGGACTGCGCGACACACCGGTTGGAAACCACTTTTCTAGGTTATCCCACAAGGTGTCGAATTCAAGAGTACACATGAAAGGTCAAGTGCTGTTTCCGTGACTTGGCAGTGAATTACAGTCATTCTCAAAGAATAAAGTGAAATAATGGAAAGAGGAAGTGGCCAGTTATAAGATAACTAGCGACTAGCGTTGATTACCCGCTCCGCTGGGTTAAAATAAAAACTTTAAATGCACAACTCCTTTATATATATCCCTCTTCCACTCCCCCCTAGTTGCGGGGCTGAATTTGGAATTAAATGGCATCGGAACTGTCACTGTTCATCTCAGCGACCCCGAAAACTATAATTAGTATATATATATATATATATATATATATATATATATATATATATATATATATATATATATATATATATATATATATATATATATATACTAGCCTTTGGCTAGCTGAGGGCTCCGCCCGCAGACCCCCAAATTTGCTCAGCGTACGGCCTCGCATTTCTTATCTATCGGCCTTTTCATCAACAGTGAATTTCGTGAACTTGCTCTTCATATTTCCTGAATTTGCCCATTCGGAGGCTTCGCCCCCACACACTGCAGTCTTTGCTCGGCCTACGGCCTCGCACCTCTTGAACCCACAATTATATCGTTTCTTTTCCTATTTCAACTATCTAAAAGATAAGATTTTGTATCCCAAGAAAAGTCCTATTTAAATAGCATGGGAATTTCTTCATCCCTCTTTAGACCTCTAAAAATTTAAAAATATCCACTTTTGGCAATTATCCTGTCGGTTAGTTCTGGAAGGCTAGAATCATGCCAAATTTCATCATTCTAATCCTGTCGGAAGTACCGAAACATTTTGGTGCGTAGAAGACATCCCATATAAATAACATGGGAAAGATTTTTTCAGTTCCCCATAATACCACTCTACGATTGGAAATTTCTATTTCTGATTATTTGTTTAGGTAAGGCTAATGAAAACATACAAGCATACCGAATTTCAAGTTTTTATACCAGTTCTAAGTACCTAAAACATGAGATTATATGTCCAAAAAAAGTCCCATTTAAATAACATGGGAATTTTTTTATCCCCTCTTTAGACCCCCTAAAAATTAAAAGTATTCACTTTTGGCAATTTTCCTGTGGGTTTGTTCAAAAAAGCTAAAATCATGTGATATTTATTCATTGTAGTCTTACAGGAAGTGCTCAATAATTTGGGGGTGTAAAAGGTGTCCCATATTAATAGCATGGGAAAGATTTTTCAGTTCCCTATAAAACCACCCTAAAGTTAAGATTTTTTTTTAATTTTTACTGATTTACTTAAGTAGTGCTAACGAAAACGTACAAGCATACCGAATTTCAAGTTTTTATTCCAATTGTAAGTATCTAAAACATGAGAAAATACGCCCAAAAAAGGCCCATTTAAATAACGTGGCAAAATTCTTCATCCTCTCTTTAGACCCCCCTAAAAATTAAAAATATTCAATTTTGGCAATTTTCCAGTAGATTAGTTCCGGAAAGCTACAATCATGCCAAATTTAATCATTGTAGCCCTAAAGGAAGTGCTCAATAATTTAAATCAGCTCATATAGTTTTATATATAGTTAGGAAAAAAATGAAATGAAATCTTTGAGTTTTACGTCCCACGATTATGCCGGTTAGGCTAAAGGAGACGGTGATTATGAGAAATGAATGAAATAGTGGAATCGAGAAAGTGGGAGGAGACAGGAGAACCCCGAGAAAACCCACGAGCACGGTGTTTGTCCACACAAAGTCCACACGCGGTGCAAGCTGGGATTGAACCAGGGACTCCAAGCACCGGAGCTGAACGCCCTACCACTGAGCCACCGTGCCCTCAAATATATATATAGTTAGGATATATATATATATATATATATATATATATATATATATATATATATATATATATATATATATGTGTGTGTGTGTGTGTGTGTGTGTGTGTGTGTGTGTGTGTGTAGTAAACACTGCCTCTTCAACAGACTCTTTAATAAACGAAATTTATCTTAAACAGAAATATTTTACTGTCCACGAATCTAGCTGTGAAAACAAGTTAAATTCCGTTCATTAAACGGAAAGTGTGTTACGTGGACAACGGAATCAAAATAAGCCATTTAACAAAACATTTCAAGTTCCGGAGTAGAGAGTTTAGAAATTTTTTAGACCTCTTGTGAGAAGTCAGATAGAGAAATAAACTACGTTATCTGCAAAATATACAATAATGTGCAAAATTAAAATGACAGAACTCATATAGATGGCTTAAGTATAGATGGCCGCATAACGAGACATTGGAAATTGGAGCAGGAGATGGGAGAAAAAGAATATGGCATTGAGTTCGAAGAAGGGTGTGACTTATCTCGGTGCTTCAAAAATTTAAAGGAACTGTAACAGTTTACCTTCGTTGAAATGACTCTGATATGCTTAGTATGGTTTCTCAGGCTAAAGTGTTTCTGGAAGATCGAGTAGCCAAGCAGCAATTGGCATAGAAGACCTTCCTTGACTATTGTAAAAAATTAAGTTACCGCGTGTATGTGTACAGTATCTTTTTTTTTTTTCAATGAACTTAAAAAGTTCGTAACTGAATTCTCGATGTCTGTCTGTCTGTTATTTGCGATTTTTTTCAATTTTTAGCCCTCCATTCGATAGAGCGTCAAAAACTATCTAAGAAAGAGATGGAAGTTTTCGTGTCATTGTTCCGGAGATATTGACCAAAAATGGCCGATTTTCTGAGATTTAAGGAGCCATATCTCGGGAACAGAAAGTAATAGAGATATGATATTGATGTTGATCAATACCTAAAGGGATGGTGAACATTTTGGTACCAAATAATAACCGGTGGCCACTGTCCACTGGCTACTTGCTTGGCCAGTGGCCATCAGTTAATATCGGTACCAAAATATTTATCATACTCTTAGGTCTGATTAACACCGATATCATATCTCTGTGTCTTACCGTTCCCGAGATATTGGCCAAAAAATAATTCGGATTTCGGGAGATTTAAGGAGCCATATCTGGGTAACCGTAAGTCATAGAGAGGTCATATTGATGTTGATCAATATCTAAGGGGATGGTGAACATTTTGGTACCAAATAGTAACCAGTAACCACTGGCGAACTGGCCATCGTTCTCTAGGTATTGGCCAAAAAATTCCGAATTTCGGAAGATTTAAGGAGCCATATCTCAGGAACCGTAAGTCATAGAGAGACTTTGCGAGAAACAGAAGAAAGTACGGATAAAAATATTTGCTTTTATGTGTAGGAACAATCACAGTTATCCTTCCCGCTCATCTCTCCTTTCTTTTTAGTTCGTTCTGGCAATGCTCTTGGAGCATTTTCATCTGGTTTATATATTTTTTTGTTTACGTATATTGGTTTGTATTTATTACGTACTTTGGTTTATTTAATTTTTTGCTCATTGTAAGTTTTGTATATGTTAATTCGTAGCAGAAATGAATAGTGTAGTTGAATATGATACGGAAACCATTTTATTCAAGATGAAACAGAAGGACAAGATATGAGATTATTTGAGGGAGAGGGCATGAAAAATAGAAGACATCCAAGAAATAAGTAATGGTAGCAAAAGTATTGAAGATGGAAACTCTGACTTCATGTAAACATGGGAAAAGGCGGAGACAAAGAACAAGAAGAAGAAGAAGAAGAAAAGTAATCTAACAATCTAGATTGGTACAATATAATACAGGCTCCGAATAAAAATTTTTGATTCATTATTTTAAGTCTGTGTTCTAAAAGACTAAGTCGATTATTCACTCTCTTCTAGTTATTTCCTGAGCTACACCCTGGTGGCCTAGTTCAAGCATACTCATGGCAGTCTCGTTCACTCCTTGCTCATGTTTCATTTCTTCGAATTAAGTTTGTATATGTTTGGATGGCGCCACGGGAATCATCTGTTCCATTTGAAGTGCGACCCTCCGCTTTGTTCGTCATTTTGTCTCGTGTATTTTCATAGTAATTCCACACCAATCAAGAAACACAAGCGAGCAATCAGATAATAACTAGCATCAATGTATAAGGAAACACTACAACAAAATTTTCAAAGAATGTATTGAAATAATTAAAAACTTAACTTGAAGAATATTGTTAAGTTTAAATGAAAAGTACCACTAATGTAAGTTATTCCAAATGGAATGCGAAAATATCTAAAACACAAGAAATAAAACAATAGTTCAACTGAAATATTAACTATGCTTCCACGAGTTGCTGTAAGGAGTATTTTGCGGTTTTCCTGTTCTTAACTTTGAACAATTTCTAGATATCGACATACAGGGTGTTTCAAAAAGAATGACCTGTTTATAAAAGTCCATATGTATTGATAAAAACATACTACAAAATTTGATAAATTAGAAAACATTCACAAAATCTTCAAGTTTTAGCTATGCTATTACAAATGCTCCACCACCAGCAGCACAAACAACATCTAACGATAGCTAAGTTCGTCATAATCTTACACAATGTATCTGCGTTTACAGAATACTGTCTCTTCAAATTGGCGATACCAACGACAAATGTTTTGGGTGCAGGCGAATCAATGCCAAAACACCGACGAAAAGCATGCTGGACCGAAATCACTGCCTCAGTCTTTGCAAACTACAGCACACAAAACGCCTTCTGTTGAGCGGACGCCATCTTACTTCTGACTGACCTTAAACTGAGAAGACGCATTGACTGACATCTAACGGCGATCTCAGACTCTAGGCCACACCCATTTAAATATTCATTTCCTTGTCAGCACGTGCCATGTTCCGTAATTATTACCGTCCAAAATCAGGTCATTCTTTTTGAAACACGGTGTATTATAATAATTTCAACCTTCACCCCTCTTTCTTCCTACATATTGTCTTCCTCCTAGGACAAATATCAGAAAACGCTGAAATTCTTGTTACATTATCTTACATAAGAAGTCCAAATATGAAATTTCATGTCCTTAATGTTAAGGAATTCCGAGCTATGGGCATCTTATTATAATCAATTCTAGATTGCGCGGGAGAAACAATGTAAGCAAAAAACACGGGTTTTCAGGAGGTGATTTTTCTATTTTACCAAGCATAAGTATGAATCATTTATACTAACAGTACCAAGAGGCAATTATTCAACTCTCGTTTAGAATTGACTAATACACAGTTAACTGGGACTCCTTCCTCAGACGAGACAGCAAAGAAACAGGTGTCTGCTCGTGTTGCCTTCTGGCGGGAAATCAAATCATGTGGAACCCATTGACCAAACTTATAGTGCTTCCCAAGTTGATGGAGGTGCTGCCTAATGGTTTCTCCATTCACACTGAATTGTAAACCCAGTTCCTCACATGTGTGGCACTGTTCGCCTGAATTGCTGCCTGAAGATCCTCATTTTGTACATGTGTTGGTCTCCCGGCACGTGGTGCGTCTTTAAGTGTTTCGTTACCGTTCGTAAACTTGTTAAATCACCGCTGCACTGTCCGCGTAGTCACGACACCCTCACCAAAGGTCTGGCATATCTTCCGCCCTGTTGCAGCGGAGTTTGACTCCAGCTTGAACTCGTGCAGCATACACGCCCTTATGACGCTCTGTGGAGGTCCCATATTCACTCTACCGTACGCAATTTCACGGTGTAACTGAACTGCCACAGTCAGTATGTTGGATATACCCACACCAACAACTGACGTTCGTCTTATTTCCATTCGCATTCAACGCACGGTGTGAGGGCCAATTGAACACAGACCTGCACAAAAAGCAACAGAACTTTCTTGGTTACTATATATATATATATATATATATATATATATATATATATATATATATATATATATATATATATATAGATAGATAGATAGATAGATAGATAGATAGATATAGATATAGGTATTATATATATATATAATAAATGACATTTATTTGCGTAAATTATTTTCTATGAACAGTGTATAGCTGTTCAAAATCTTTTCAGGTTTATGTCCTTTAGACTAAGGGAGACGAATGAGTAAGGCAAGTGAATGATGATGGAAGAATGAGTGAAACGACAATGTGGAAGAAAATGAAAGTAGCCAAGAAAATCCACGGACACGATTTTATCCATTACAAACATGCTTGTGAGGGAATCGAACAAGAGACACCACACACGAGAGATGAGCACTCTACCACTGAGCCACCGTGGCCCCTTACAGCTGTTCAAAGAGTAAAGAAACACTTTTAAAAAATCCATCCAGAAGGACATTGTAATTGTTGCATAAACTCCGTAGGTTATGTTGCTCAAGTGACCAGAGATTTCTTGTCTCGTTTCGATTCTTGTCTTAATAACGAGACGAGAAGTGTATTTTAAAATTTGAGACGAGGCAGTTCCCGTCTCGCTTCGAGATAAGGCAAGATAATCATAAAAAACTCCTCTCGTCTCGAATCTTAAAAAATGTATTTTCCTTCACTCATCTTCCTTTGTCCACTTCAGGTTTTGAAGCATCCTGGGCAATCGTATATTATTGTTCTTCGTCGCCGTGTATAGTGCGTTTCTAACACGGGAAATGTAGTGTCTCTACGATTGATTCCTTAGGCCCGTTCACTCGTAGAACGTCCATGTTGTGCATGAAATATATCATAATAAATGAAATTCAAATACGAAACGAAAACCATAGCATCTATCAAAGTTGATAAATACTTGATTCATTTTTTTAACTAGTCAAAATTTTGGAGCATATTAACCTTGAGTATCAAACTTGAAGGAAATTAAAGATGAAATGGTTAATTCTGCAAATCGTAAAAACTTTTGTAGTTAGACAATGATAATAAGCTCGAGAAGTATTAATTGACCAACTGTTCTGAGCCCAAGAAAATTAGGACATTGTAATCATAGGAAAGCAGCCTGAAATGAAAAAAGTGCGTTATCTATAATGTTATTGACTTACTTTGCATTTTCTTCAATTGCTTTCTTCTTTATCTTCTTACAAACTCGCTTTCTTTTGATTAATGCAGTAGCTCTGCCATGACAACCTGTTTTGGATTCTACAAAGTCTAAATTCAGAATTACTATAGCTTTGTACCCTTCTTCACATTTCTAGTATGTTCACCTATTCGTCGGTTAATACAATACATATGTAAGGTCATTTAGGGAGATTTGGACACTTCTAAGGTCTGCCAAAGGTAATGATCATACACGCACGCGAGAAGAAACTTTCAGTACGTGGAAGGTTAGTGTCGGTTCTCAGCGACAAGTTGCATATGCAGAGAAGTTACTTTTGCCTGTTGGATAGGGAGTAGAAGCCTCTAAAGTAGGTACATAAAGCTTTATTTCAGAAGAAGTATCCATGTTGTAAGTTTTGTTGAAGAAAGGAGGCAAAGGATTTTTATTATGATTGAGTATACCCTCTGCATGCATGTGTGTCAGGCTGACACACATTGCTTGTTACAGTGACAACTTGTGCAAGCTTTTGTTGATCAATGTATTTAAGAGATAAATCGACATTGATTGTAGGGGTATTTCAACATGTAGTTCCTTTGTTATAAGGAAAGTCATCAGACAAAAGGACAACCGTCTGGTTCATCTTAGTGTATACACCATAGGTGAAAAGAGACTATGTGAAAGCTAGTTTCAGTTAGAAGAAATCAACGTCTGTTGGATTCTTCGCATAAGATTCCAAAAATAATTATTGATTGTGTTAAATTGTGATTTTCGATTATTGATTATTATGCGTAGTGAAATATTGAAAGCAATATGCTGCAAACCAGGTTGGAAACAAAGTTTATTATTAACGAGCTTACCTTGTTTCAGTGTTATTGTATTTCAACTCAGGTTGTAATGAATCGCAGCAAAGTTGACAAATAAGTCATATGTACAGGTACACTAGTAGAAACCTTAAATCTAGTATTTCATTGCGTTTTATGTTTGTTGTAAAGGACACTGTTTTCAGAGATGTGAAGGATTTTATTTTTTATATAGTGTTAACATCTCCCATAGTAAGTGTTGATTTCTCCCGCAAGACTTCCAAATTCTACTAATTCGCACCATGCCGTTTGTGTGTTCTTCCATTTGCAAGTACTGCATTCAAGGGAAAGATTTTGTTTTGTAGTTAGGGCAAGGATTACTATCGACCATTATCGCTTTTTCAAAATAAAATTATCATAACTTTAAGAGTAGTTTTGAGTTGTTTCTTAACGTGTCGAAATATTCCTAAATGACTTTATATATTTTTACAACATAGTAATTTACCACCTCTTTTACTAGAAACAAATGACACTATTATGAATAATCATAACAGACACAGGTACACTCATATCCAAAATAATTGTCGCATATCTATAACTGTCTTCTTGTAACAATAACTAACTAACTAACTAACTCTATGGCCTATGGAACCCGGAGGTTCAGTGCCGCGTTCACAAAAGCTCTCCACTGACTTCTATCCTTAGCTAATTGCATCCAGTTTCTACTTTGTATTCCTATCTCTGCGAGATCCATCTTAATATTATCCTCCCATCTGCGCCTAGGTCTTCCTAATGGTCGTTTTCCTATGGGTCTTCCAGTCAAGACTTTGAAAGCGTTTCTACTTTCTTCCATTCTAGCTACATGACCTGCCCACCTAAGCCTCCTAGACTTGACGACCCTAACAATGTTGGGTAAACCGTATAAACTATATAGTTCCTCGTTATGAAGTTTCCGCCATTCCCCATTCTCGTTCCTCTTGTGTCCGAATATTCTTCTCAGGATCCTGTTCTCAAATACTTTCAGTCTATGTTCTTCCCTCAGAGTAAGTGACCATGTTTCGCAACCATACAGAACAACAGGCATGATTATCGTTTTATATATTTTAAGCTTCAAATTCTTCGACAGAATTCGCGACGACAAGAGATTTTGAACCGAATAGTAACACGAATTCCCTGCTTTTAGTCGACATTTAATTTCTTCGTGAATATGATTTTCGTCTGTTAATATTGATCCTAAATATTTGAAAGTATCCACTTTATCAAAAGTATTATTTAATATTTTAACGCCTCCACAATTTGCCGTATTACGGTCCCGACGCACTTCCATGTATTTAGTTTTCTCTGCATTTACTTCTAAACCCATGTCCCTGCAAGCATTTAATAAGATCTCTGCATTTATTTCTACTGTTCTCCTATCATCCCCTATTAAATTTACATCATCAGCATATGCCATCACCTGGTGAATACCGTTCAACTCTAGGCCCTGGTTGCTATCTTTGATTTTCCTTATAGCGTATTCCAGCACAAAGTTAAATAATAATGGCGACAACGTATCTCCTTGTTTCAGGCCATTTTGGACGTGAAAGCTCGTGGACAAAAATTTTCCTACCCGGACTTTACTTTGGGATTCACTTAAGCATATCTTAATTAATCCAATTAGCTTTCTCGGTATTCTAAGTTCTGTAAGAACGTTGTGCAATGTTTCTCTCCTAACCGAGTCGTAAGCCTTTCTAAAATCAATAAATAGTTGATGTACCGGGATATTGTATTCCCACTTTTTTTCGAGTATTTGGCGAATGGTAAATATTTGGTCGATAGTTGATCGATTTCGTCTAAATCCGCACTGATAATCTCCAATAATTTCATCTGCGTATGGGGTCAGTCTTGCTAATAGAATATTTGAAAGGATTTTATAGGATGTTGACAGAAGAGAAATGCCTCGATAATTATTACAATCAGTTTTGTCGCCTTTCTTGTGAATTGGAACAATGATTGATTCTTTCCACTCTTGTGGCAATTCTTCCTTGTTCCAGATAAGGAGAATGAGTTTGTGTATCTTGTTCCACAATTTTTCGCCTCCATCTAAAATTAACTCAGCCGGAATTTCGTGTACACCCGGAGATTTGTGTTTCTTTAATTTCTTTACAGCGGTTTCTACTTCTATTCGGTTGGGTTCTGGAATATACGGTTCTGCGGTGTGTATCTCCTTTTCTCCACGCGCATTAGTTTTTGGCTGCGTGTTCAGCAAATCGTCAAAGAAATCTTTCCACCTATTTAAGAGGCTATCCGTATCAGTGAGAACTGTTCCGTCAGCTTTCTTTAATATGTAAGCACGAGGTTGATAGCCTTTCTTAAATTCGCTTATCCCCTTATACATGTCCCGAATATTTTTATTTTTACTATTATCTTCAAGTTCCTTAATTTTAGCTTTCAAAAAATTGCGTTTCTTTGTTCTAAAAGTTTTGAAAGTTTCCCGCCTGATATCTGCGAAATTTTGTGTAGTTATTTCATTCGGATTTTTAGCCACCGTAATTTTGCCTGTTTTCTCTTCTCTGCTAGTTTAATGCATTCTTGGTCGAACCATGGTTTGTTCCTACGTATTTCCGCGTGTCCCAATTTTTCTGTTGCTGAACTTTTAATGCTATCTCTAATTTCAATCCAAGTATCCTCAACACTAGTGCATTCCGAGTCTTCTAAAACCGAGAATCTATTCGAAACTTCAATCTGGTATTCCTTTCTTACATGGCTCTCTTCTAATTTCTTTAAATTAAATCTCTCCGTTTTCGGACATTGAATATTACCTTTATTGAACGATAATCTCTCCCGTATTATCACTACTACCAGGTAGTGATCAGTGTCACAATCAGCCCCTCTAAACGACCGGACGTCAATTATGCTAGATTGCCTTCTTCTATCTACTAAAACGTGATCAATTTGATTATGTGTTTTTCCGTCTGGTGATGTCCAAGTGTATTTATGAACGTCGCGATGTGGGAATTTTGTACTCTTCACGATTAGGTTTATTAATGTTGCAAAGTTCACGAGTCTAACACCGTTGTCATTACTTTCCTTATGC